>NC_073636.1:2424242-2727272 GCF_029407905.1 Bubalus kerabau
AAATGGACTGGAATGGGTGAATTTAACTCAGATGACCATTATATCTACTACTGTGGGCAGGAATCCCTCAGAAGAAATGGAGTAGCCATCATGGTCAACAAAAGAGTCCAAAATGCAGTACTTGGATGCAATCTCAAAAACGACAGAATGATCCCTATTCGTTTCCAAGGCAAACCATTCAATATCACAGTAATCCAAGTCTATGCCCCAACCAGTAATCCTGAAGAAGCTGATACCCCTTTTCATTATAGGGGACTGGAATGCAAAAGTAAGAAGTCAAGAAACACCTGGAGTGACAGGCAAATTTGGCCTTGGAATACGGAATGAAGCAGGGCAAAGACTAATAGAGTTTTGCCAAGAAAATGTACTGGTCATAACAAACACCCTCTTCCAACAACACAAGAGAAGACTCTATACATGGACACGCTAGTAAAGTAATGCTCAAAATTCTCCAAGCCAGGCTTCATCAATACACGAACTGTGAACTTCCAGATGTTCAAGCTGGTTGAAAAGACAGAGGAACCAGAGATCAAACTGCCAACATCTGCTGGATCATGGAAAAAGCAAGAGAGTTCCAGAAAAAAACATCTATTTCTGCTTTATTGACTATGCCAAAACCTTTGACTGTGTGGATCACAATAAACTGTGGAAAATTCTGAAAGAGATGGGAATACCAGACCACCTGACCTGCCTCTTGAGAAACCTGAATGCAGGTCAGGAAGCAACAGTTAGAACTGGACATGGAACAACAGACTGGTTCCAAATAGAAAAGGGAGTAAATCAAGGCTATACATTGTCACCCTGCTTATTTAATTTATATGCAGAGTACATCATGAGAAACGCTGGGCTGGAAGAAACACAAGCTGGAATCAAGATTGCCAGGAGAAATATCAATCACCTCTGATATGCTGATGACACCACCCTTATGGCAGAATGTGAAGAAGAACTAAAGAGCCTCTTGATGAAAGTGAAAAAGGAGAGTGAAAAAGTTGGCTTAAAGCTCAACATTCAGAAAACAAAGATCATGGCATCCAGTCCCATCAGTTCATGGCAAGTAGGTGGGGAAACAGTGGAAACAGTGGCTGACTTTATTTTGGGGGGCTCCAAAATCACTGCAGATGGTGATTGCAGTCATGAAATTAAGAAACGCTTACTCCTTGGAAGAAAAGTTATGACCAACCTAGATAGCATATTCAAAAGCAGAGACATTACTTGGCCAAGAAAGGTCTGTCTAGTCAAGGCTATGGTTTTTCCAGTGGTCATGTATGGATGTGAGAGTTGGACTATAAAGATGAGCGCCGAAGAATTGATGGTTTTGAACTGTGGTGTTGGAGAAGACTCTTGAGAGTCCCTTGGACTGCAAGGAGATCCAACCAGTCCATGCTAAAGGAGATCAGTCCTGGGTGTTCATTGGAAACACTGATGTTGAAGCTGAAACTCCAATACTTTGCCCACCTGATGCAAAGAGCTGACTTTTTGAAAAGACCCTGATGCTGGGAAAGATTGAGGGCAGGAGGAGAAGGGGACAACCGGATAAGATGGTTGGATGGCATCACTGACTCAATGGACATGGGTTGGGTGGACTCGGGAGTTGGTGATGGACAGGGAGGCCTGGCGTGCTGCAGTTCATGGGGTCACAAAGAGTCGGACATGACTGAGCGACTGAACTGAACTGAACTATGCATAAGATAGATAACAAAGGAGAACCTACTTTATAGCACAGGGAAATCTACTCAGTGCTCTTTGGTGACCTAAATGGGGAGGAAATCTAAGAAAAGAGGGGCTAATATGTATGCATATAGCTGATTCACTTTGTTGTACAGTAGAAATTAACACAACATTGTAAGGCAGCTATACTCCAATAACAACAACAACAAAAACACTCCTACTGTTCATGAATTTGGTGTTTTATCCAGACATTCAGCTGACATGAGTGATGCTGCTCATAGTTCATAGATATACCATTCCCTGGAGAATCATCCTTGTCCTGTGGAAACCACATTACCTGGAATGGACTGGGAAGTTATGCCTTTTCCTGGCAAGACCCTCCAATCAGTGGTTGATGAAATGGAAGAGAAGCCCAGTTCCCTTGCTTTAAAGGAGAGCATTTGTTGTATCAATGATGTAAGAACTCCAGGGCTCCCTGAAGGAACAGGGTGAGTGTAGACTTTGACTGATGATCCTCTTAACTTTTTCCCTGGTTCCCTTCCTGAAGGTTTCTCCTGAGAATATCTCAGGTTCTGCTTCTGGGGAATCGCATCTAAGGCATCATCTTGAATCCCTTCATATTGCATAAACATCTTCTCCTTTTCACTTCAGTTGAAACTACCTTCTCCTTTATCTCTCAAGGTGTACCCAACTCAAGTCTTTCCTGTACAGAATGGTGAATTTTAGTGCATTACACCTCTATGGAGAAGGCAATGGCACCCCACTCCAGTACTCTTGCCTGGAAAATCCCATGGACAGAGGAGCCTGGTGGGCCGCAGTCCATGGGGTTGCTAAGAGTCGGACACGACTGAGCGACTTCACTTTCACTTTTCACTTTCATGCATTGGAGAAGGAAATGGCAACCCACTTCAGTGTTCTTGCCTGGAGAATCCCAGGGACGGGGGAGCCTGGTGGGCTGCTGTCTATGGGGTCACACAGAGTCGGACACTACTGCAGCGACTTAGCAGCAACAGCAGCAACACCTCTATGAAAAATGCCTTTGAAGAAACTGGCTTTGTTAAAAGTGTTCTGTAAAGCCTATCTGAATCTTTACTCCCATCCCCCATTTACATCTAGTTTCTAAAGCATTCTGCTTGGACCTTTAAAGTATTCTGATTTTACTGTATTTAGCCATTTGCATGCCTGTCTTTCTTGAGAGGAGAATTTATCTTTCATCTACGTGCCCCTAAAGTGTCTTAAATGTCCTTTCAGTATGCAAACCAATAATATAAACTGGTGGGGATGCCTTAGCTACATCCTTAAGATCCTTTAAATCTCCCCATAGCAGGACTGAAACAAGAGCCCAGAGTATAGTAGAAGCATCAGGTGACCTGAATTCACCCCAAGAAGCTATGGACATTGCAGGGACAAAGGGGGATAAGGGAGAGGGTAAATTAGCAGGAGATCCTGATTTGCAGGAGGCTAACAATGTACTTCATGGGAAATAGATGGGGAAACAGTGGAAACCATCTCAGACTTTACTTTTTTGGGCTCCAAAATCATTGCAGATGGTGATTGCAGTCATGAAATTAAAAGACGCTTACTCCTTGGAAGGAAAGTTATGACCAACCTAGATAGCATATTCAAAAGCAGAGACATTACTTTGCCAACAAAGGTTCATCTAGTCAAGGCTATGGTTTTTCCTGTGGTCATGTATGGATGTGAGAGTTGGACTGTGAAGAAGGCTAAGTGCCGAAGAATTGATGCTTTTGAACTGTGGTGTTGGAGAAGACTCTTGAGAGTCCCTTGGACTGCAAGGAGATCCAACCAGTCCATTCTGAAGGAGATCAGCCCTGGGATTTCTTTGGAAGGAATGATGCTAAAGCTGAAACTCCAGTACTTTGTCCACCTCATGCGAAGAGTTGACTCATTGGAAAAGACTCTGATGCTGGAAGGGATTGGGGGCAGGAGGAGAAGAGGACGACAGAGGATGAGATGGCTGGATGGCATCACGGACTCAATGGACGTGAGTCTGGGTGAACTCCGGGAGCTGGTGATGGACAGGGAGGTCTGGCGTGCTGCGATTCATGGGGTCGGAAAGAGTCAGACACGACTGAACGACTGAACTGAACTGACTGGACAATGTACTCATGGACAGAGACAGCTTTTAGTCTACAGGAAGATGGGAGTCGGGTCTTCTGTGTTGATCAGGTGGCATGGTGGAACATCATGGCAGTAGGTGGCTCTGTTGTTATATTCACTATATGGTAAGACTTTACTCAGGTCCTTATCAGGATTGGGTTCTGTGTGAAAGATACCATGGTCTCAAGCTGGTGAGGCCAGCTGGGTATGGCAGGTATTGGCATGGCTCCCTGTCTTATTCGTTCACAGATTTTCAGGGATTAGTTATAAAGTACAAGAAAGCTAGCACTTCCCTGGTAGCTCAGCTGGCAAAGAATCTGCCTGCAATGCAGGGGACCCCAGTTAGATGCCTGGGTTGGGAAGATCCCATGGAGAAGTGATAGGCTACCCATTCCAGTATTCTTGGTCTTACCTGGTGCCTCAGATGGTAAAGAATCCACCTGCAATGCAGGAAACCTGGGTTTGATCCCTGGGTTGGGAAGATCCCCTGAAGGAGGGCATGGCAACCCACTCCAGTATTCCTGCCTGGAGAATCCCCATGGACAGCAGAGCCTGGGGGGCTATAGTCCATGGGGTCAAAGGGTCATACACGACTGAGCAACTAAGCACAGAACAGCACAGCACAAGAAATCTATCCATGATAGGGTGTCATCCTGGATTGGAACTCATGAAAGGAAGACTATGCCCTTGGGTTATAAAATTGACTTGTGTCTGAACTTCCCCTTCTTTGTCAATAAGGAACAATAGACAAGCTCCTTGTAAATTCTCCCACATCTTTCCAACAGTGATTAAACAGGTACTGGTATTTGGATACATGGAATGGGCGATTTGGTATCAATTTTTGGAACTGTATCTTGACCTAAATGTCTAATATTTTCCCCATAGTTTTGCCTTTAATTGTACATTTAATGAAAAAAGAATACTAGCAGTGAAACTTTAACACATCATTTGTTGTCAGCTATGTTCTGACTTCAGAGATATTAAAATGTGAAAAGTTATGCATCTTTCAACAAACATAATAGAGGAATATGTAGACTTTGGTGATAAACTCTGACTTAGGGAGAAATGATTTGTGGAGAAATGACAATATCAGCAACATAACGAATAAGAAGTCCCTTAGTCATCCCACACTCCTGCCCTGAACAACAACAATTTAACAACCATCCGCACTCAAAGTGCCTTTATGGAAGCTGTGGGATCCAGAACCACGTGCCAAGGGACTTCGGGAGAAACTGACCCACCTGTGCATTGGTAGTAGGCACAGAGGTCTTGGTCTAAATGTAGATCCTGTGGTGGCCCATGAATCAGCTCTAGCTCTTCTTAACCAGGGAATGGGAAGCTTTAAAGAACATTGCCTCAAACAATTACCTGCAGATGAAAGAATCTTTGTGGAAGTTCAGGTTTCCAGTGGAGAAATGCCAGAACACCACTGAAGCAAAAAAAAAAAAAAAAAAAACAACAACAACAAAACATGAATTTGGATGCATTGGAGAAGGTAAAAGGGACAGCTTGACTCTATCCATATTAGCCTTCCCTGAAAGGTGGCAAAGCTTAGAGTCCAGGGAGACCTTCTTTGCCTGTGACTTCTCATGTGGAAGGGGGTGATGTGGGGAGAGAGCATGTGAGTGAGCATTCAGCTTCCCCAGTTGTGCCAGATGATGCCAAGAGGCCTGTTTCTCTCATGCCCCAGCCAGAGTGCTGAATTCTGACTTAAGGGGAGGAGCAGCTGGAAGAGCAGCAGATAGGACTCTCAAGGGCATTTCAGTGATAAAGATACTATGAACTGTATCAGGGACTTCATCAACAAGTTCACCTATGAGCCACTGGATTCACCTCACCTGTGTGTGCATTCTCAGCTGCTTCAGTCATGTCAGACTCTTTGCAACCCCATGGACTGTAGCCCATCAGGCTTCTCAATCTAGGGGATTCTCCAGGCAGAGTACTAGAGTGGGTTGCCATTTCCAACTCCAGGGGATCTTACCAGCCCAGGAATCCAATGTGCATCTCTTCCATCTCCTCCATTGGCAGGTGGATTCTTCACCACCAATCTTCCTGGAAAGGCCTCACCTCACCTGCAGACTTCCTCACCTGGCACATGGGCAACCCTAGGGCTCCACGTGCCTCATACACACACATCTCCACCCTCTGTGAGCTCCCTCTGTGAGCTCATAGTGGTGGTGATGAGAGTAAGTTTTGGCACATGGCCAGTGAGTACGTGCAGAAAGCCAGACCAAATATGTGGACCAGGGAGAGACCGCAAAATTGAGTTCTAGTGCCACCACTGAGAAAGCAAAAGGGAGGCTGTTAGCACCTGGTATGTTGTGCTGCATGATTACAAGGAGGCTTTCAGTTCAGTTCAGTTCAGTTCAGTCACTCAGTCATGTCCGACTCTTTTCAACCCCATGAACTGCAGCATGCCAGGCCTCTCTGTCCATCACCAACCCCTGGAGTTTACCCAAACCCATGTCCATTGAGTCGGTGATGCCACCCAACCATCTCATCCTCTGTCATCCCCTTCGCCTCCTGCCCTCAATCTTTCCCAGCATCAGGGTCTTTTCAAATGAGTCAGCTCTTTGCATCAGGTGGCCAAAGTATTGGAGTTTCAGCTTCAACATCAGTCCTTCCAATGAACACCCAGGACTGATCTCCTTTAGGATAGACTGGTTGAATCTTCTTGCAGTCCAAGGGACTCTCAAGAGTCTTCTCCAACACCACAGTTCAAAACCATCAATTCTTTGGCGCTCATCTTTATAGTCCAACTCTCACATCCATACATGACCACTGGAAAAACCATAGCCTTGACTAGACAGACCTTTCTTGGCAAAGTAATGTCTCTGTTTTTGAATATGCTATTTAGGTTGGTCATAACTTTTCTTCCAAGGAGTAAGTGTCTCTTAATTTCATGACTGCAATCACCATTTGCAGTGATTTTGGAGCCCCCCAAAATAAAGTCAGCCACTGTTTCTACTGTTTTCCCATCTACTTGCCATAAAGTGATGGGATCGGATGCCATGATCTTCGTTTTCTGAATGTTGAGCTTTAAGCCAACTTTTCCCCTCTCCTCTTTCACTTTCATCAAGAGGCTCTCTAGTTCTTCTTCACTTTCTGCCATAAGGGTGGTGTCATCAGCATATCAGAGGTGATTGATATTTCTCCAGCATCTTGATTCCAGCTTGTGCTTCCTCCAGTCCAGCGTTTCTCATGATGTATTCTGCATGTAAGTTAAATAAGCAGGGTGACAATATACAGCCTTGACGTACTCCTTTTCCTATTTGGAACCAGTCTGTTGTTCCATGTCCAGTTCTAACTGTTGCTTCCTGACCTGCATTCGGGTTTCTCAAGAGGCAGGTCAGGTGGTCTGGTATTCCCATCTCTTTCAGAATTTTCCACAGTTTATTGTGATCCACACAGTCAAAGGCTTTGGCAAAGTCAATAAAGCAGAAATAGATGTTTTTTCTGGAACTCTCTTGCTTTTTCGATGATCCAGCGGATGTTGGCAATTTGATCTCTGGTTCCTCTGCCTTTTCTAAAGGAGGCTTAGAAGCTTAAAAATTTGGCCACAAGAGGAAGCAAGAAACGTGGACCAAGCATAACCATAGAGGGTCAGGGAAAGCCTCAGAATCCCTAGCAGGGCTAATGATAGGTATTTCTCCCCAAAGGCAGTTAGTAAAGACTGGAAGAAGTGACTATTATTTCAAATGTGAAGACAGCAATGCAAAACTTCAAAAGACATAAAAAATCAAGGAAATATGACACCATCAGAGGATCATAGTAATCTTCCAGAAATCAATCCCCAAAACATAAAATCTGCAACTTACCTAGTACGGGCTTCAAGAATTCAATATCACTGGTTTAAGGAAGCTAAACACAACACACACACACTCACACACACAATGAAATCAGAAAAACAAAACACAAGCAAAATGAGAATTTTGAGAAAGATATGGAAAGTGTAAAAAAGAACCAAACAAATTCTGGAGCTGAATTAATTAAAAAATGAATTAATAAAAAAGTGAATTAATAAAAAAAGTAATAAAAAAGTGAATTAATTAAAAAATGTAATAAAGAGCATCAACAGTAGAATAGACTAACCAGAAGATAGAATGAAAGATCTAGAGGATAGGAACTTTGAAAAACCTAGCCAGAGGAGAAAAAAGGAAAAAGAATTAAAAAAGAGCAAAGAAAGCCTACATGATCTATAGAACACCATTAAATGAACAAATATCGGAATCACTGGAGTTCCAGAAGGAGGTATGGGGGAAATGAAACTTTATTAAAAGAAGTAATAGCTGAGAACTTCCTTAATCTGAGGAGACACTTGAACATTCAAGTTCACAAAACTAAAAATCATATGATCATCTCAATAGATGCAGAAAAAGCATTTCACCAAATTCAATATTCATCTATGATAAAAACCCAGGGTTAGGATTAGAGCAAGAAACATACCTCACCATAATAAAGCCCACATATCATACTTAACAGTGAAACTTTAAAAGCTTTTCCTCTATAAAATCAGTAACAAGACAAGGGTGGCCACACTCATTAGTCTTAGCTAGAGCAATCAGGCAAGATGAAGAAATAAAAGACATTGAAATCAAAAAGGAGGAAGGAAAGTTATTATTTGCAGATGATATGGTTTTATATATAGAAAATTCTAAAGACTCAACCAAAAAAATGTTGAAACTGATCAATGAATTCAGTCAAGTTGCAGGATATAAAATCAACATGTAGAAATCAGTTGCATTTCTACAAGCTAATAAGAAAATAACTGAAAAAGAAATAAAGAAAATTATCCCATTAACAATAGCAAAAATAATAACACATGTTTAGGAATATACTTAACCAAAGAAATGAATAATCTGTACTATGAAAGCTACAAGACTTTTATGAAAGAAATTGAAGAAGGCATAAATAAATAGATCAAAAGAATTAATATTGTTAAAAGTCCATACAACCAAAAACTATCTACAGACTCAAAGCAATCTCTATCAAAATTCCAATGGACTTTTGCACAGAAATAGAATAAAGAACCCTAAATCTTGTGTGAAATCCCCAAAGACCCTGACTAACCAAAACAATAGTGAACAGGAACAAACCTAGAAGCATCGTATCTTCTGATTTCAAGCTATACTACCAAGCTACAGTAATTAAACAACATGGTACCAGCATAAAAATAGACATAGAGGCTTGTGGAACACAAATGAGAGCTAAGAAATAATCCCTCACATATGTGAGCAAGTAATGTTTGACAAGTGAGCCAAAAAACGCAATGGGCAAAGTATAATCTATCCAATAAATTATTAAAACTGGATAACCACATGCAGCAGAATGAAACCAGACCTCTATCTAATACCACTTACAAAAATTAATTTGAAACAGGTTAAAGACTTAAACATATGACCTGAAACCATAAACTTCATAAAAGAAGCTCCTTGACATTGGTTTTTCAAAAATTTTTCAGATATGATACCAAAATCCTTTGGATATGATGCCACTGGAATGTGAACAGATATAATCTATGCCATGTATGTGAGAAGCTTTGCATGTACTCTTATAGTGTGGTTTGCTCTCTTGTACTCCTGTCATCTGCCATGAAAGGCACATGGCCTAAGTAATCTGTATTCCTTCAGCCTGGGTCCTAAAAGGAGAAATGTGGAGCAGATTTAGTCCTGTACTGCAGTCTGAAGCAGACCTGGTCCAGCAAGCTCCTGAAGAGGCATCTGGGCACAAATGTTTGTACCTCTAAGTCAATGAGATTTGGGGATGTTTTATTATGCAGCATTATTGCAGCATTCTTAAAAACTGACTAATATGGTCCCAATCCCCCAAACAAGTAGAATCTCAAAATTTTCCCCAAATTTGCTGAATGTTTCAAGGAGACCTATGGCATCTGGAGTAGGCCCTGACACAGCAGAAGCGTTGATTAGGACAGTGGATTTGGGCCTCTGCACCTTATCTTCTTCGAGTTATCAGGCTTAGGCTACTAGACAGACTTCCTTATCACATCTTTGAAATACCATGCATGGAGCAAGTTCTTCCTACAGCAAGTCTTTTTAGGGCCTCTATTGACAGTACTTGAGATGAAGTAGGCTAAGTTTGGCCTGGGAGCAGGGAAATGGTTTAAACATTGTCCGAGTCATCTCTTGGTTACCCTGTGTGCAACAGAAGTCACTGCAAGCAAGTGAGTCTGAAAAGCTGGCACTACTGCCAGATACGGAGAATGTAGGGAAATTAGCTACTGAAACATGGGAACGGGAGCCTGAGCACAGAAAGATCATCCGAGAGGTATCAAAACCACACACTGGAAAATCCCAGAGGTGGAAAGTAAGTGGGGCTCAGTTCTGGAGCACAAGAAGCATCTGGAGTGTGGCGAAAGAGCCAAGTAAGTGTCTGTCTGGTTCAGAACCATGACCCACTGGTTCTATCTTTTTTGACTGGATCTATCTGCTTTGGGGGCTTCCCTAATAGCTCAATTGGTAAAGAATCTCCCTGCAATGCAGGAGACTCTGGGTTGGGAAGATTCCCTGGAGAAGGGATAGGCTACCCACTTCAGTATTCTTGGGCTTCCCTTGTGGCTCAGCTGGTAAAGAATCCACCTGCAATGTGGGAGACCTGGGTTCAGTCCCTGGGTTGGGAAGATCCCCATGGGAAAAGGAGAGGGAAAAGGAGCAGGGAAAAGCTACCCACTCCAGTATTCTGGCCTAGAGAATTCCACAGACTATGCAGGCTGCTTTGGAGTGAGCACCAGAGCCAAGGTCTCAGGTGCAACAAGGTACATGGTAGTTCCTGACTCTGGTTTTCTGCCTGGTGCCCCTACGCCTCTTGAACTCAACCTCAGAATTTCTCATCCTGGTCTGAAAAACTGAGCCTGCCTTAAACTCCAGGTCTCTAATGGAGTCCGTGCTTCCTGATACTGCTGGCTCCTGGTCTGCCAGTCTGCGTAATTGCTTGTTCCTAGATTCCCATGCCGGAGAAGGCAATGGCACCCCACTCCAGTACTCTTGCTTGGAAAATCCCATGGACGGAGGAGCCTGGTAGGCTGCAGTCCATGGGGTCGCCAAGAGTCATACACGACTGTGCGACTTCACTTCCACTTTTCACTTTCATGCATTGGAGAAGGAAATGGCAACCCACTCCAGTGTTCTTGCCTGGAGAATCCCAGGGACGGGGGAGCCTGGTGGGCTGCTGTCTATGGGGTCGCACAGAGTCGGACACAACTTAAGTGACTTAGCAGCAGCAGCAGATTCCCATGCAGTCTGCCCAGTCACCTGGTTGTGTCTTCCTGGACCTCTCCTACACTGACCTTTGGAAGCTGAGTGACAGACAGCCCCTGTCATTGAGGCTGCCCACCCCTGCTCCCTACTTAGCCCTGGCTCATGTAGGGGCGCCCACAGTGTGCTATCTTGGCCTCAACTCCTGCCTCTTCCTCACAGACCCCTCTGTGCCCCACGGCTCACGGGCCAGAGAAGTAACTACAGCTTCTGTGCGTGACCTTCTTCACTTTGCGATCCCCAAAATCACTCTTTGATAGATGTGGTCCTTTGGTCCACATTAAAATATAAATCCCCTACGGGAAACACCCTGTTAAGACTTGCAGGTATTACTAACTTAGGTCTTAATGTGAATGAAGTTATTGGATGTTTGCCCCCTTAAAGCAGTCTTTGATGGAGTAGGGGAAAAGTAGAGAAAGCACCATCACCAAATAGAGACTTAAGAGAGTCAGAAAGATGCCCGTGGAGATAAGGCAAGGACACAAGAGGGGAAATTTTGGTTCCGGTTTTGTCTGGGGCATTAAATGTGGATAATAGTTTCAGGTGCTTTTTTTAACCTCAACAGATAGAATTTTTGTTTTGCTTCACTCTTCTTAATAGTCTTATGTGTATTTGTTTTGGTCGCGCTGGATCTTTGCTGCCTTGCCCGGCTTTCTCCAGTCGTGGTGAAGGGGCCATCTGCGATTGTGGTGAGGGGTCTCTCCAGTCGGGGTGAGGGGGTCATCTGCGGTCGTGGTGAGGGGGGCTCTCTCCGGTGGTGGTGAGCGGGCTCACTCCGGTCGTGGTGAGGGGCCGTCTCCGGTTGTGGTGAGGGTTCTCTCCGGTCGCGGTGAGGGGGCCCACTCCAGTCGTAGTGAGGGTGCCCACTCCGGTCGTGGTGAGGGGGCCGTCTGCAGTCTTGGTGAGGGGGGCTCTCTCCAGTTGTGGTGAGCGGGCTCACTCCGGTTGTGGTGAAGGGTCTCTCTCCGGTCGTGGTGAGGGGACTGTCGCCGGTCAGGGAGTGCGGGCCTCCCCCCGCAGTGGTCTCTCCTGCTGTGGAGCGCTGGGCTCTAGGCACGCGGGCTTCAACGACTGTGGCTGCCGGGCTCAGGAATTGTGGCACACAGGCTCAGTCGCTTAGTTGTGGGATCTTCCCAGACCAGGGATGGAATTCATGTCCCTGCATTGACAGGTAGATTCCTATCTACTGTACCACCAGGGAAGTCCTGCTTTGCTCTTTTTGAGATTTAACTCTTACTGGGTCATTTCTGCGGTGAAGTGATACAAACTATTTGGAAAGTAAAAGGATTAGTGTTAAATACAGATACATCCTTACAGTAAACATCAGTCAGAGTACAGGAGGATAGATATAAATGAATCACAAAACTGTCTGGCTATTGTGTCAGCTGCAGCTAAGACAACTTAAGAGAGTGGATTTATGTAGGAAGGCTGATCACTCTGCTTGATAGTATGGTGAGTTTCTTATATGGTCATTCTATTTTAGAGGCTGATCCTAAGTATGCATTTTCAGGAACTCAGTCTTGCCGATGCATGCAATAGCTCAACCTCAAAGGACTGATAAGAGTAGGAGGAGGAAGCCTTTCTAGTATGCATAATATTTTATACACTGTCAGCGCACCTGACTGCTAGAATCAGAATCAAAGGGAAGCCAAATCAGTAGCAAGATGGTAATGGTGGAAATGGAGGTGGAGTGAACAAAGGTTTGACAGCTAAGATTGAATACTTACAGATGCCAGGAACCATGCTGAGCACTTTATTTCTCATTTAACCCTTAAAACAATCCACAGAAGAGTTGCGTTCAATATGCCCCCATTACAAGTGAGTAGGTGAGCCTCCAAGAATTTCTTTCTCCAGGTTCTCAGACTAGAAAAAGCCTGAGCCATTCAAATCCAGGTAAGTGAGTCTATAAAACCTAATGTGGTGGTCTCTGGCTACACAGAAAGCCTGGAAGTGGATCTAGATATGGAAAAGTAGGCAAGCAGAGGGTAAGTAATGGGAAGGGAAGGCAGTGGGACAGAAGTCCAAGAGGAAAGAGACCAAATGGCTGTCTCAAGACTGGGTTGACTGTGTAAAATGGTAGGTTAAGAAATGCTCTGGTCTGCCTCAGTGTCAAAAGAGCCAAATCTTATTTTACATGTAAGTACATGTACCAGTCAATCCTAAAGGAAATCAACCCTGAATATTCACTGGAAGGACTGACGCTGAAGCTGAAGCTCCAATACTTTGGCCACCTGATGCGGAAGAGCCGATTCATTGGAAAAGACCCTGATGCTGGGAAAGATTGAGATCAAGAGAAGAGGGCAGCAGAGGATGAGATGGTTAGATAGCATCACTGACTCAATGGACATGAGTTTGAGCAAACTCCAGGAGATAATGAAGGACAGAAAAGTCTGGCGTGCTGCAGTCCATGGGGTTGCAAAGAGTCAGACATGATTAAGCAACTGAACAACAACAACAACAACATGTTTACACGGGTTGTGTTCTGCCTACAGCCTGAGAGTCGTTTGAGTGAATTGAAGAAATAAATAATGAAAGTAATAATGATATTATCAAAAGAAAAAGAAGAAAGAACTGCTCCTCTAACACCCACACCTTGTCCCATCTCACACACTTGAAACCAATCAGGAATGAGAGGACAATTTGGGGATTCTCCAGAGATGAATCTCTGCTCTGAAACTTTTGGTGTTGAGATTCTCATTGTTATTTTTATTTATTTTGAAACATTTAAAGTAAATTTTATAAATAATTTATTACAAAGTTTATAATAAAATATAAAAGTAAAGTTTTAATCTAATAGACCCACAAGAGAAGTAAAGTGAAATATTCAAAGAGTGACTTGCTGTGGTATTCTCTTATGTCTAAAACCATTTTAGATATTTGCTGGGGGAGATACTACACAAAAGAAAAACTCCCATATGGTCTGGGTCAATCAATGTGGAAAAGGCATTTAAAATGGTACACATTTAAATATCCTTATCATTTAAAAAAACTTCCCCATTTATTCTATTCACTGAAATGACATGAAAATTCTATGTTAATTGGGGGACCAAATTCATAGGATAATTCAAGCAGGGCATTATGTCTAACAAGACCTTAGTAACATATTTTAAGCTAAGTTAATCATAAGCAATTGAATAATAACTTCTTAAGGAATGGACTGAAAAATGGAAAAACCAAGAGATGACTATATCAAATATAACTTAAGACAAATGAAGCAACTCCACTGGTAAGCAATGAAAGATTCATAAACACCTTTCATAAGCACATCTTGCTGCTGCTGCTAAGTCGCTTCAGTCGTGTCTGACTCTGTGCGACCCCATAGACGGCAGCCCACCAGGCTCCCCCGTCCCTGGGATTCTCCAGGCAAGAACACTGGAGTGGGTTGCCATTTCCTTCTCCAATGCATGAAAGTGAAAAGTGAAAGTGAAGTTGCTCAGCCATGCCTGACTCTTAGCGACCCCATGGACTGCAGCCTACCAGGCTCCTCCATCCAGGGAATTTTCCAGGCAAGAGTACTGGAGTGGGGTGCCATTGCCTTCTCCGAAGCACATCTTAGTGCTTATGATACTGTCATGTTTTTTTGCTCTATATTCAAGCCTACTTTTTTTCCAGATACATTTCAGGAATGATTCTAGAAAACTAAGTACAGTTTCTAAATACACATGCATTACAATGTGTGTTGAGTTCCTGCTTTTATTTACATTAAGAGCATTCTTGTCATGTACTACTAACTTTTTCTTAGTATTTTCAGTGATTTTTTCTGTTTTAAACAAAATAAGTCTCTAGAATAATAGCATGATCTTAAAGAACATTCTGAGTTAATGAGATGTTCTATCAATATATTAATGTTGTCTGATTCAGTAGCCACCAACAACATGAGGCTGCTGAGCATTTGAAACTGGCCAGTATGACTAAGGAATTAATTCCAAATTTTATTTACTTTTAATAAATTTAATCTAAATAGTTATATATGACTAGTAACTACTGTATTCAGTTCGGTTCAGTCTCTCAGTCGTGTCCGACTCTTTGCGACCCCATGAATTGCAGCACGCCAGGCCTCCCTGTCCATCACCAACTCCTGGAGTTCACTCAAGACTCACATCCATCGACTCAGTGATGCCGTCCAGATCTCATCCTCTGTCATCCCCTTCTCCTCCTGCCCCCAATCCCTTCCAGCATCAGAGTCTTTTCCAATGAGTCAACTCTTCGCATGAGGTGGACAAAGTACTGGAGTTTCAGCTTTAGCATCATTCCTTCCAAAGAAATCCCAGGGCTGATCTCCTTCAGAATGGACTGGTTGGATCTCCTTGCAGTCCAAGGGACTTTCAAAAGTCTTCTCCAACACCACAGTTCAAAACCATCAATTCTTCGGCGCTCAGCCTTCTTCACAGTCCAACTCTCACATCCATACATGACCACTGGAAAAACCATAGCCTTGGCTAGACGGACCTTAGTTGGCAAAGTAATGCCTCTGCTTTTGAATATGCTATCTAGGTTGGTCATAACTTTCCTTCCAAGGAGTAAGCGTCTTTTAATTAGATGGTATAATTCTAGAACATAAAAACCTTGCCTGCTTAGAGAAAATGAAAAATGGAGAGAGTTTTTTTAAGAAGAAGCCCTTTGTTATATAATATCTATGATTCTTAGGTATTACTGTTTCCATTTTTCAGATGAGACAGTAATATTCAGAGAGACAGTGTTTTGCTCAAGGTTTTACTTGCCCAGATTAGAGACACCAAAAGCTCAAGTTTTTCAAGGAATCCATGCTGCTTTAATTGCATAAAACCAGGCTATTATTAGCCTTTATATTGATCTCAGTTTTTTACTTTTCAGAACTCCCTGTTAATCAAAATGAATAGTTTATTATGTAAGTATGTAATAGTTTATTATGTACTCACAACTAAGTATATATTTTGAAGAAACTATTAGTTTGGTGCAAACATAACTGTGGTTTTGGACCATGAGTTTTAAATCATTATAACTAGGCTAAAACACATCTTTATTAATCGAAACAGGAATCATTACAATCACATTTTGCCTCTGAGAAATAAGTCTGTTTATTCCTGTAGCATAAAAATCCATGCTTCATGATTCGACGAACTCTTGGAAAGCATTTTCTGCATCCTGCTGGTTGTGGGAGTGCTTTCCCTGCAGAAAGCTGTCAAGTTAATTGAAGAAGTGGTGGTTGGTGAGAGTTCAGATGAACATGGCAGATGAGGCAAAACTCTGTAGCCCAATTCGTTCAACTTTTGAAACGTTGGTTGTGCGACGTGCAGTCAGGCATTGTCATGGAAAAGAATTGGGCCCTTTCTCTTGACCAGGGCTGGCTACAGACTTTGCAGTTTTCTGTGCATCTCATTGATTTGCTGAGCATACTTCTCCGATGTGATGGTTTTGCTGGGATTCAGAACGCTGTAATGAATCAGACCAGCAGCAGACCACCAAACAGTGACCATTCTTGGGTGCACGTTTGGCTTTGGGGAGTGCTTTAGAGCTTCTTTTCGGTCCAGCCACTGAGCTAGTCAGTGCCAGTTTTCATACAAAATCCACTTCTCATCGCATGTCACACCCCGATCAAGAAATGATTTGTTGTTGTTGTGTAAAAGAAAAGAAGACAACACTTCAAAATGACATTTTTTTTTTTAATTTCCATTCAGCTCATGAGGCACCCACTTATTAAGGTTTTTTACTTTTCCAATTTCAAGCTACAGTTGAATGACTGTAGAATTGTTGATGTTGAGTTCCTTGGCAGCTTCTTATGTAGATATAAGAGGATGAGCGTCAATAATGACTCTCGATTGCTCACTGTCGACTTCTGATGGCTGGCCACTATGCTCCTCATCGTCAAGGCTTTAACTCCTCTGCAAAACCTCTTGAACCACCACTGCACTGTACCTTTCTTAGCAGTTCCTGGGCCAAATGTGTTGATGCTGTGAGTTGTCTCCGCTGCTTTATGACCTATCTTGAGCTCAAATAAGCAAAATGCTCGAATTTGCTTTTTGTCTAACATCATTTCCATAGTCTAAAATAAATACAAAATGAACAGCAAGTAATAATTCATTAGCAAAAAACATGAATTGAGAAATGCACATTAAAATAATGTATAATATACCCACATATATTTAAGAATATTCCAATATCAAATGGCAAATTTCAAAATGCAAAACCTCAACAACTTTTGCATCAACCTAATACTATATTTGAACGTATAGTGTGTGTGTGCTTTGTATATGGTGTGTGTGCTTGGTGTGCTCAGTCGCTCAGTTGTGTCCACCTCTTTGCAATCCTATGGACTGTAACCCTCCAGGCTCCTCTTTCCATGGAATTTTCCAGGCAAGAACACTGTAGTGGGTTGCCATTTCCTCCTCCAGGGGATCTTCCCAGCCAAAGGATTGAACCCACATCTCTTGTGTCTCCTGAATTGGCAGGTGGATTCTTTACCACTAGTGCCTCCCTGGGAGGCCCAACACTATATATAAGCATTGCAAATTATTTTGGGGATAATATATAATCCTACCAACCAGGCTTGAGAGTATCTGTTTTGTCTGCATTAAGTATGGTCATTTAAGAAAGTCTTTACCAAGTAAATAAGTGAAAGATATTACACTTGATCTTAGATCTTAGTCAAAAGGCTGAGAAGTGATTGAGTGAAAGATATTACTACTACTTTCTTTAAAATGTTTACATTTATTCAATTACCACAAGTGAGGCCAAACATTTCCACTTGTCTATTTCTTCTATAAATTGTCTGTTTCTATCCTTTTTTTTTTTTTAAGACCGTAACATATTTTTTCCTGAGGCCTTCTCGGATGTAGGTCTTCTGAGGCTAAAATGTGTTGGAAAAGTGTATTCAAGAAAAGCCAGGACTTTACAGAGTCTTTTCCCCTTTTTAATTCAGAGGTACAACTTTAAAAAACAGAACTGCTTTGAATAGTTGCATGGGTAGCTGCCCAAATATTTAGGGACTATAGCCAATTTATTCTGTTCCTGAGCTTCTCAGTACCAAGAGATTCTTAAGAAGTTTGTGGGTATACAGAAATGAAATCCAAAAATCCTCCTCCTCCTCATCAATCAGCAGTGATCAGTGATTCCACTATAAAATGATTGAAGAGCAACCATCTTGGTACATTTCAATATCTATTTAGATCCTTAACTCCTGAGCACATTAGCCAGGGGCTAGAGAACTTTACTAGTTTAAAAGATGCTGCCATTTGAAGATAAGCAAGAAAATAGCTCTAAAACAAAAATAAATATGATTTTACAGTTAAAAAATACATATTTAACAGAGCTTTCAGAATATATCACTAAGTAAAGTGAATTACACCTATGAATTGAAATTTAGTGATGATGATAGGGGTTAATTGAATATTGAGTTTAATAGCTAATTAGTGGATCTCAAGAGATAATTATCTAAATGAAAATCAATGAGGAACTGGGAAAATTAGCCTTTCTCCTGTTCCTTCTCAATCATTTAAACATGGAAAACATGTTGGGATATCACCTAGTTCAAATAAGATTTTGTAAAAGAGATAGTTCATTGTATACCCTCTGTCCATGGGATTCTCCACACAAGAATACTAAAATGGGTTGCTATGCCCTCCTAGAGGGGCTCATCCAAACCGAGGGTCTAGCCCAAGGTCTAACATCTTCTGCATTGGCAGGCAGATTCTTTACACTAGCACCACCTGGGAAGCCTGTATAACTAATTAGAAGGCTGATGTTGGCAATACTTCGTCTGACTTATTCACAAAGAAACTTTATGGCATATGAGTCCCAGTTCATAAAGTAAGGGAATCTCCTTCTGCAACGCATCTTATTTCTTCAGCACCATTATATTTTTTAAACATTATGTAACAAGTGCAAATGCTCATTTTTATAGTTTTTCCTCCCAGTCTTTTAAAAATATACACATAAAACTGAACAGTCTCAAATAGGAGGCATACAAATATGAAAAAAATTTCCATTTTTTCCTGGTGCAACTTTAAATGCTCTGTGCTGATTTGTTCCCCCGACTCCTAATGGCATCCTGGAAATATCCTAAAACTTATTGGCTACTGTCTGACTAGATAGGTTAGGCTTGCTTAGGCTAAGGTGACAAATTAAAAATCGCAGTTGTCTAGCACACCAAAAATGTAACTTTTACTCATGCAAACTCGACTAGGAAGGAGCTGGTAACTCTTAAGGGCAGCAGATGGTTGAGTGGTGTCTGAGAACCTACCTGCTTCCACACTGAGGCTTTATCATCTCAGTATATGGCTTCCAGCAGTGAAGAGTGGCTTACACAACTCTGAAAGTAAGCGCTTCATTCATTTACCCCTATCTCAGTCTGTGGATTTTGTCTTAATTTAAAGTGTTCCTATTCATCATGGGTTCCTTTGCATGAAGTTTTATCTTTAAGAATATTTTGAAATATTTAAAATAAGATTTTAAATATTCAACTTTAACAATAAAATATCTGTCTTATTAATTGTAAAGGTTTGTAAATGTTTTAAAAGATTAGTCATCACTGAGTTTGGGGGCAGTCTTCTGAATCTGGTGCCTGAGGCAAGTGCCAGCCCTGCCCTGGGTGGAGAATGTTCCTCGGTCCTGGGGTCTGTGGCCCTAGGCTCTGGCTTCCGGTGCTTCTTCCTGTCCCATCACTGGCATTTGGTGAAAAACTCTCCTTCAGGGCTCAACGTTGCTTTATATATGACATAGTCAAAGATTTGTGGTTTCTTGGCAATATAGTTCTCCCAAAAACCTAGCAGGCTTATGATCCATTTGCCTGCAATCAGTTCCACAATTGTGTTGATGACCACAATTGACATTTCCTTGGTTGATAATCCTAAGTCTATTTCACTACACTGACTCAGTGCCATGCCTCTTTGGAAACATGTCTATCAGCAACTTTACTCACTTATTGTTGTTGCTCTTTTTCTTTCTATTCTTTTTTTCATATTTCATTTTTTTTAAATTAGAGGATTCTTACTTTACAATATTGTGATGTTTTTGCCAAAAGTCAACATGAATCGCCATTAGATATACATATGTGTCCTCCCTCACTTCCCTCCCAATCCCACCCCTCTAGGTTGCAGAGCATTGACTTTGAACTCTACCCATTTAAATCAGGTTATTTGGTTTTATCATTGATTGTATCAGTTCTTTATATATTTTGGGTATTAAGCCCTTTCAAGAGACCACACTATAGATAGACATCACCAGATGGTCAATACCAAAATAGGATTGACTGTATTCTTTAGAGCTGAAGGTGGAAAGCTCTATACAGTTAGCAAAAACAAGACCTGGAGCTGACTATGGCTCAGGTCATCAGCTCCTTACTGTAAAATTCAGACTTAAATTGAAGAAAGTGGGGGAAACCACTAGATAATTCAGGTATGACCTAAATCAAATCCCTTACAGTGAAGGTGATGAGTTGATTCAAGGAATGAGATATGGTACACAGAATGCCAGAAGAACTATGGACAGAAGTTCATAACATTGTGCAAGATGTGGTGACAAAAACCATCCCAAAGAAAAAGAAATGCAAGAAGGCAAAGTGGTTGTCTGAGGAGGCCTTACAAATAGCTAAGAAAAGAAGAGAAGTTAAAGGCAAAGGAGAAAGAGAAAGATATACCCACTTAATACAGAGTTCCAGAGAATAGGAAGGAGAGAAAAGAAAGCCTTCTTAAGTGAACAGTGCAAAGAAATACAGGAAAACAATAGAATGGGAAAGACTAGAGATCTCATCAAGAAAATTAGAGATACCAAGGGAACATTTCATGAAAAGATGGGAACAATAAAAGACAGAAATGATATGGACCTAACAGAAGCAGAAAATATTAAGAAGAGATGGCAAGAATACATAGAAGAACTATACAAAAAGGTCTTAATGACCAGGATAGCCACAATGGTGTAGTCCCTCACCTAGAGCTAGACATTCTGGAATATAAAGTCAAGTGGGCTTTCAGTTCAGTTCAGTTCAGTTCA
This sequence comes from Bubalus kerabau, assembly GCF_029407905.1. Classification (NCBI taxonomy): domain Eukaryota; kingdom Metazoa; phylum Chordata; class Mammalia; order Artiodactyla; family Bovidae; genus Bubalus; species Bubalus kerabau. Next base: position 2,445,269 of record NC_073636.1, read on the forward strand.
GTTCAGTCACTCAGTCGTGTCCGACTCTTTGCAACCCCATGAATCGCAGCATGCCAGGCCTCCCTGTCCATCACCAACTCCCGGAGTTCACTCAGACTCACGTCCATCGAGTCAGTGATGCCATCCAGCCATCTCATCCTCTGTCGTCCTCTTCTCCTCCTGCCCCCAATCCCTCCCAGCATCAGAGTCTTTTCCAATGAGTCAACTCTTTGCATGAGGTGGCCAAAGTACTGGAGTTTCAGCTTTAGCATCATTCCTTCCAAAGAAATCCCAGGGCTGATCTCCTTCAGAATGGACTGGTTGGATCTGCTTGCAGTCCAAGGGACTCTCAAGAGTCTTCTCCAACACCACAGTTCAAAAGCATCAATTCTTCGGCGCTCAGCCTTCTTCACAGTCCAACTCTCACATCCATACATGACCACTGGAAAAACCATAGCCTTGACTAGACGAAACTTTGTTGGCAAAGTAATGTCTCTGCTTTTGAATATACTATCTAGGTTGGTCATAACTTTTCTTCCAAGGAGTAAGCATCTTTTAATTTCATGGCTGCAGTCACCATCTGCAGTGATTTTGGAGCCCAGAAAAATAAAGTCTGACACTGTTTCCCCATCAATTTCCCATGAAGTGATGGGACCAGATGCCGTGATCTTCGTTTTCTGAATGTTGAGCTTTAAGCCAACTTTTCACTCTCCACTTTCACTTTCATCAAGAGGCTCTTTAGTTCTTCTTCACTTTCTGCCATAAGGGTGGTGTCACCTGCATATCTGAGGTTATTGATATTTCTCCCCGCAATCTTGATTCCAGCTTCTGTTTGTCCCAGTCCAGCATTTCTCATGATGTACTCTGCAAATAAGTTAAATAAGTAGGGTGACAATATACAGCCTTGATGTACTCCTTTTCCTATTTGGAACCAGTCTGTTGTTCCATGTCCAGTTCTAACTGTTGCTTCCTGACCTGCATATAGGTTTCTCAAGAGGCAGATCAGGTGGTCTGGTCTTTCCATCTCTTGAAGAATTTTCCACAGTTTATTGTGATCCACACAGTCAAAGGCTTTGGCATAGTCAATAAAGCAGAAATAGATGTTTTTCTGGAACTCTCTTGCTTTTTCTATGATCCAGCGGATGTTGGCAATTTGATCTCTGGTTCCTCTGCCTTTTCTAAAACCAGCTTGAACATCAGGAAGTTCACGGTTCACATATTGCTGAAGCCTGGCTTGGAGAATTTTGAGCATTACTTTACTAGCGTGTGAGATGAGTGCAATTGTGCAGTAGTTTGAGCATTCTTTGGCATTGCCTTTCTTTGGGATTGGAATGAAAACTGGCCTTTTCCAGTCCTGTGGCCACTGCTGAATTTTCCAGATTTGCTGGCATATTGAGTGCAGCACTTTCACAGCATCATCTTTCAGGATTTGAAATAGCTCAACTGGAATTGCATCACCTCCACTAGCTTTGTTTGTAGTGATGCTTTCTAAGGCCCACTTGACTTCACATTCCAGGATGTCTGGCTCTAGATGAGTGATCACACCATCGTGATTATCTGGGTCATGAAGAACTTTTTTGTACAGTTCTTCTGTGTATTCATGCCATCTCTTCTTAATATCTTCTGCTTCTGTTAGGTCCATACCATTTCTGTCCTTTATCAAGCCCATCTTTGCATCAAATGTTCCCTTGGTATCTCTGATTTTCTTGAAGAGATCTTTAGTCTTTCCCATTCTGTTGTTTTCCTCTATTTCTTTGCATTGATTGCTGAGAAAGGCTTTCTTATCTCTTCTTGCTCTTCTTTGGAACTCTGCATTCAGATGCTTATGTCTTTCCTTTTCTCCTTTGCTTTTCACTTCTCTTCTTTTCACAGCTATTTGTAAGGCTTCCCCAGACAGCCATTTTGCTTTTTTGCATTTCTTTTCCACGGGGATGGTCTTGATCCCTGTCTCCTGTACAATGTCACGAACCTCAGTCCATAGTTCATCAGGCACTCTATCTATCAGATCTAGTCCCTTAAGTCTATTTCTCACTTCCACTGTATAATCATAAGGGATTTGATTTAGGTCATACCTGAATGGTCTAGTGGTTTTCCCTACTTTCTTCCATTTCATTCTGAATTTGGTAATAAGGAGTTCATGATCTGAGCCACAGTCAGCTCCTGGTCTTGCTTTTGTTGACTGTATAGAGCTTCTCCATCTTTGGCTGCAAAGAATAGAATCAATCTGATTTCGGTGTTGACCATCTGGTGATATCCATGTATAGAGTCTTCTCTTGTGTTGTTGGAAGAGGCTGTTTGCTATGACCAGTGCATTTTCTTGGCAAAACTCTATTAGTCTTTGCCCTGCTTCATTCTGTATTCCAAGGCCAAATTTGCCTGTTACTCCAGGTGTTTCTTGACTTCTTACATTTGCATTCCAGTCCTCTATAATGAAAAGGACATCTTTTTGGGGTATTAGTTTAAAAGGTCTTGTAGGTCTTCATAGAACCGTTCAACCTCAGCTTCTTCAGCATTACTGGTTGGGGCATAGGCTTGGATTACTGTGATATTGAATGGTTTGCCTTGGAAATGAACAGAGATAATTCTGACATTTAGGAAGCATTATTAGGAACAAAGCTAGTGGAGGTGATGGAGTTCCAGTTGAGCTATTTCAAATCCTAAAAGATGATGCTGTTAAAGTGTTGCACTCATTATGCAAGCAAATTTGGAAAACTCAGCAGTGTCCCCAGGACTGGAAAAGATCAGTTTTCAATTCAACTCCAAAGAAAGGTAATGCCAAAGAATGTTCAAAATACCACACAACTATGCTCATTTCACATGCTAGCAAGATAATACTCAAAATCCTTCAAGCTAGGCTTCGACAGTACATGAACTGAGAAATTCCAGGTGTACAAACTGGATTTAGAAAAGGCAGAGGAACCAGAAATCAAATTGCCAATATTCATTGCATCATAGAGGAAGCACGGGAATTCCAGAAAAACATCTACTTCTACTTAATTGACTACGTTAAAGCCTTTGATTGTGTGGATCACAATAAACTGGAAAACTCTTAAAGAGATGGGAATATCAGACCACTTGTCTCCTGAGAAACCTGTATTCACGACAAGAAGCAACAGTTAGGACTGGACATGAACAATGGACTGGTTCAAAATTGGGAAAGGAGTATGTCAAAGCTGTACATTGTCACACTGCTTATTTCACTTCTATGCATAGTACATTAATACAAAATGCCAGGCTGGATCCGTCACAGGCTGGAATCAAGAAGTTGCTGGGAGAAATATAAATGACCTCAGATATGCAGGTGATACTATGCTAGTGGCAGAAAGTGAAGAGGAACTAAAGAGCCCTTGATGAAAGTGAAAGAGGAGAGTGAAAATGTTGGCTTAAAACTCAACATTCAGAAAACTAAGATCATGGCAGCCAGTCCCATAACTTCATGACAAATAAATGGGGAAAATGGAAACAGTGACAGATTGTATTTTCTTGGGTTCAAAAATCACTGTGGATGGTGACTGCAACCATGACATTAAAAGATGCTTGCTCCTTGGAAGAAAAGCTGACAAACCTAGACCAAGTATTAAAAAGCAGAGACTTCACTTTGCTGACAAAGGTCTGTGCAGTCAAAGTTATGGTTCTTCCAGTAGTCATGTACTACTGTGGACCATGAAGAAGACCGAGTGCTGAAGAATTGATTCTTTCGAACTGTGTTGGTGGAGAACACTCTTCAGAGTTGTTTGAACAGCAAGAGCTGACTCATTGGGAAAGTCCCTGATGCCATGAAAGACTGAACAACAAACCCCTGATCAGATAATATCATTTGCAAATTATCTTCTTCTATTTGGTAGGTTATCTTTCTCTTTTGTAGATCATTTTGTTTTATGTGCAGAATCTTAAATTTTATGTAATATTTGTTTAGTTTTGCTTTTGTTTACCTTGCCAGGACAGTCACCATTTATTGAAGAAACTATCTTTTTCTTTTGTATTGTTCTTTTCTCCTTTATTGAATACTGTTGTTGTTCATTTGCTAAGTTGTGTCTGACTCTTTGCAACCCCATGAACTACAGCACGCCAGGCTTCCCTATCCTTCACTATCTCCTTGAATTTGCTCAAACTCATGTCCATTCGTCAGTGATGCCATCCAACCATCTCATCCTCTGTTGCCCCATTCGCCTCTAGGCCTCAGTTTTTCCCAGCATCAGGGTTTTTCCCACTGAGTCAGCTCTTTGCATCAGTTGGCCAAAGTACTGGAGCTACACCTTCATCATCAGTCCTATCAATGAAAATTCAGGGTTGATTTCCTTTAGAATTGACTGGTATGATCTCCATGTTGTTCAAGGGACTCTCAAGAATCTTCTCTAGCAAATAAGCACTGGAAAACCATAGCTTTGACTATACAGACCTGTGTCAGCAAAGTGATGGCTCTGCTCTTTAATATGCTGTCCAGGTTCATCATAACAGCTTTCTTTCCAAGGAGCAAGCGTCTTTTAATTTTATATCAGTTGTCTATCTATGCATGGGTTTATTTCTGGGCTTTCAGTTCTGTTCCATTGATCTATGTATCTGTTTTTCCACCACTATTATACTGTTTTGATTACTATAGATTTGTAAAATAGTGTGAATCAGGGCTTGTGATATTTACAATTTTCTTTTTCTCAGAATTGTTTTGACTACTCAAAGTCTTTGTGCCTCCATATAAAGTATAGAATTTTTTGTTCTATTTTTATTAAAAATGTCCTTGGGACATTTTTAGGGATTTTATTGGCTATGTAGATTGAGTAATATGGACAAATATCTTTCCATTTATTTGTGTCTTCCTCAATTACTTTCAAGAATGCCTTATAGTTTTTAGTTTATAGACGTTTCACCTACTTAAATTTATTCCTAGGTAATTTATTTAGGTGACGGACAGGGAAGCCTGGCGTGCTGCAGTCTACAAGTAGCAAAGAGTTGGACATGACTGAGCGACTGACCAACAACAACAATTATTCTTTAGTTATGATTGTAGTTGGGGTTGTTTACTTAATTTCTCTTTCAGCTAGTTAATTGTTAGGATATAGATACGAAACTAATCTTTGTGTTGATTTTTGTACTCTGCAACTTTACTGTATTTGTTTATTATTTCTAATAGTTTTTTTCTACTTAATTGGTGGAGTCTTTAGGGTTTACTACTATAAAATGATTAGAGAAGGAAATGGTGACCCACTCCAGTATTCTTGCCTCGAGAATCCCATGGACAGAGAAGCCTGGTAGTCTATAGTCCATGGGATCGCAAAGAGTCGGACACGACTGAGCGACTTCACTTACCTACTTACTATAAAATGATATCATCTGCACATAATGGCAATTTTACTTCTTCCTTTCCAATTTGGATTCTTTTATTTATTTTCCTTTCATGATTGCTCTAAGACTTCTAATACTATGTTAAATAGAAGTGACAGGAGTGCACATCCTTGTCTTGCTCCTGATTTTAGAGAGATAGCTTTCAGTTTTTCACCACTGAGTATGATGTTAGCTGTGCCCGCCTACTTTAATGTTTGCCTTAAGTCATTTGGTCAAACTCAAAAGTTTTACTGGGTGCTATACATTTAGTCCTTGTCTTAAGATCCTTTAATCAACAGGGAGTTTATCCTGGCATTTTATTACATAAAATGTATTTTTAGAACCCATCTGTTTTTTGGGGAACTAGAAAAAATAAAGCTTTTCCAAACCTTCAAATTTCTGAATTCCAGGAATCTCTCTATTTTTTTCTCATTTCTACTTGCAAATTGGCAATTGTTTTCTTAGCTCATCCCTTTCTTGTAACACTTTTACCAAATGCAACCAAAAGCAATCAACAACTAAGGTCTGATTTTCCAGTCTCTATCTCTGCAACTCAAGCCCATTAGTGTTACATGCCTCCTGTCTTGGGCAGACTACTGACTCCAAAAGATGTCCATATCCTAATCCTGGAAAACTGTGGAAAGGGGGGTTGAGATTGCAGACGGAATGAGGTTAATTCTGAATCTCATCTCGGCAATCATCCTGTACTATTTAGTTGGCTCCAGTCTAGTCATGTGTGTTCTTAAAAGCGAAAGAGGGAAGTAGAAGAGTGAGTCAAAGACATTCAACATGAGGATTATACAGGTCCTTGGTATTTTTGGTGATGGAGGAAGGTGGCCAAAATTCAAGGAAGGTAATCGCTAATACTGGGAGTAACCCTTAGTTCACTGTGAGCGTGGGAACGTGAACCTCAGTCCTACAAGGAATTCTGCAGGGAACTGAATTCTGCCAGAAACCCAACTGAGCAAGGAAATAGGTTCTAGAAAAAGAATGCAGCTTGCTGTCCCCTTGATGATAGTCTGGATCTTTAAAATAATATTGTGTTACTTTAAGTCTAAACTTGTGGAAGTTTGCTGTAGCAGTAATAGAAATCTAACATATCTCCAAAGTTATATCTGACAAGCTTTGTAACAAATACTTTGCTCCTGTACACACGCATCACGGTCTCTGCAGACTCAGATACATATTATCTCACCACCCACTCTCTGACTTATATGCCTCTACCAAATATTTAAACTTTTTATTCCGGTGGCACCCTACTGCCAGTTTCAGTTTCTACGTTAGTCAGAATAGGTTGAGTTTTCCTATTACCACTTATCCTACTCTGGTTAAATGAATCAGGACTGTCAGTGACCTCAACAAAGGTTTATTTCTTACTAACGGAAAATCTGCTGTGAGACCAGCAGAACTCCAGAGCATCTGCCTTTTAAGAGGTGACTCAGAGATCCAGCCTGCTTCCATCTTATGGCTATTTAATCTAATATGGATCTTTCAAAGGGTCACAGGAGAGAAAGAAAACACTGGGAATCTCCAAGGATTTTCACTTTCTCAGATCAGAAACAACACTTATCCCTGTTGCCTGTAGTGCACTGGCCAGAATTAAATCACAGCTCTGCACACCCTTTAGAGAGATGAGAAGCGCAGGGCTTTTGTGTGCCCAGAAGATAATTGATATTAATGGTTCACTTTAATAAGATGTGGTCTCAGAGGAATTCAGACTGGTCTACCTGAGAAGCAGGCATTGAACCTAATGTTCATTCAGTCTCCCAAACTGTGGACTACATCTCAAGCTTTCCCAAGAACTTATTCCTCAAGTCCCACTTAGCACAAAGCCAACTGTAGGTTTTGTAGTCCAGCTCTTGCCCAGCTCTATGCCCAATGAGATACCAATCTTCCATTCTATGAGCAAACTCAAACCTTTAGGGATGGTTTGCTCAGAGCAAAGCTTTCCTGGACTTGATGTGGGACAAGAACTCCTTTCCTTTCTCTTGTGGAAGAGAAAAACTCGTTTGCCCTACTTACTCCATGACCAAAGATGCTGATGATTTCTTTCATTTTTTTCCCCTTCCCAATGTATCTAGGAAAACAAAATGGACATAAACAATCAATAAAATGCATTATAGTGCTATATATAGAGCTATTTCTTTATAGTATTAGCACTAAAACATTATAGAAGTTCAAAGGAAGAAAGAGATTAATGAGAACTAGAAGTAGTCCAAAAGAGTTCCTGAGTCAGCATTCACTAACTCAGGTGCCAGGTAATGTGATGGTTACTTTCATGTCTCAACAGGGTCATGGGCTGTCTGACCTTCATATTTAGCCAAACACTCTTTACAGTGGGTCTGGAAGGGTGTTTCCGAATCATTAACATTTGAATCAGTAGATTGAGTAAAGCAGATGGCCCTCTCTATTGTGGGCACGTCTCATCCAATCAGTTGAAGACCTGAATAGAGCAAAAGGATGGGTAAGAAGGATTCTTTTGCCTGCCTGTGAGCTGGGACACTGGCCTTTCCAGCCTTCAGACTCAGCCTAGAACAACAGCTTGGGTCTCAGACCTGCTGACTTCTGGACTGGAACTCAAAAAATGAACCCTCCAAGTTCTTGGGTCTTTGGACTCAGAGTGGAGCTACATACACATTGGTTCTCCTCAGCTTCCAGCTGACTGCCTGTAGACCTTGGGACACTTCAGGCTCTGTAATTGTAAAGTCAATTCCTTATCATATATCCTTTCTATGTATACATGTGTGTATATGTTTAACATATAAAATTGTGTGTGTGTGTGCTAACTCTGTGCAACCCTACGGACTGTAGCCTGCCAGGTTCCTCTGTCCATGGGATTTTCCAGGCAAGAATACTGGAGTGGCTTGCAAAGTCCTCCTCCAGGGGATCTTCACGACCCAGGGATCGAACCCATGTCTCTTCACATCTTCTGCACTGGCAGGCAGGTTCTTTACCTCCAGTGCCATCTGGGAAGCCCACATATAATCGTATGCTTGCGTAAATATCTTTATGTATACATATGCCAAGGATTCCAGGAGACTGCCCTGCCTGAGGTCTCTGTCAAGTTTACAATGAGTCATGTTGGGGGAAAAGCATGCATAAGTGGGAAAAAAGAGACTATGCCATGTTCTGCAATAGATGACAAGAAGAAAAAAAATAAGTCAATCAATGTTATATGTAAATAAAGATTCCCTTGAGGATAAAATCTTGCTGAGGCATGCTCTGTACAGCCCCCATAGATCTCAACATCAGTCTGAGCATCTAATAAAGAACAAGTACTTTTCTGAATATCATCAAAATTGTGGTGAAACTGGAGTAAGAGAAGTCACATTGATGGGCACTACCTAAAGTCACCAAAACTGCATGTGGAAAACTCCATTGCACTGGTGAATCCCTCATCTGTACCAACATTTAATTTTACTTAACTCACTTCTGTTTCTATTTATTTTTTAATATTAACCCAAAGCCTGAATCAACCTAGTTCTAGTGCTCATAATCAGATGGGTCTGGTGCACTGAAAAAGTGTGGCTGTGCGCCCACAGAATGACACTAGAGTAAGAAAAAGAGAAGTGAGCCCCAAGCTGTTCATTCCCGTAACGGATGAAACTAGAGCCATGCTCCCTGGAAAAGCATCAGCGTGGTATTAAAAAACAGTGAGGAGCAGTGGGCAATAGATGCTATCCATCCTGAATGCCAATTTCATGCTTCTAGATCTGCCTTCTGGGGCTGGGAGGAACAGTGCCACCTTATGAAGGAGCAGAGAAGCTACTGAGATTCAAAAAAGGATTTAAATAAAGACTAAACTAAAAACTTTTTCCACATGCTATAAGCAGTTTCAAAGAAATGATTTGCCTTGGGATATTCAGTAATCCACAAGGTGGATCTGAACTATTTTTCATTCTTTTTTTTTAAATAATGAATTTATTTATTTCATTAAGATGTCAGAGAGTTAATCCAAGTTGTCGTCATGAACATACACGCAGTGCATTTTATATGTTTTATAACTACAGTCTAGATGCTTTATTTCACATAATTTCTGAATGGCATTTGTGTTAAGACTCTTGATAGTCCCTTGGACTGCAAGGAGATCTAACCAGTCAATCCTAAATATTCATTGGAATATTCATTGGAAGGACTGATGCTGAAGCTGAAACTCCAATACTTTGGTCACTTGATGCAAAGAACTGACTCACTGGAAAAGACCCAGATGCTGGGAAAGATTGAAGGCAGGAGGAGAAGGGGATGCCAGAGGAGGAGATGGTTGGATGGCATCACTGAAGCGATGGACAGGAGTCTGAATAAGCTCCGGGAGTTGGTGATGGACAGGGAAGCCTGGCATGCTGCAGTCCATGGGGTTTCAAAGAGTTGGACACAACTGAGCAACTGAACTGAACTAAATATTTTTGTACAGTCTCTCTGAATCAAAAGTTTTCCACATGTTTCATCTTATTTCCCATGAAAACTCAGATTTCAAAAGTTAAGTTTAGAAAAGCTTCTTTTCATCATCACAAATTTGAAATATTTCTTCATTTATTCTCAAACTGTATTGTTTATCAATTATTTGTATCTATCTGCCTTTCTACTTTATGGTATATATTTTAATTTATATTTTACCCTTTTATTTAAACTATACTATTTTATATTTAAACTTAATTTTATATTTTATATTTGACTTTTTATACTATTTACTACACTGGCAACCAGGACATCTAGGAAATGCTTTAACATACTTTTTAAGCAATATATTTTAATTGTACATTTTATTCCTCCTAGATACAAGATTAATCAAGACATCTACTCATTTATACCAGCCACAATATAATTTTCAACTTTGATCTGAAGTTACAAGATTTTCATTTATCTCACAGATACTCCAAGTGCTTAATCACTGTAAGAATTTAAAGCTCTAATTAATATCAAAGAGAACCTCTCTATTGCAGTATAAAATTAAATTTGCATAAAAATAGGTAGCTTACTTTCTCCTTTATTCTCTTTTCTCCCTCTGCGGTAAATAGATTAAGCCCCCTCCCCAAAACGTCCATGTCTTAAACTCTGCATGCATTCATGTGCATGTCTGACTCTATGCAACCTCATAGACTGTAGCCCACCAGACTCCTCTGTCCACAGAATTTTTCAGGCAACAATATTGGAGTGGGTTGCCATTTCCTACTCCAGGGGATCCTCCCAACCCAGGGATGGAACTGCACTTTCTGCATTGGCAGGCAGATTCTTTACTCTTGCACCACCTGGGCAGCCCCTAGAACTTAAGAGTATGTGTCCTTTACATGACAAAGAGGACTTTCTGCAGATGCAGTTAAAATTTTTGAGATTTGGGAGATTATTTTAGACTATCTAAGTGGGCCCAGTGTAATCACAAATGTCCTTAAGAATGGAAAAGGGAGGAAGAAAAGAAGGTCAGAGTGATGCCATGTGAAAAGCACGTGACTCTGGCTGGGTTTGAAGATGGAGGAAGGGGGCTGTCACCATGTGCTGTGGGCTGTGCCTCTAGAAGGTGGAATAGGCAGGGGATCTCTCCTGGAGCCTTCAGAAGGGGGCGGCTCCTTGACTTTAACCCAGGAGACCCACTTCAGACTTCCAACCTACAGAGTTGTGAGATAATAAATTTTTGTGGTTTTAAGCCACCAAAATTATAGGTAATTTGATATTGATACAACGGCAGTAAAAAACTAATATTCCTCTCTTCCTCCTTTATCTATTAGCAAATATTTATTAAGAACTTATCCCTACTAAACATTGGGAATGAAAAGAAAAATGAGATGATTGAAAGTATAGCTGTTTTTTCCTATTTTAAAATTCATAACTACCATAGGATCCAGCAATTCCAGTTCTGGGTATTTTTTTTTTTTAAAGAAAACAAAAAGATAAACTTTAAAAGATATATATATCCCTATGTTCATTACAATAGCCAAGATACGGAAGTAACCTGTGTATCTATTGATAAATGAATGGATAAGGAAGATGTGGTTAATGGAATATTAACCATAAAAAAGAATGAGATCTTGCTATTTCTGACAACACAGATGGACCTCAAGGGTATTATGGTAAGTGAAATAAGTCAGAGAAAGATAAATACCATATGATTTCATTTTCATGTAGATTCTAAACAGCAATACAAAAGAAGAAACTTAACAAAATAGGGCAAGACCAATAGATAAAGAGAAGAAATTGGTGGTTGTCCAAAGGGAAATGGGTCGGGCAAGAATGAAATAGGTGACCCCATGGACTGTAGCCTGCCAGGCTCCTCTGTCCATGGGATGTCCCAGGCAAGAATTCTGGAGTGGGTAGCCATGTCCTTCTCCAGGGGATCTTCCTGACCCAAGGATCAAACTTGTATCTCCTGCATTGGCAGGCAGGTTCTTTACCACTGAGCCCCTAAGGAAGTCGACAAGTGTGGATATAATTTCCAAAATAGGTTAAATTTAAAAAGCAATGTGTAAGAAGTAGGAATAATTCATGTATATAAGTTGGTATGATAAAGACTCCCAGGCACAGGAATATGATTTCCTCCTGATACTTGGAAGTAGGAAGTAGTCCTTAGTTTTCACTTATATCCTTTTTATACATTTTGAATTTTGTATCTTGTGCATGTATTACCTGCTTCAAAAATATACACTGTTACCTCTTTTGCAAGAAAACAAAGAGCTGGAACCCTGATATTTGCCCTCCAGAGTTTCACACTCCTTTAAGGTGAAACAGACACACAGATAACGCTAAACAATGAGGCAAGTGCTATAAGAATAGAAATGTACAAGGTTCTTTGGGGAAACAAAAGAAGCTTAATTCCTCCTGGAGGGGTTGGAGAAGCTGAGCCTTGAATGGAAAGAATGATTTAAGAGATATTTATACGACAGAGTCAATCAATATTACTTAATGACCACTTGAGGTATAATGTGAGGCTGCAAATAAATAAGTAAAAAATAACTCACTGATTCTGGTTCCAGCCCTTAGTGGATTGCAGGGCCATTCATTTTCAGCTCAGCAAACATGTATTACCATCTCACTGTGTTCCTAGCACCATGTTGAGCCCTGAGGATGAGAAATTAGATAAGTAACGGTCCCTACCATCAGAGAATGTGAAGGTGAGTAATGTGGGGTGGTAGATGGCAATTATTCACCCTTCCCTTTGCAGCACAGCACCCTCCCATCATGGACAGTTTACTCTGTCCTGGCCCTAAACGTGAGACTCAACCCAATGACTCAGCTAGGGAAATGACACGTTGCAGGCAGGATGTAGAAGCTGGGATCCCAGTACGCCATAGACTTGAACAAGTCAGAACAACATCTCTGAGGTTTAAAATATTCATCCATTAGTTGAAGTGATTGGATCACTTGATCCTCTAAATCACTTCTGGATGGAAACTTGTAAAAATCCATTATTTTTATCTTGGCTACCATGAACCACAATGGCAAAAATGACTGAAAGAGGAAGATCAAAGAAATTAATTTTTCTGTGTAGGAGAAAATGTTGGTTTTCCGGAGACATAGAGGAACAATCAATTTAGCTGAATTGTGCTTTTGTGCTTTTGTTGTGATTCCAACCACATGGAGTCAGTGAAGCAAAGAAAAGAACATTGAGTCTTGTTGAATGTGCAATTGATATTTATATTGTAAGTTAATGCATTTTTTTAATCTTATTACTGCATAACAGAGATGGTAGGAATGAATCATTGTATTTTTTTTTTTTAAACTGATTTGTTCACATTGAAAAAATGGAGAGAAACAAAACTATGCAGTTAGGCCAGCAGTTTAGCAGCCTCATTAAGTGGTGTGTATATTTTCCATACGCTCTCATTTCATGTAATCTTGCCATAAACATCAGGAAAGTAAAAACAGTGTACTCATTTATAAATCATATTTTATAGGTTAAACGTTGACATCCATGTCTGAGGCTTTCTCATTTAAATGTAACAGCATCTATTTCTTACACTTCAAGGAAATCATTACAAATGTTTTAGCATCAGAAAAAATAATTTCATTGTCCTTTGACTTACTTGGGAAAAATCCTTTATTTTTTTATCCAGAAACATGTCATAACTTGATTTGTGCTTTTGAGTAAAACAGTGATGAATTCACTTTCTCATGACACAGAATAATTTTTATTTTCACAAAACAATCCATTAAGTATTGAGTACTCAGCCTACTATTGCACCAGTAATAGTACACAAAGAAGTAGGATGAGAGTGCAACATTGGTTTTCAAGGACCTTTAAGTGTGCTTCAGAAGCTTGAAGCTTCCCTGGTGGCTCAGCTGATAAAGAACCTGCCTGCCAGTACAGGAGATGCAAGAGATGCAGGTTTGATCCCTGCGTGGGGAAGATCCCCTAGAGAAGGAAACGGCAACCTACTCTAGTATTCTTGCCTAGAAAATTCCATGGACAGAGCCTGGCAGGCTATAGGCCATGGAGTCACAGAGCTGGACACGAGAGTGCACATACACACACATACACAAGTGGAATTTAAAAAAATCCCTGAAAAATTTTACCATCACAATAGATTAGATAAATACATTTTGATACACTCATACAAGACTTCCCTGGTGGCTCAGATAGTAAAGCATCTGCCTACAATGCGGGAGACCTGGGTCTCATACAGTGATATACAATTTAAAGCAATAAACTATAGGTATAAGCTGCAACGTGGATGAATCTCATAGACACAATGAGAAGCCAGGTACCAAGCATATCCTGCATGGTTCCATTTATATGAAGTTCAAAAACAGAGAAGACAAGTCAGTGCTGTTAGAATAGTGGTTATCTGTGTTAGTGATGGTGATGGTGGTGATGTGTGTGTGCGCATGCGTGGTTTTGACCAGGAGGGAATATGAAACTTTTGGGAATGCTGAAAATATTCTAACATTTTCATCCAAGTGGTGGTCATATAAGTAATCATATTAATGAAAATTCTTCAAGCTCTTTTCATGCTTTATTGCATATGTTATACTTTCATAGGAGAAGGCAATGGCACCCCACTCCAGTACTCTTGCCTGGAAAATCCCATGGACGGAGGAGCCTGGTGGGCTGCAGTCCATGGGGTCGCTAGGAGTCAGACACGTCTGAGCAACTTCACTTTCACTTTTCACCTTCATGCCTTGGAGAAGGAAATGGCAACCCACTCCAGTGTTCTTGCCTGGAGAATCCCAGGGACAGGGGAGCCTGGTGGGCTGTCATCTCTGGGGTCGCACAGAGTCGGACACGACTGAAGCGACTTAGCAGCAGCAGCAAACTTTCATAAAAAGTCATCATCATAACCACCATTATCACCATATAGTAGTGGGTTGGAACCTCTACATTCTTGTCAAATTCTAAGCCTAGCTCACACTTGGAAAATTCTCTTAAGTCAAGTTGTTTGGAATGAAATTAAATGTTCTTTTCTATCTTTCTATCTTCCCTTTACACTCCAGTTAACAATTGATTTAACAGAAAGTGGTTAGTGGTTTCCCTCCAACCCCAACTGCCACCGTATTCCACACACACTGACTCCTTAGGCCATTTTCTTCACCTTCACTCTCTTTGGTTCTCAGTGCCTCTAACAGGTTTTAGTGGAGCAAGACACTCAAGGTTAGGGAGGAGATACCTCGAGGCAGAGATAGCCCATGTCAGGTTGTTCTGTGCTGCTCACTTTTCAAAGATTATGTTCCTAATTAAGGCAAACTGGACAAATGGGGCCAGTGGTGATCTTTTCATTTACAAAGGACAGTAAGTAAAGAGCTCGGTGGAAGCTGTGATTAATGTATCACTTTAAATCAGGACAGGAGATGCACTGTCCTTTCTGTAAAAAGAATGCAACGTGATCTTTGGCAAATACAGGTGTGACTATTAAAAGTCCTCCTGTTCCTGGTCCTCTTCTCATACAAAGCAACAATAACATGTAAGACTTCATAAAACTAGAAATAAGGAGCTGGTTGCACTGACGTTTCTCTTTGGCCCTTGTGGTGAATGTTAATTCTCCTAAGTACAAAGGCAAGGCATGTTCAGGGATCCATATACTTGAGAAAGTACCAGTCTAGGGATCCTCTCATGGCAGAAACAGCTCCCTCTTATCTGCCTCCTTCCTACCAATTTTAGCCTGGCTGGGATGGGCAACTTTCTCTAGTTTCTCTGTGTTTTCAGTGGACACTGTGGAAGGCTGCTGGATGCCTGGCTTTTTTGTGGGTGCCCCACCATAGGGTGGCCTTCCTGGCATGTGAACCCCAACAAAAAGATGCACTAGGCTGAACCACCATGGAGAGAACCAGGGGCTTTGGGATAAAAGGAGCAGAGCTGGAGGAAGGGGCCTGGAAGGAGGTCCAGAAGGACCCTCCAAGAGCCTCACCTTTTCTCCACAACAGAAAGCTAGCTTAGGCACAACTGCCCCAGTGTCACTGGTCACAGTGCACCGAGGAGGGACCACGCTGGCCACAGGATACAGACACTTGTCCCTTCCCTTCCTCTTTCCTGCCCAACATGCTGGAGGAACTAGGCCTTTCGGCAAGGGCAGGGAGCAGGTGAGACAGTGTTTAAGGACCAGATCCTGTGCCGCTGGCCTTCCACTTCAAAGAGTAAAGGACGGAGCTAGAGCCTTCCTCGGGGACTAGACGGGATTTAAATTGAATTTGAGGTTGAAGATTTAATACAGTCTGAGTTTTAAAACTGAAAATGGGCACATCCCTGATGGTCCAGTCGTTAGACATGGATCATGCAATGCAGGGGGTGTGGGTTCCTTTCCTGGTCTGGGAATCAAGATCCCATAGGCCAAGTGGCATGGCCAAGAAAAAAAAAAACAAACCTGAAAATGATAAAAACTGCCCATGGAGAACCATGGCTATGTCCTTTTAATGGGCTCCCTTTTTGTACTCTCAACCCTACGAGCATTCTCAATGCAAGTTCTCTAAACTGCCAGCCAGATCACAGCCACACTCTGCACGACAACTTTCGCTGGCCTTCCATCACACTCAGACTAAAGTCTAAAGTGCTCTCCGTGCTCTTGCGTGGTCTGGCCCCCTGCTGCCTCTGTGACTCCAGTTCCACCTGCTTGGTGCCTCACTCTGCCAGCCTGGCCTCTTTCCTGTCTCTTGAGCATGCTAGGTACATTGGGTCTCAGGGCCCTTAACGTCCCTCTGCTGGAAACACTGTTCCCCAGATATGCATCTCTCTTTGTTCCAGCCTCCACAAAAATGATGCATCCTCAGAGAGGCCATCTCTGATCTCTGGCTAAAATAGCAGTCCCCTGTCTTACCTCAAAAATCCTTTTGCTTTTCCGTCATAGTTCTCAGTACTACTTGATGGTATATACTATTTATTGTATGTTTCCTCTGATAATATCTAAGCCTCACAGGGGCAATGATTTTGTCTCTTTTATCTCAATATATTGGGCAAAGAATGCCTTGTATATAAAAGGTTTCAAAAATGTTCGTTGAGTGAATGACTATCTGAAATGTTATTAAAGAAGAGTGAAAGAGAAAGTGTTAGTCCCGCAGTTGTGTCTGACTCTTTTAGACACCATGGACTGTAGCCCACCAGGCTCCAAAAGAATCGAACTGAACTTTGTACTTCAAAATAACATCTATTTAAACCTTCTAAACTGAGATTCCTTAGTAAATAATATTAGTTTGAAGACCTAGCAATAACAACAAATGTTGCTGTGAGTTGGTTTACTAATATGTAAAATTAAAGATAGGCTTAATCTATGACACCCTGAGTGAACCCTAGGGCAGTGGGGTTACTTTTATGGAAATTGGTGTATGTAGTAGGCTGGGGAAAAAAAAACCTAAAAACCATAAAATAAAACCTTTCTATTTTTCTCTCCTCCTATCAAAAACTAAAGTGCACCCTTTTTCCATTCTTGGATTCTGCACATGACCATGTGACTTTCTTAGTGAATAGGACGTTAGGAAACGTAGATATGAAATGTTATTTTAAACTGGGGCTTGCTCTTGGGAACCAGGATCTCACCATATGGAGAAAACACCCTGTCATCTTAGCCAGTGAGACAATGCTTCAAACTCCACATGTCTCCATCTGCCTGAGTGGAACCAGAGACAACAGCAGACAGCTGCTCTGCTGATTCTGTGGAATGGTTGTTACTTTAGGCCACTAAGTTTCTGTGTAGTTTATACACCGCAAGGGCTAACTGATACACTATATTTGGGAGAACTGTGTACTAAATTAAGTTCCATTGTTAACACAATCAGGACACACAGATGACATCTTCTAGCTCACCTGTCAACGGGTGATATGCGGAGAATACAGCAACTTAAACAGGAAGTCCTCCAGAACTGGGTTTGAAATTAACTACACTACGTACCGGCTGTGTGAGCAGTTGGCTGGGGCAAACTGCTTAGCTTTTCTAAATCTTAGTTAAATATAAAATACAGAACATGACTAAAATTCTGACCCAACCTCAAAGTCTGATCTGAGGGCCAGCAACATCACCTTGTGGGAGCCCTTAAAACACAGAATCTGCAGTCCCACCCCACACCTCCTGAGTCAGAATCTGCACTTTGACAAGTTCTCCAGGTGACTCGGGGGCACATTACAGCTTGAGGAGAGCTACCAGCGCCCCGGTGTCACTCAGGATCACCACATCGTGAAGACCTCCAACAGGGAAAAGTCCCACAGCTTTCTCCTGTCTCCCAGGGAAACTCAGTCTAGGCTATTTTTCTGGGCTTGCTCAACATGCAGACAGGCTCGGCGGCTTCTAGCTTTTCTTAGGGCCCAGCTCAAACTGCAGTTTAGGGTTTTAGCAGGAGTTGTTAGCGGACCCTCCGCCCCCTCCCGCTGAAAGATGCCCAGTTGGTAAACTTGTGATTACCCTCCTCTCAGCTCTGCCTGCAAGAGGTCAGGCTGTGCCAGGGGAACAAGCCTTTCGGGTCTGCAGTCGCCTCTCGTCCTCGAGGCCTGGCTATGGTTCGCGCCCACATCCTGCTCTCACCCCTCAGCCCGGAGGGGCTGCCAGGCTCGCTCTCTGTCCCCGGCCAGCGGGACCCGCTCCCGGGCTGAGCATGCCCAGTGCGGCCGCGAGTGCTGCCCGGTCCCCAGTGCGCAGGTGCCACGTCTCCGGGTTTTGGTGGCCGCCGGCCGGAGAAGGAGGCGGAGTGGCCTCAGGGAGGAGAGTCCTCCCGGGAGGGAGTCCTGGAGCCGCGAGTTGTGAGGGTCCACACAAAGGGTGATGCTGGAAGGAGCGCCGTGTAACCCCTTTAGTGTGGGTGACTCGGAGTCACCTGGGGCCCGAGGCGAGCTTACGCCCCAGCATCTCGGGGACCGACGTCTGGGGCGGGGGCGGGGGTGGTTGCGTCCCTGGGTTGCACTTGGGGGAAGACTTTTTGGAACCACTTTATCTTTCGGTGCCTCAGTTTAAGACTCCGGGGCAGGGGGCGGGGTGGGAGGGAGAGAGAGGAATATTTGCTTTGGAAGATTGTTTCAAGGATTCCAGGAATAAAAACCGTTTAGGACAGTGCCTGAAGCATTGTAAGCTCCTGAGGTGTTTCTTAAACAAAATATAAACAAATAAACACCCCTACCCCCGCCAACAACTGTGGGTCGTCAGCTGTCGCCGGATCTGATCCCTCTCCGCTCTTTTAACCTCCTACCCCCGGCCCGGGCTCACGGCCCGTCTCCCTCCGGGATGCCCCCGACTCCTCACAGGTGCTGCTCGGGAGGCGCCACCCTGGGTGCCCCTCGACCCGGCACCAGGCCTGCCTGGCGGCGCCGGGAGCACCGGGGTCGACCGGGAAGACCCCGCAGAGTCCGCCGCGGGGCGGCTTCCCGGACGCCCCACCCACCGTTTCCGGGCGAAGCCCTCCACCCGGCCGGCCCCAGGCCCCCAGCGCAAGGGCGCCCCGCGCCCGCCGGCCCCCTCCCTGCCCCGCGGGATCGCGGCCGGCCCGGCCCCTGCCCACCCCCAGCCGGCCGGGCGCGCCGCACTGGGCATGCTCCGTAGCCCGGGCAGGTTGGGGCTGCGAGGCGACGGCTCGGGATCCGGAGCCGGGAGGCGAGGACGTAGAGGGAGACTCGGGGGCTGAGCCAGGAGAGAGCGGCTGGCCGCTAGGGGCGGCGGGGCCCGGGGCCGGGGCGCGCCGAGCCGGCGGACGGGCGCAGCAGGCCGGCACGGCCCGGCGGCTTGGCCGGGGGCGCCCGCTGAGACCCGGGCCCCTCATGGAGGTGAGGACCGCTCCGGGGAGGCAGGGGCAGGGGCGGGGGCGGGGCGGGCGAGGGGCGGGCTCGCCGGCCGGCGCGGTCCGGGGTGGAGGGACTGGTGACGCGGGGAGCAGCTAGTGAGCCGCACCGCACACAGGAGCTCACACACACACGCGCGCACCCCCGCGCGCGCACCCACTGGGTCTCCAGGCGGCGGCCGCGGCCGCATCTCCGGCAGCAGCTCCGGGCAAAGTGACAGGTAGGAGAAGGCTTTCCGAGTCCCGCCCGAGGATGCTCCCGCCCGCCTGGGCCCGCGGGGCTTGTTTGTTCCCGGCGGGTGCGTCCCGGACGCGCGCGCGCGCACCCAGATGCCCTGCCCCGGAGCCCGTGCGGTGCCGGCCGCCCGGAGCGCGCGAGAGCTGGGGGTCCGCGCGGCCGCCCCTCCCTCTGCAGTCATCGCTCGCTGGGTTTCCTTAGACTCTATCCAGACATTCGCTGCTTCTGGCTGGAAATAGCTCGGCTCGACGTGTATATGATTATTTCGGTTGGAAATAGTTGGCACGGTGCAACGCATGTAAATGTGTATGCGTGTGGCTCGCCTTACCTCTTCTGGGGAAATAATAGGTATGATTGACCATTTCCACTTAAAACAGCACTGATAGGGCGGCACTCCTTGGGGGCAGTGTTCCAGCTTCCTGAGATAATACAAAAGATGGAGACTAAAAGTGTCTTCAGAATTTTAAAGTTGCCTTTTTCTTAACTGATTAGACCCTACGTAGTACTGTTCTCCCTGTGGACTTTGTAGGCAGTTCTGCTACGGAAGTATGAAAATACTGAATCCTTCAGTTTCCCAGTGTGTTTCAGTGCAACTTTATCTAGAATCATAAAACTATCATTTTTTTTTTCTGGAGAAAAATGCAAATGCACATTATAGTTTCATAAATGTGCATGTGTTTGAGAGATGTCTGACTTTTTCTCTAAAACTTTTGAGGTGATTCTACTTCTTGTTCTAAAGCACATGTTTGAAATTTAATTTTGGCCAAAACATCCATGAAAGATCCTTGGATTTTTACTGAAAATGTGATACATGGTGGCCTGTAAATTAAGTTATGGGTGTATAGAGATAATCTAATAATTCTGTTTAATTATGTTTAAATAATTATTTCATTGGCGATAATGTCATTCAGACTTTAGCTGTATAATATCTAATACAGAGATAAAGTTTCCCCTTTAAAGAGAAATCAGATTCATAAACTGACCAGTAGAAGCAACTGGTGACTTTACCTGGGCAGTTAACTAAGTGTCTGAGGAACCGTGTTCTTCATAAAAAGTCATATTTTATCTGTATGTGTGTGTAAAATCTTAACTTTATCCATCTAGTTTTTTCGAGACTCTTTTCGAGACTCATAAATATTCAAAAATATATGCTTGAAGCAAGAACCGAATATTTTGTTTGCTTTAAACTTCAGTGGCCTAAGTTATTGAAATCGGGTAGAAGAACAAAAATTTATCTGGGCAGGGCCATGTGATTTAATCTGCCTTATCCGTGTTATGTAATCTAAAATGTTGTGTTTTGATAGGACAGTCTTGCATATTTTTCAGCTAGTATTTTAATCTATTATGTCATCTTCCTTTTGACGTTTAAAAAATGATGCCATCTTGGGAGAACACCTGTTTTCATAAAAATTCACTTTTTAAAGAGAATAACATTTGTTTTTGAATTGGCATTTTTATGGACATGAGACTTGCTGCTGTAAGTGCTAACCCTTTGCATGAAATGTATTGTAACATATGTGAAGGTACCTCATATTCGATTACGAATTACGTTTTCCTCTAATTGCATTATTACTCAACCATTCCAACTTAGTTTTGATTTAGCTTTGATGATATCACTACCTAGCTCTGAATTAATCAATGAAAATGCTATTCTACAAGTAACTGTCAAAACAAAATTTCCAAGACTCTATTTGATCACTAGGTATACATGAATATGTGTCAGGATAATGCTACCTTTATTTTGCAAATGCACACCCACACAGAGAGCTTTGTTCTAAAATACTCTTTTGCAAGTTTTATATTGGTGTGCCTGAACAATGTGATTGATGTTAAACTACTTCTGTGCCCTGGAATCTTAAGAAGCTGTGTTTTTGCCTTATGAGATGGTGAAACAGGAAAGTTTAAAAAATATTCAGGGTTACCAGAATGATTTTGCAGAAATGGATTTTTAAATCTGTATCACCTCTTTGAAATGTTTTATCCCCCAAGTGGGGATTTAGCCAGTATTTTGGCCCTCCTATTTTGTCTCTCTTAAAGAGCAAATCCAACACCTTTAGATTAGTGCGTACTGCTGATTTTAGCAACGTGGGACAGTTACATTTGGCAATCCAAATGAATATGGTATTTTCCTAGGATACTACCAAAATCCACTTTGGGGTTTTTATTAAGAATGGATACAATGACTGAAGCTTGACTAATATTCAGCTCTAACCCACCTTGCAAGTTAAAATTGAGGTATAATTGAGCTTTAGCACTGATATTTTCCTTGAACCCATCACATGGCATGCCAATTTGTGAAAAGATGTGATCAATAAGCCTGTTTCTGGGTTTAGCATCTGCATTTTCTTCCCCAAACTTTCAGGTGTAGCTGGCAAGCTTAAATTATCAAATTCATTCATTCTATTAATTATATCCGTGGACTTAAAAAAATATATACATTAGTAGTTAGGTGCCAAGGTTGTTTTTTGCTTTAAAAACCGTATGTTGTGAAGAAAATTTATCTTTGTGATCACAGTTCTTATGTAATATAGTCACAGGAAAGAAAGTTTATGTATTTTGCATATTCTCCACAAATGTCTTTAACAGTAAGCTCAAGTATTTAAGCTTATTGAGCAGATCATGACTCAGTTTTCTTTGTTTTTGACCAGTTGTAAAGTACGGATGAAACAACATGTTTATTAGCACGAATGGCACAGGTTTTTAGTAAGCTGTCGTCTATCACAGTGAGTCCTGTAAAACCAAGAACTTGTGTGTTTGATATGCAGAATGAGGTCAAGGACTAGTGGAGAAGCTTTAATGATCACAGTTGGTATTTCGTGTCCAGACTGACGTTTCTAAAATGGTTGCTTTTCCCCTTATAATGTGAACTTGTGGGCCTTTTCAGTGTCTGTCAGAAAGACTTACCTACCTATGAGAAAATCAATACCTGTCTTCATCGCCGAGTCTCCGTGGCTTTACTGTCTGTGAGGATACTGTCCAATTCTCAATACTGTCCACGCTGCATTTTTCTATTTCTCTGTACTATTCAGGAACTGTAATCGCCCTGTGTGGGCCTACCTTTCATTCCTTAATATTTATTTTTCTGTTTCATAGTTTCTCTTTCGATCAAGCCTTCTCCTTGAAAGTAGAACTACTTCCTCAAGGTGTAATATTACTTATCTAGTTGTGCCTGAGGATTGGAATATTTCCTGCCATATCAATAAACAAGGATGCCACAGTCCTCAGTGATTCCAGCTTCCAGGGCACTCAGGAAGAAGAATCCCTGTGATCAGTAGCCATTAGGCTGCAGTCACTCCCAATAGGGGAGCCCTGAGGAACTCAGGATGTGGAAAATACAGGATATTGGCCCCAGAAAGCCGAGACGCATATGAAAGGAATGATTTCAGTAAGTCCAGACTTACTTCTGAAGTAGACAATTGCTAAATTCCTTAACTTGAGATATCTGGTTTTCTTTCAGCTCAGTTCAGTTGCTCAGTCTTGTCTGACTCTTTACAACCCCATGGATTGCAGCATGCCAGGCTTCCCTGTCCTTTACCAACTCCCGGAATTTACTCAGACTCACGTCCATTGAGTTGGTGACGCCATCCAATCATCTCATCCTCTGCCATCCCCTTCTCCTCCTGCCTTCAGTCTTTCTCAGCATCAGGATCTTTTCCAATGAGTCAGTTCTTCACATCAGGTGGCCTAAGTATTGGAGTTTCAGCTTCAACATCAGTCCTTCCAATGAATATTTGGACTGATTTCCTTTAGGATTAACTGGTTGGATCTCCTTGCAGTCCAAGGGACTCTCAAGAGTCTTTTCCAACACCACAGTTCAAAAGCATCAATTCTTCAGCGCTCAGCTTTCTTTATAGTCCAACTCTCACATCCATACATGACTACTGGAAAAACCGTAGCTTCAACTAGATGGGCGTTAGTTGGCAAAGTAATGTCTCTGCTTTTTAATATGCTGTCTATGTTGGTCATGGCTTTTCTTCCAAGGAATTGACAAAAACACTTAAGATGCTGCTGTATCCCTGGCTTGAAGGGATAAATAAAAATTCCCACTGTATAAAAGAACTCTCAACTTTTAGGTTCTGATTGTTTTTTAAGTCAACACGTCTTATGTCAACTAAAAATTGAACAACTTGAGAGTTGCGAGTTAAGTTGTATTTGGGGCAAAGTGAGGACCGTAGGACGGGAGGCAGCACCTCAGATGCTCTGAGAGCCTGCCCCAAAGTGGCATTGAGGGAAGGTCATTATATAAGGTTCTGGTGAAGGGGGAGTTCCATACCATGAGGCACTCATTTTATAAAAAGTTTTTTTTGCTAGTCATGAGGATCTGATGTCACCATGAAGGGATTTAGTGATTCTCTAGAAACGAGGAGATTCAAGGATTGAGATCATAAAATCTGTTCCTAAGACCTCCTAAAGACCTATGCCACAGATTCCCTGGAGCACAGAGTGCCTCACTCCACCCTGAACTCCTCAGAGGCTGTAGAATGTCAGTAGCGATAGCAGCACAGGGGTCAATCTCCCTAGAGGCAGATGGTAAATCCCTTTGTTGTTCAGTCATTGGCAATACTCTTAGCAAGTGCCAATTTGAGTTGACACTTAGAATGATACAGATTTTGGCACATTCAGAAGCTGGGCTTCTGTAGCTCTTCAGATATATAAATGGGTTTACTTCACCCCAAGGAGAAGGTGAGTTGGGTGAAAATGCATCACTAAGTAGATGAGTGAGGAGTTTGAAGCCTGTTTGTAAAAATCACCCCATTTTGATCAGTTGAACAACTACGTCCCTCTCCCCCCGCCCACCCACCTAAATCCCACTTTCCAAAACTCTGGTTAGAAGCTCATCTCTTTGGATACTTTTCTGATGCTGAAGGTGTAAATCAAGTTCACAGGGTGGATGAAAGCAGTCTTGAGACTTTTTACGTATCAGCTGGGAGATTCTTATATTCCAGAGGATGAAGGGCCAGTAGAGGTTTTATTTTCTCTGTGTGAACTCCCATCTACTTTTTCTTTCCTTTTCTTTTTGGAATCAAAGTAGATGAAAGGGACATCAATCAGAAGATGATTTTCTCTGCACACCCTTTTGCCTACTGCCTGGAAAACCTGAGAAGGTTGTGTACCACATGACTGTAAGATAGTGTTATCTTATCCCCTTGAGTCTCCTTCAGGGCCTGGATCCTTTGAAATTTCACCTCTGGCCACCGAGCCACCCTGGGGGCATGCAGATCACTGCTTTATGATACATTGCCCTTCTTAAAGGTTCTTCTCCTCCTGAACAATTAGAGGAGGTTGTCGGCTCCCTGATGTGAACGAAGTAGCCATTTGCTCAAAACAGGAGGAAGACAGTCACTCAGGAAACTTAATTGTGAGCAGCTCCTCTGGAGAGAGCAGGTCACAGGCCGGTGGAGTCACACTTGGCATCTTGTTGTCTCTCCCAGGACTGGAGCTCTTCACTGCAGGACACCCTGTGATGGATGAGCTCGCAAATACATCTTTATTTTCACTTTCTTCCAGTTGACAGTTAAGGCAGCTATTGGAGCCTTCGATGAGTCTTGGCATTTAATGGCTTGAAAAGGAAGTACATACTATGTGAGCCTTTAAAATATTTTTTGATAAGTATGTGTGTGCTAAGTCACTTCAGTCATGTCCAACTCCTTGAGACCCCATGGACTGTAGCCTTCCAGGCTCCTGTGTCCATGGGATTCTCCAGACAAGAATATTGGAGTGTGTGGCCATGCCCTCCTCCAGGGACTCTTCCCCACCCAGGGATTGAACCCGCATCTTTTATGTCTCCTGCATTGGCAGGCAAGTTCTTTAGCACTAGCACCATCTGGGAAGCCCTTTGATAAATATACTTACAGGTAATTGTTTTCCTTTGTACTTCATTTACTTTCAACAGTGTGAAGTTTCTGTGACTTTAAAGTGTTGGAATCAGGTGGACCTGCGCTCAGATCCAGACTATGTATGACATGTGTGAACTCTGTGACACTTAGCGTTCACTCTGAGCCTCCGTGACCACGTCTGTAAATGAGGAGAATCGCTTACAGGGCAAAAGTACATGGCTGTGCAGCTTGGATGATGTTGGGTGTTGTGTTACTGCTGCTTTTGCTGCAACTGCTCTTGGTGCTTTTTCTGTTAACACTGCTAGTATTCCTCCTCACTCCCGCATTCTCCTCCTCCACTGGGGCAAATGCCAGTGACTTATCCATGCAAAGCAGGCTGTGCCAGTTCATATAAAACTTCTGGAAAGGGACACTCGTCCTGCCCCGTCTGCTAGTGAGGAAGTTCGGGTCACCTTTTAGGGCCACTGTGTGAATGCCAAGTCCTCCTCTGGGTTTACCTAATCCCGCCACTGCAGTTGGACAGAGGGGCCTCACAGTAACTCAGCCCTAACCTCCTTGACGTTCTGTGACCTGCGGGCTATGAAATAGAACTCTGTGAGCAGGACGCGACCCCCAGGGCATCTGCGTCTCCCAGCCAGGCTTTGAAGAAAGACTATGAAGCCAGTGAGGCCTGGGAGGAGCGAGGCATCCACCACGATAATCTGGAGATCTGTGGGGTTTAGGGGGCGTGTGTGACTTTTGCTTGCCCATGGGCTTCAGCGTCAGGAACACTGATGGCAACAGTAACAAAACCACAGATGTTGACTGAACACTAAAAATGTGCCGCTTAAAAAAAATAAAATGCTTTATTGAATTTGTTACAATATTGTTTCTGTTTTGTTTTCTTGGCCTTTTGGCTGCCAGGCAGGTGGACTCTTACTTAGCTCCCTAACCAGGGATCAAGCCCGCATGCCCTGCATTAGAAGGCGAAGTGTTGATTGCTGGATCACCAGGAAAGTCCCCAAATATGCCACTTAATTTAACCCTCCCCACAGCTTTTTATGGAAGCTCCTAAAAGTATCTGTTTTACATGTGGGGAAAGTGAAGCTGAGAGTTATTCACTTCAGGGAGTTAGAGATGAGAAGTCAAACCCAGGCAGACTGACACCAGAACTCAAACTTCTAACTGCTGTGCTATGTTACCTGCCATGCAAGTACATGTGGCTGAAAGGTTTGCTACAATAACAAATTTTGTGAACACTATTTTAAGGGACCAGGTTGAGGTATGACAGAAGCTTCTGGCAACCCTGCTGTGACTGTGACCGTGGAATTGAAATAGGAAGTTGATATATGGGCTGGAAATCTGAGAGGGATGTTACCAAATGCTGCTGTAGGGTAGCCTAAAAGTTAAATTAGTTTTCTGAAGGACCAGCTTTTCCTGGGTGAGGTTCCTCAGGTTTCAAGCAGATGTGACCCACTCTGATTCCTTTGAGGGCCAGGTGAGCATCATGGGGCTGCCCGGGGTAAGCTTACGCTCTTAGACGGTGCTGGTGGGGTACATGTGTATCAGGAGCTCTGTCCTGGCCTTCCCTGGGGGGCAGGTCTTCAGATTTCTGCCAGGCAGGTATGGGGCTCATGGTTGCCAGCACCTCTCTGTTTTCAGGGGAAGCATGAAATCCAGATTTCTTTTAAGCCTGAAATATAATTATAAAACCTTTAGAAATAATTAAAGTAAAAATAAACATGTCAGCTTGTAGGGTGGCCAAACAAAACTAGAAATTAAACCATCGTATGATCCAGGGAAAACCACTAGACCATTCAGGTATGAAAGTGAAAATGAAAGTGAAATCGCTCAGTCGTGTCCAACACTTTGTGACCCCATGGACTGTAGCCTACCAGGCTCCTCTGTCCATGGGATTTTCCAGGCAATAGTACTGGAGTGGATTGCCATTTCCTTGTCCGGGGGATCTTCCCAACCCAGGGATCGAACCCTGGTCTCCCGTGTTGTAGACAGACGCTTTACCGTCTGAGCCACCAGGGAAGCCATTCAGGTATGACCTAAATCAAATCCCTTACAATTATACAGGGGAAGTGAAAAATAGATTCAAGGGATTAGATCTGATAGAGTGCCTGAAGAACTGTGGATGGAGGTTCGTAACAGTGTACAGGAGGCGGTGATCAAGACCATCCCCAAGAAAAAGAAATGCAAAAAGGCAAAATGGCTGTCTGAGCTCCCACTTCCAGCCTTTTGTCAGCCCTGTGAACTAGAGTCTTTATTAAGTGAGCATGGTTCCTTCTTTATTTGTGCTTTTCCCCCATGATTGAATTTCTTACAAAGGTGGTTATAGCCATTTATTTCTAGTGGACATTCGTTTTGGATTCTGAATTTCTTCCGTGTTTTTCCCCTTGCTCATTTTTCTAAGATGTTAGTAAGTCTTCAGGGTTGTGGGAGGCAGGACATGACTTTCCTTCCTACTTCATGGGGCTCCTTGAAAATAAGAACCATTTAGTGCAGAAGTGGGGACTTCATCCATGGGGACAAGGAGGTCTCTTGCCTGCATCACTGATCTGAACTCTAACCAGTCACAAACATGTCTGCCTGCTGTTGGGTGGTGTTGGGTTTGTCCTGGATGCGCAGAATGAAGACCTGTTTCTGCACGTCACAGAATTTCAACATGCAATCTACTTAATAGCTCTCCTCTTCCTTTTGGGTCTTAAAGGAGGAATTCCATTGGATCAGATGAGAAGGAAGTTCTTTGAACTAGGACATCTGCTCATGCGCCATCACTGGATCGATCACTGAAGCCCCCCTTAGAATTTCTGTTAATTTTTGGTTTTCATTGGCTTTTAAAATGATGGATGTGATACATTAACATGTTCCAATTGAAGTGATATTGCAGAAAGGAAATGCAGAAACAAAATATAAAATACCCTCTCCCACCTATACACATACCCAGATATAACCATCAGCAGCAGCTTAGAGCATCTCCTCTCCTTTTTCTGTGCATATATATATATATATATATATATATATATACTGCTACTGCTAAGTCACTTCAGTCGTGTCCGACTCTGTGTGACCCCATAGACGGCAGCCCACCAGGCTCCCCCGTCCCTGGGATTCTCCAGGCAAGAACATTGGAGTGGGTTGCCATTTCCTTCTCCAATGCATGAAAGTGAAAAGTGAAAGTGAAGTCGCTCAGTCGTGTCCCCGACCCTCAGCGACCACATGGACTGCAGCCCTCCAGGCTCCTCCGTCCATGGGATTTTCCAGGCAAGAGTACTGGAGTGGGGTGCCACTGCCTTCTCCATATAAGTATATACACATGCTTTTAAACTGGATCATGATGTGTAAGTTTTTCTACAACTTGCTTACTTGCCACTTAAGTGTTCATTGTGGTGATCGTTTCATATCAGTATACTAGTTTTATTTTTTCTTTCTAACATTACATAAATTCTGGTAGTACCATCAATGAACTATGGAAGTACCATGTTTTATGTAACCATTCTCCTGTTCTCACTGTTGCAAACTGAAAAAATGAAGATCTTTGTGCCTATGTCTTCATGCACACGTGCTAGAATTTCTTGTCGGTTGTTGCTGTTGAGTCACTAAGTCTTTGGCCCAAAGGGTGTGCATGTTTACATTTTGAGAGTGCACTGTTGCATTGCCTTTAAGGAAGGTCCCCATGAAATTTCTATCTTGTGTCCCCTCATATTATGAATATGGTCTTTAACTAAAGCAATATCATTTCATTGCTTTAGTAGTTCAGTCAGACCTCAGTTATATACAGTATACCAGGAAAGGACTTTAGAAGTAGTCTATGTCCTTAAATTTCTTGAAAATATAATAATCAAAAAAGAATTTACCAATTCATAGGTCAATTTAAAGACTTCTCTGGGGGCTCACTGGTACAGTATCTGTCTGCCAGTGCAGGAGATGCAGGTTCAATCCCTGGATCAAGAAGGTCCCCTCGAGAAGGGAAATGGCAATCTATTCCAGCATTCTTGCCTGGGAAATCCTTGGACAGAGAAGCCCAGTGGGCTACAGTCCATGGGATCACAAAAGAGTCAGATACGATTTAGGGACTTCAACAATTGGTGGCTCAGCGGTAAAGAATCTGCCTTCAGTACAGGAGACATGGGTTCAATTCCTGGGTTGGGAATATCCTCTGGAGAAGGAAATGGCAATTCACTACAGTATTCTTGCCTGTTTAGCAACTAAACAACAGCAACAAGCAGCCAATTTAAAAACTTGTTAGTAAAGAGAAAGCTTGAGTAGAATCTGAGTTGAAAATCTATGTTCTGATCAATTTGATTAGCTGTAAAACTTTAGATTCTTCAGACCCAGGACGTATCATAAACACCCTTGAATGTACATTAAAAAAACTGAGATACTGCACAGCCAGCAAAGATTGATATTGACTTGGGAAAATCAAATTAATTTCATGGCTAAAAATTCTATCCAGGTGTATTTATATCTTTAGACTTTCAAATACTTAATTATTTAAGAATATTTTTTACCTTCTACTTTCTAATTCTAGAATTACAAGATTCAGAGATAAATCTATTTTATTGAGTTTTATTATTTAATAGATACCTGAACTTAATTTCCATGGTATTTGGAAATAATATATAGACAGAGGACCATATAAGTTAAAAGCTACACTGCATTTTTATTTAGAGAGAGATTGGAAAAAATACAGAAAATCTAGGTCACTGATTCTCAAGTTTTTTGAGAAGTTTTAACTTCAGTAATTATAGTTGTTTTCAATGCTATGAAGTGAATTATCTGTTGATATTTAGAATTTTATGACATCCCTTAAAAGATTGGAATCATCCTCAAGTATCATATTATCAGGGTAAGTAAATCTTGATGTAGATAAATAGCAGGAAATGAAATTATTGGGGTTTTTTTTGTCTGTTTCTCCAGATACCCATTTTTAAGAAAAATTCTGGTGAGGTTGGCAATGACATTGGGATTCTGATTGCATGCTTTCTGCGTGTTTATTTTTATAGCATGCAATGAATTGTAGAAACATGGTAGGATTCAATTATATTTCCTTGGCATTAAAACCTTGGGTGTTCAGGAATGTCTGTACTAGATTTTGCTTCTGGAAATGTTACAGCATTTTAAGTTCACAGGCGATTTCCTTTAATAGTACCTGTGGCAGTCACAGTGGAGGGCCCCTCCTGGCCCCTCTTCACCTTGTGTCATTCAGGGCCTGCTGGGGAACAGATGGAACGTGTGGACTGGGTCCTTTGAGAAAGGCTTTGTAAGGGTATGGAAAACCCGTGCCTTTAGAAGGTGTGGGCAGGTGTAGGGAACACAGCCACACCAGAGTGAGAGCCACAGAGGGACTTAGCACTGTGGGGAGCTTGCCTGCTCCAAGTGAAGGGCAAGAGGGACTGTTCTCCAGGAGCTGCGTCCTGCGGTAGAGGACCTGTCATGTCCCTGCAGGGAGAAGGCGGGGGAATAAATGCCTGCATCACTCTCCTCCTGCCCTCGGACCTCCGGCTGGAGCATTCCATCAGCCGGCTGGCTGGTGCAGATGGACCCCAGAGGGCAAGAGGGGAGAGACGGGTGACAAGGAAGGCCAGTGGTCTGGGCAGGCAGGCTGCACCTTCTACACACCTGCTCGTCTGGAGGTTCGGCCAGGTTGGAAGGCCCATGGTCTGGCTTTGTGGCCAAAGAAAAGAAAACCAGCCACAATGACTAGATTTAAATAGAAGTCAGGAACGTTCTGAAACGTCACATGGCAGATACCACTAAGATACACGGTGGGCCTTAGAGTAACAGTTAAAAATAGCATTTTTTTTTTTTTTTTAAAGTTCATTTGGAATGGCTTGTGTTTCTTGGGAAATGAGCACAATGGGAAACTTTATGTGTTTATCTGAAAAGTGTCTGAAAAGTGTAGGCTATAGGCAGGAGACACAGAAGGGATTCATGAAGTCCACAAATAACATGGAGTTGGATACCTAAGATGTAATTCCTTTGCTTTTAATATTTTATGAAAATATTTTATCTAAAAATGTCAGGTACCTGGGGAAAAAGACGAGAAGGAAATTAAGGTTATTAACAGTAATTTTCCTTCAAAGAAGTCAATTTAACTGAATCATTAGCATCACCGAGGAGCAACGAACAAGCTGTATTTTCCCATTTGTTCAGCGTGGCCGTAAGACTCTGAGACTTCAGGCTCATTTGTTCCCTCATTTTCTTGGAACTGTTGTCTGAAAAGGTGAAGACGGCTCTGGGCTGTGTTAGTTTGTGTATTTGTCCTCAATGAACAAGCAGTGAATTGATTAGAATCATAAAATCCGAGTGCTAGAAGGAATGTCAGGTTCACTTCTGCTTCCCTCCATGTGTGATGGTGTGAGAAACCAAGTCAGTAGCTTCCAGCAGCTGCTGGTTTGCAAATTCCCTGCTTGGTGACTCTGCGGAAGGCACATCCCTTCACTCTGGAGAAACTGCACTAGATGAGTTTCTCTTTGCTTTACCTTGTAGACTCCTCAAGTCCCAATTTCCGGGCCTTGCTTGGCCATGTATTAGAGGCAGGTCTTCTTGATCATCTCTCCCACCACCCCCTGCCCTTAAAATGGTCTTCTCTGGAGCTCTCTGCATTGCTCTCGACTCTTATCACTGTACAGACTCTTTCTGTATGCGATAACTCATCCACTTTTACTTTTTCTTTTTTACAACCAGTTATTCACTATGCTATGCTATGCTAAGTCACTTCAGTCATGTCCGACTCTGTGCGACCCCATAGATGGCAGCCCACCAGGCTCCCCCGTCCCTGGGATTCTCCAGGCAAGAACACTGGAGTGGGTTGCCATGTCCTTCTCCAATGCATGAAAGTGAAAAGTGAAAGGGAAGTCGCTCAGTTGTGTCCGACTCTTAGCGACCCCATGGATTGTAGCCTAACAGGCTCCTCCGTCCATGGGATTTTCCAAGCAAGTGTACTGGAGTGGGGTGCCATTGCCTTCTCCGAGTTATTCACTAATGACTCCCATGTCCCTGACTTCTTGTCTGAGCTCCACTTATATCCCATTGTCTGCTGGAGATCTTGACGTTGAAGTCTTGTGGCTGCTTTCACATCAGTGTGCCCCAAACAGAAGTCCTCAACTTCACTCCAGACTTACACCTCATCTCAAGTTCTGAATCTTTGTGAGACCAGCAGGTGCCAGTCATTTGAGACGATCATTTCTGCCCACTCCTCCATTCCTATTGACGCTGCCTAAGTTTATATCCTGAGTGTTCATGCTTAGTTGTTCCAATAACCCTTTAATCAGGTTCCCTATTGCCCTCTCTCATATTCATTCAATCTTTCATGTTTTCTATTAGCTATTAAATGAGTATCACATACTGTTACAGCGTCTGGAGGAAGGCATGGCAGCCCACTCCAGTGTTCTTGCCTGGAGAATCCCCGTGGACAGAGGAGTCTGGTGGGCTACAGTCCATAGGGTCGCATAGAGTCAGCCACCACTGAAGCAACTTAGCATGCACGCACGCACTGTAACAGTGCATGAGTTGCAGCTCCTGCCCTCCAGGGTTTGCAGTTCACTGGAAGAGAGACAAATAAATAGCTACTTTATAAGTTTATATTTTTGCCCCTTTACTCCACTCTCTGTACTCAGCTAAAGTCATTCGCACACAGTAAATCTTATTATAGGATTACTTCTAAAATGCTTTAACAGTACTCGATTGCTTTCAGGACTTAACTTTATTTCCCTAATTTGCCAAACACAAGCCATCCATAACTAAACCTCTGCAGTGAAATTTAAGACTTTTATTTGGGTCAATATACTGAGCTAGATTAAGATCCCAAGAACGTGAAGTCTTTGGCCTCGGTGTTTGTGCTCACGTTACAGTTAAACCCCTTCCTTCAACTGGTGAATTCTACAGGCCTTTACAGACCTCGCAAGGTTGCCATCTCCTCTGCAAAGCGTTCCTTGATTTCAGCTCTAGGTCCAGGGCCCCGTCCTCAGTCCTCCTGCTGAATGGTTTGCACATTTTAGCCACAGCAAGACTTTTCTTGAGGAAGGGAAGAATCTTGTGTATTAGAAACTAAATCAGAGACTCTTCAGTGAATGAATAACAAAATGCTATTATTGCAAAGTCTGCAGATTGGACAGGGTTAGGAAAGCCATCTGATGAATAAGCAGAAGAGGTGCCACATTTAATAAATTGAAGTTTTCTGCAGACTTATTATAGAAGGTAAGCACATTCCATTATTGTTTACACTGGTTGCTGAGAAATAGGACAACAATTCATTTGGAAAGATGATCAGTAACTTGAAAAGTCTACATCCGTGATTTCTGCTAACAGATTTGGATATTTTAATTTCTTGGTATACTAGAACCAGAGGAGACATTTCACTGAAGATAGTTTATCACTTATTCCTGATGGGTATAAACTATAGTTTGTTCATTTTATGTTCATTTTATAGTTGGTTCAAGTTATGCTTATAGTGTGTTAGACCATGAATCAGAAAAGTTTCCTTATTTCAAACTTCGCTGGAAATTTTGAGGAAAAAAACATTTATTTAATCAAATTATTTTTATAAAGTGGGACTCTTGGTAATCTTAAATGCTTTATATTTATTATAGCACTTTATTATCCAAATGACCTGTGAATGTATTAGTGCCAAAGAGAGAAAGCCAGAGAGCATTACTGAATTGAAGGAAAATATCCTGCTGAATGTTGTTTTTAGGAGAGCGTCTTCCAAAGTTCCCAAATCAGGAGGGAACTTTTTATTCAGGACATTGGGGTTTTTTTGTTTGTTTTTTTTTTCTGTATTTTAAAAAGAAATTTGGCGGCACTGTGTGGCATATGGGATGTGAGTTCCCCGATCAGGGGTCACACCTGCACCCCCTGCACTGGAAGGGCGGAGTCTTAACCACTGCACCACCAGGGAGGCCCCAGGACTTCAGTTGGGATCTGACCAAAAGTGAGACTTGGACACTTTTCCCCCTTCCTTGAGGAGGAGAGTCATCCCCCACTCCCCAAGCCTGTGGTGTCAGTAGTATTTGTGAGGTTTCTTCTTCACAATTGACATCTTTTTATGATTTAGCAAATCTGTCTTACTTGGTGTTGAAAACTGCTGGCTAAGCATGTTAATCATTGTGTGTGTGTGTTAGTTACCCAGTCGTGTCCGACTCTCTGCAACCCCATAGACCACAGCCCACCAGGCCCCTCCGTCCATGGCATTCTCCAGGGAAGAACACCGGAGTGGGCTGCCACTTTCTATAGTTCCTCCAAAAGGAACTATAGAAATAAAGAAAGTGAAGTCGCTCAGTTGTGTCCAACTCTTTGCAACCCCATGGACTGTAGCCTACCAGGCTCCCCCATCCATGGAATTTTCCATGCAAGAGTGCTGGAGTGGGTTGCCATTTCCTTCTCCAATGCTGCTGCTAAGTTGCTTCAGTCATGTCCAACTCTATGCGACGCCACAGACGGCAGCCCACCAGGCTCCCCCATCCCTGCGATTCTCCAAGCAAGAACGCTGGAGTGGGTTGCCATTTCCTTCTCCAGCGCATGAAAGTGAAAAGTGAAAGCGAAGTCGTTCAGTCATGTCCGACTCTTCGCGACCCCATGGACTGCAGCCTACCAGGCTCCTTAGTCCATGGGATTTTCCAGGCAAGAGTACTGGAGTGGGGTGCCATTGCCTTCTCCGACTCCAATGTTAATCATTATATATATGATTATTCAAATTTACATGAAGAACAACACTTAGAAGGATGGTAGTTTAGCGATTGCAGCTGCTGGGAGAAATTTTCACGATAGCTGTTTGGAAGTACAGACAGTATTTCCTTTTATTTAGAGTCTTTTTGGACCTGTGAGGCCCTCCGAGAACCTTAAGTCTGGCCTCATTCTGTCCATTTTTCATTCCCTTTGAAACAGTTTCAAAGTAACTGGGTAAAGTTCCTCTCTTATCTGTCACAAGAAACACACCAGAAATTTCTTGTGCAGCTACCAGAGGAAAAGAAAGAAATTTAAAAGCTCAGATGATTTGGGTATTAATACCTATCCTGAAAGTTAGTGACTCTGCTTGAACCAAATTCTGCTGTACCATTCTGTCACATGTTAGTTTTTATTTTCTCAGCTTGAATTTGTAAATGCAACAGACCAACAGGTTTTACATCAAGAGTGACAAGCAGAAGGAACCCACTCCTCAATTCAGAGCAGTAAATGTATTTTTAAAACCTCTGAAAATGTTCTACTTTTTCCCCAAACCAAACCTCTCCCAGCTTTCTTAAAAAGCTTAAAATTGAAATATATTTATACCAATTAGTGATACCAAGGGAACATTTCATGCATAGATGGACACAATAAAGGACAGAAATGGTATGGACCTAACAGAAGCAGAAGATATTAAGAAGTCGTGACAAGAATACACAGAAGAACTATTCAAAAAAGATCTTCATGACCCAGATAACCATGATGGTGTGATCACTTGCCTAGAGCCAGACATCCTGGAAGGTGAAGTCAAGTGGGCCTTAGGAAGCATCACTATGAACAAAGCTAGAAGAGGTGATGGAATTCCACTTGAGCTATTTCAAATCCTAACAGATGATGCTGTGAAAGTGCGGTACTCAGTATGCCAGCAAATTTGGAAAACTCAGTAGTGGCCACAGGACTGGAAAAGGTCAGTCTTCATTCCAATCCCAAAGAAAGGCTATGCCAAAGAATGTTCAAACTACCACACAATTGCACTCATCTCACATGCTAGCAAAGTAATGCTCAAAATTCTCCAACCGAGGCTTCAACAGTACATGAACCACGAACTTCCAGATATTCAAGCTGGATTTAGAAAAGGCAGAGGAACCAGAGATCAAATTGCCAACATCTGTTGGATGATCGAAAAAGCTTCTGCTTTATTGACAATGCCAAAGCCCTTGACTGTGTGGATCACAACAAACTGTGGAAAATTCTTCAAGAGATGGGAATACCAGACCACCTGACCTGCCTCCTGACAAATCTATATGCAGGTCAAGAAACAACAGTTAAAACTAGACATGGAACAACAGGCTGGTTCCAAATCGGGAAAGGAGTATGTCAAGGTTGTATATTGTCACCCTGCTTATTTAACTTATATGCAGAGTATATCATGTGAAATTCCGGGCTGGATGAAGCACAAGCTGAAATCAAAATTGCCAGGAGAAATATCAAAACCTCAGAAACGCAGATGATACTACCCTTATGACAGAAAGCAAAGAAGAACTAAAGAGCCTCTTGATGAAAGTGAAAGAGGAGAGTGAAAAAGTTGGCTTAAAGCTCGACATTCAGAAAACTAAGATCATGGCATCTGGTCCAATCAATTCATGGAAAATAGATGGGGAAACAATGGAAACAGTGACAGACTTTATTTTTCTGGGCTCCAAAATCACTGCAGATGGTGACTGCAGCCATGAAATTAAAAGATTCTTGTTCCTTGGAAGAAAAGGTATGACCAACCTAGACAGCATATTGAAAAGCAGAGACATTACTTTGCCAACAAAGGTCTGTCTAGTTAAAGCTGTGGTTTTTCGAGTTGTCATATATGGATGTGAGAGTTGGAGTATAAGGAAAGCTGAACGCCAAAGAATTGATGCTTTTGAACTGTGGTGTTGGAGAAGACTCTTGTGAGTCCCTTGGACTGCAAGGAGATCCAACCAGTCCATCCTAAAGGAGATCAGTCCTGAATATTCATTGGAAGAACTGGTGCTGAAGCTGAAACTCCAATACTTTGGCCACCTGATGTGAAGAACTGACTCAGTGGAAAAGACGCTGATGCTGGGAAAGATTGAAGGCAGGAGAAGATGGGGATGACAGAGGATGAGATGGTTGGATGGCATCACCAACTCGATCGACCTGAGTTTGAACAAGCTCCGGGAGGTGGTGATGGACAGAGAGGCCTGGCATGCTGCAGTCCATGGGGTTGCAAAGAGTCGGACATAACTGAACGACTGAACTGACCGTTATATATTTTGATGTTATAATGTATACCTGACTTTTATCTAGTATTTGCATGCAAGTCTGAAATATTCTGATACTAAAAGGCTTTAGTAAAACTATACTCCCTTGTCCAGTCTACACTCCTGTTACCCCACACCAATCCCAGTAGAAACCATTTCTAACTTTTATGCTGTTTTTACTAGTAGTTATTGACATTTTTATAGGATTGTAGTGCTCTTTTTTCATCTACTTTAAAGATTTTCTAAACACCTTGTGTTATAGGAGTTAAGGTGTGTCATCATACAAACACACACACACACACACACGAACACACAACTTCATTTTCCTTCTTCATCCCCTCCATATAAGGCTCTCCCAGCTTTGTTGGAAAGGGGAAGGCATAAATTCCCTGGAAGGTATACCTCACTGCTAAATAGGTTTCTGGTCTAGAATATCTCAAGAGAAATTCCTGAAAGCATGCAAGGAACACAAGTGCTAGTAAGTCAGTGCTTCCTACTCACATGGAAGGTGTAAGACCATCAGAAGGAAGCCACACGTGCACACACACACACAAACACACATACACACATGAAAGTCCGAGATTGCAGGCTCTCTGGCTATGCTGTGGACTGGGATACGTGAAAGTCACACAATAAGGACATAGTTCTTTGGTGTTTATGAGTCTTGACTGGAAGGCTCTGTGATGTTTTAGAATTTTGTGATTTCCCAAGACACATAAAGACCAGGCCTCACACTCAATGTCCTTTGGGCTTAGGTGGTATGCCCTGGACTGATTCCTGCAACCGTATTTCATTTTCTCAGTGATTTCACAGGGGGGGTACCATTCCTACTGGTCCATGCTTGGCAAACTATTTATTCGCGGTCACACGTTGATTGGCGTGCAGATAGCCTTAGGTCAGCCCAGGTCTGTGTGACACCTGTGTACGTCACAGGCATCAGTGAGGTGTCCCGTGCGTCAGTGGGGTGCATGGGACACAGCTGTCTCTCCCTGCTTCCTGATGGAGCTGATTATTTTGGTTCAGTGTAGCAATGTGCTTACTCAAACGTACTGCCCTCTTTGGCTTCCCCTGCAGCCAGAATGGCTCGCCTGGTTCAGACCAGCGAGGGATAGGCTTCTTCCTCCTGGCTCTTTCTTTGCCTTCCTGGGCACCTGTAGCCTCTGCCTTGTGGTTTTGACCATGAGAGCCGTACACTGAGGCAGGACAGGGAATGGAGATGCCCGGCTTCTGGATGCCTTGAGTGGCTTTACCGGCCCTGATCAACTTCCTTGTGAATTTCTTGTTACCTGAGAAAAATAAGTGACTCTGGTTAAGTCACTCTGATGGCTGTTACGGGCTAAGCTGTGTCCCTCCAGAATTCATAGGTTGAAGCCTCACCCCTTGGTACCTCAGAATGTGACTGTATTTGGAGATAAGGCCTTTAAAGAGATAAATAAGGTTAAAATGAAGCTGTTAGACCTAATCCAATCTGACTGTGTCCTTATAAGAAGAGACATCAGGACACAGGAGAGAAGGCAGGGATAAGTGCCTGCCTGTAGAGTCAAGGCCTTGTGAGGACTCAGCAAGGAGGTGGCTGTCTTCACGCCAAGGAACGCTCCGAGAAAACAACCCTCAGTCTTGGACTTCCAGCCTTCAGAACTGTTAAAAAATAAATTTCTGTTGTTTAAGACACCTAGTCTGGTATTTTGTTGTTATGACAGCCCTAGCAAACGAATATAGTCAGGTTTGTTTTACATGAAGCTGAAAGCAGTCCCACTGATACAGAAACCAAAACAAATAAAAGTATGACAGACCCAAATCATTTAAATGATTCGAATTACCCCACTGTTTCTTTCTTTATGAACGCTGTCTCCATAGCACTCATGACACTGTGCTCTGTTTACTTGTTTAACTTCCAGTGCCCCAGCCTTACACCACCGCCCCCGCAACGCCCCGCACCACCCCGCCCCGCACCACCCCGCACAGCTTCCTCAGGCTGAGGTTGCCTCCCACCACCCCGCACAGCTTCCTCAGGCTGAGGTTGCCTCCCCACCCCCCCACCACCCCGCACAGCTTCCTTAGGCTGAGGTTGCCTCCCCTCCGCCCCGCACCACCCCGCCCCGCACCACCCCGCACAGCTTCCTCAGGCTGAGGTTGCCTCCCACCACCCCGCACAGCTTCCTTAGGCTGAGGTTGCCTCCCCACCCCCCCACCACCCCGCACAGCTTCCTTAGGCTGAGGTTGCCTCCCCTCCGCCCCCCACCACCCCGCACAGCTTCCTCAGGCTGAGGTTCCCTCCCCCGCCACTGCCCCGCACAGCTTCCTCAGGCTGAGGTTGCCTCTTTCTGTTTCCTTATTCACCTAGCACAATATATAGCGCATATTCTGTTAAATAAATTATTTAAAGAAATTACCTTGATAATATTTAGGAAAACAGAACTGTCAAAATAGTGATAAAAAACACATCTGTTCTTTTTATCATTTCAAAATAGTAATTTTGGTATTGGAACATATATTCCTAATTTCAAAAGGTGATTTTTGTCTTGATTTGGCTGAGTTTACAGGGTCTTTGCTTTCCCTGATCTTTCATAAGTCAGTTAGTTTATAGGAAAGGGTGAGATAAATCGTATCTGTTTCCTTTAGTCTATCTGTCTGTCTGTCTATCTGTCCACCTAGCCATGTATTTTTCCTGTGTGAATTTCATCCTTCTTTAAGATGTTCTAGGGTTGAACTATATCGTGCTAAATCTTCCATAGGTAGGAACTTGAATCACTGTCTAATTTATAATTTGATAAGTAATGTGTACTAATTGAATTTCTCTGCTATCAATCTCAGTCCTGTGGTAAGTTTTTTTAAACCAAACAAAAGTGCTTTGCTTCTTCTTTCCTGACTTTTAACTAACTTAAGCTTTCAGTGATCTGGGAAGTGTTTTGGTCCCCCGTGAGGTGCCAGGTGCTTCTCTAACGCTCCTCTGTGGGGAGTAAATTGTGGGAGCTCTCAGTGCAGCGTG
Source organism: Bubalus kerabau (assembly GCF_029407905.1). NCBI lineage: Eukaryota > Metazoa > Chordata > Mammalia > Artiodactyla > Bovidae > Bubalus > Bubalus kerabau. The sequence goes on from NC_073636.1 coordinate 2,485,733, forward strand.
TTATTTTGCTGGACTTGGTGCTTTTAAAACAGGATACAGTGCTACTTTCTTAAATCATGCATAAATTTGGTCATTTAGGTATATTTTGTTTAAAATACTCTGCCCAGACCTGATATAACCATAGCATAGAATGGGTTCAAGGTAATATTATGTATTCACTCCTTCATTTGTGTGCATGAAATTTCAGTGACCACATGAATTCACTTGAATTTATTTGAATAAACAAAGTTTCAGCCCTTTGGCATTTTCAAGTGATCATAAATTATTCTCAATTTAAGAATCAGATTTGTAGAGTAGCTAACACACAATAGGCTCTTGTGTCTCCTAAAATGAGTGTGTAAGATGGGGACATTGACCACATACTGTTTTTCTACTTCTCTTTCTTAGTTCATGGTTTTGTATGTCCTATTTTGGATTTGTATGCATTCTGCTATTGCTAAAATTGGTAGCTAAGCAATGAATTTTTTAACATTAATTATCAAGTTTTGTCTTACTCTTAAATTTCATGTGGTTTGTAAGGCGGCCCTGTGGGCATCTGGTTACCTTGCTGACACCCACTTTCCTGGATTGAAACTATATTGACCTTGACTATAACCTTGACTATAGAGAGTTTAGGAGAGTTGCCCAGACTCTGAAAACATGAAGCCCAGTGTGACTGTAAATGCCTGTTTCTGTGACATCCTCAATTATGTAATAAAAATAATCCAGAAAATTGTCAAGATACTTGACCATTTAATATAGGAATTGGCCTTATACAATACAGACTTACCATGAGAAAACAAGAAAGAGTTCCTTTTTTGAAGAATCTTTCACCAAACTGAAGGCTGGGCTTACAGTCTTGAGGCTGTGACTCTCTGGTCATTATAACCACAATATCTGTGGGAATGTCTCTTTCTTCTTTGAACAAAATGATATGTTTAAATTATTTTTGGAGGAATCTGATAAATTGTGTCCATCTCATGACTCATCTTATAGTGTGAGATGTGATGTGAATTAAATTATCATTGAAATTTCTACCCTGTCTGCTTTACTCAATTAGCCATAAGACTTACAGAGTCAAGCAAAGCTAACATGACAGAAGAAAAGGTGATTATCTGAAGCTCATTTTGTCTAGATTGAAAAGAATGTATTTTATAGTTGAGGATCCCACACAAAAAATACCTTCCTAGACTTGCTCTCATGTGTAGATTACATTAGTCCATTGGGAAGGAAGCCAGCGTTTTTCACGTACTTGGTAAAGGTCAGCATCCCACCAGGTGCTCCTGGTGGGGCATAGCTCAGCTGGGAGATAGCTTAACAGAATGGTTTTGAGTGTGTATTGTGGGATCCTAGCTTTATCACTGACTAGCTGGGCAAGTTGCTGACCTCCTCTTCCTCACTGTCCTTTTTTTCTTCGATCCTGATCCATCGAGAGAGGTGGTGCTATACCGTTCTACAGATGAGGAAACTGAGGCCAATTTTAGTCATTTGTTCAGGGCTACGCAACTGGCAAGTTGTAGCGCTTGAATCTGGACCAGACCCTGCCCAGGCTCCCACCCTCTCTCCTCTTCTGTGAGGCACCAACCCCCTCCCACTCCCGCCCCCAAGCTATATCTGGGTGGCTGATGAGTTAATGGCTTTGAACAAGTAGGCTGGTTGCTTTTGTGTTGAATGAGCTCAGATTCAGGCACTAGTTATGTGAAAAAGGCTCAGAAAAAGGAATTGGGAGCAATGCCTTGTCATTTTCTTAGCTGATTAAGTGACCTTGAACAAGCCATTTGTCTTCTGTTTCCATATCTCTTGTACCATTCTTTCAAATTTGCCCTGTTATCATCATGAAATGTTAGTCTTTGTCTCTAGTAATACCCTCTTGATGAAAGTGAAAGAGGAGAGTGAAAAAGTTGGCTTGAAAACTAAGATCATGGCATCTGGTCCCATCACTTCATGGCAAATAGATGAGGAAACAGTGGAAACAGTGACAGACTTTATCTACCTGGGCTCCAAAATCAGATGGTGACAGCAGCCATGAAATTAAAAGATGCTTGCTCCTTGAAATAACAGTTATGTTCAACCTAGACAGCATATTAAAAAGCAGAGACATTACTTTGCCAACAAAGGTCCATCTAGTCAAAGCTATGGTTTTTCGAGTAGTCATGTATGGATGTGAGAGTTGGACTCTAAAGAAAGCTGACTGCCAGAGAATTGATGCTTTTGAACTGTGGTGTTGGAGATGACTCTTGAGAGTCCCTTGGACAGCAAGGAGATCCGACCAGTCCATCCTAAAGGAAATCAGTCCTGAATATTCATTGAAAGAACTGACTCATTTGAAAAGACCTGATGCTGGGAGGGATTGGGGGCAGGAGGAGAAGGGAATGACAGAGGATGAGATGGCTGGATGGCATCACCGACTCAATGGGCATGAGTTTGAGTAAACTCCGGGAGTTGACGATGGACAGGGAGGCCTGGCATGCTGCGTCCATGGGGCCGCAAAGAGTCAGAGACGACTGAGCGACTGGACTGAACTGAACTGAAGTCTGTTTGTCTTATATTAATATAACCAGTACAACTGTTTTATGTTTACTGCTTGTGTGCATGGTATAACCTATTTGTGTGTTTCTTTTTTTTTTTTTCCTAAAGACTTTTTGGGGACTATCTTTAAAAGTCTTTATTGAATCTGTTATAGTACCTCTTTTGTTTTATGTTTTGGTCCCCAGGTGTGTGGGATATTAGCTTTCCCTTTGTTTCTATTAATATTTGAAGGGTGTTTATTTCCATAGAGCAAGTATTTGATGTATAGTTGATTCTAGCTTTATTATTATTTTATCCATTCTGACAATCTTTGACATTTAAATGGAATGTTTAGTCCATCTGCGTTTAAAGCCTTTGTTAACGTGGTTATATTCTTGAGTTAAAGTCTTAAGACTTTAAGATATTTACGTTTTCAAATTCTTTATAGTCTTTTGTTTCTGATTTAACTTTACAAAAAATAACGTATAATAGGTGGGATACTTATTAGTAAAACTGGTTTGTTAAAAATTTTCTGCTTATAGTAAGACACAAACAAAAATAGCTTTATTCTTCTTTTGGAAATTTTGGAAAAACTAATTTTGAAATGCTAGGAAATGTAGTACAGTTAAGTAAAACTTCCATTTTCTGGTCCAGTTTATAGTTTCTCCCATTTTCCTCCCTCTGGCCTGATGCCTAGCTTAGTGATGGTCATCAGCAAGGAGGAAAGGTCATTTCTCCTCTCTGCAGTTTCTTGTTCCCACTGTTTCTGGCTCCTTCAGAGTTGGCAAGGGCAGAGAAAGGGCGAAGGCTGTTGCAATGAACGGTACTGTTGTTTCAATGGCCAGGTTCTTGGGTGACTTCTGTGGGGCCCACCGACGCCATGCCATTTTGGATGTGGGCAGGGCAGCACCTGGGTGACCACGTGTGCCCTGGCTCCTGTCTCCCAGTGGTGTCACTGGAGTTGCTCTGGGTGCCTGCACAGGCAGCCCGCTTGGGTTGCGCCCTCTCAGGCTCACTCAGAGCGTGTTACCCTCAGTGGGATTCCCGTGATCCACAGGAAAGCTCTCAGGCCACCACCGTCAGGCTCAGCTCTGCTTTGGCAGAGGTGCCCTTGCCTTGCTCTGCCATTGCAGGCGGCACCTGCCGGGCTCGAGGGCTCCATCCATACACGTGCACCACTGAACTGGCTGTGAACTTCTGCACCGAGCCAGGCTCCCAGCCAGGGAACAGAGTATCAGCCTTCCTCACTGCAGAGAGTCCCAAGATAGGAAGGTGGTTTGGGGCACTTGATCTGAGCTGGCAGAGAGGGAAGAGAAGGGACCCACCTTCTGCTCCTGAGAATTCTCTCTGAAGAAGTGCGTTCTGCGATGCAAGTTCTCACACATAAACTCGGGTTGCAGGTGGGCTGGAGGGGGGGGGGGCGGTGGGTGACTTCTGGAAAGATTTGTTCATGTAGCAAGTCCTGTCATCATGTGATGGAAACTCATCAGCTGTTGCCTTTAGCATTGAGACTTTAGCTGAAAATTTTAAACAACAGACTTTCCATCCCATTTCTGTTGAAAAGAATTTAGAAATCATTGGCTTACCTGGCAAGATGCACAGAGAAGTGTTCAGTTATGTTTGGAACTTGGGAACTACCACAGTCTATAACCTTCTCCCTTCCCAGTAGTGAGAAACACTAGGTACAAAATAAATGCTTAAGAAGTCAATGCATGGTTTCAGGGTGTTGGTCTTTCGGGAAGGTAAGGGTGACCAGTATAAGAGGAATGAGGTTCTAAGCTGTGATACTCTTTACTGATTTAACAATTAGGCCCTTCAGTGGAAGAAAAAAATTCAAAACTATTGTAAGCTCAGTCAAACTAGTTGGTCAGGTTGGCTAAGATAGCTGAAACCTGAAACTGGGTTAACAGGCTTCTCTGGAAATCTCTAAACCATGCAGTTCATATATATATATATATATATTTATCCATATATATAAAATAATGTATGTAAGTATGATGCTGCTAAGTTGCTTCAGTCCTGTCCGACTCTGTGCGATCCCAGAGACGGCAGCCCACCAGGCTCCCCTGTCCCTGGGATTCTCCAGGCAAGAACACTGGAGTGGGTTGCCATTTCCTTCTCCAATGCATGAAAGTGAAAAGTGAAAGTGAAGTCGCGCAGTCGTGTCCGACTCTGTGCGACCCCATGGACTGCGGCTGTTTTCCCTACCCTCACCCCAACCCACCCCTTTCTCCCCCCGTCCTCTCCCCAAATTAATTTGCCCCGAGCTTAACCTGAAGACACATGATTGTTCCTTGGGTTTCAATTTAACAATGAACCTGATGCTGGGGAAGGGCACAGGGGCCCACTGGCGCAAACCCGGAGAGGCTCGCATAGGCGCCTCCCCATCCACTATCCACCCGGAAGAGTGGCCCCGGCTGCAGACGGGAGCTCCCCCGCCCCTCCCCGTGGACTGAGGTAAGGAGGACCCGGCGGCTCCGGCTAGTGGCCTCTTAAGACACTGCAGCACATGTGGGCTTGTTTCTCTTCCAGTTGCTTTTGCCATCTTCTCTTCTGGTGAGAGGCCTGCTCTTATGTGTGTGTATATATATATATACACATATACATATATATATGTATATATACTTACATACATTATATAAAGTGTTGACAACTGATGGGGTTTCCTCAAATGTGTTTTAAGAGTTTGCGAAGAGGGACGTCCCTGGTGGTCCAGCAGTTAAGACCCTGCACTCTCAATGCAGGGGTCCTGGGTTTGATCCTTAGTCAGGGAACTAGATCCTGCATGCCACAATGAAGATCCCATGGGGAGCAACTAAGATTCAGTGCAGCAAAATTAAATAAATATTGAGAAAAAATTTGGCAAAGAATAAATAGCACAGATGAAGAGAAATGCTTGGAATAAGAAACATGTAATTTTCTAAAATTTTGAAGCATGCAGATGAATATAAAAATGCATCAGTTCATTGGTTAGCTTATTTTGAACTAGAAAATAATCTTAAAACATTTAATATGACTTTGTATTAGAATCTATAGGTGACGGTATGATAAGAATTTATTTTAAAAGTATAAATTTAGTTATCAATGTATTTTTCAAATATATAACATGCATGATTTATTTCATAGTAGTGATTAATGCAAATAAAAAGATTATATTGCTTCTGCTGTTGCTAAGTCGCTTCAGTCGTGTCCGACTCTGTGTGACCCCATAGACAGCAGCCCACAAGGCTCTGCCGTCCCTGGGATTCTCAAGTCAAGAACACTGGGGTGGGTTGCCATTTGCTTCTCCCAGTGCATGAAAGTGAAAAGTGAAAGTGAGGTCTCTCAGTCGTGTCTGACTCTTTGGGACCCCATGGACTGCAGCCTATCAGGCCCCTCCGTTCATGGGATTTTCCAGGCAAGAGTACTGGAGTGGTTGCCATTGCCTTCTCCAGAAAAGGGAGCTCTAGAAAGGAAAGAGGCATCAAAAGTGCTTGCTCTTAATCTAATCATTAATAGATACACATTGTGGGCCAGAATGAGAAACACCAGATTGCTTCTTATTTATTGATATATTTTTTCTCATGAGTTATAAAAATTGCCCTTTTCATGGCAGAACTTCCTTTGATCTATATTTAATCGGCTCACTTATTTTTCTGTTAAAGACTAAAGAATTCCCTTTCATGGCTAAGAAGCTGTACTAAGACTGTGTCCAATATCATCAGAAAGCTGCTAAATATAACTTTTCAAGCTTTATTTGTAGAGTTTTGTGTAAATTTTTGAGCCTTAGTCAGTTGTTATGAATTACTTTAAGATGCAAAAAATGAAATGAGGAAACTTAGCTGGTTCCTAAGAAAAGAGATATTTTAACATTTAAGCTTGTTTTTAGTTCAAGCTCTGTAACTTCTAACGGCAGTTAATTTAATGTGAATTTTGACGTTTTTTTTCTTAAATGGGGCAGTGTCTGTGTGCTGATGGGGTCAAATGCAAGGGGGAATATGAATGCTTTTGGCCTATTTCTTTGGGTGTGCTTAAGTATGGTAAGCGTTTGTGAAGGAGTCCTAATTTGCTAGAAAGCTCTGCAGAGTTCTAGGCAAGACATGTAACAGAAGTTGTATATAGAAATCTACTTTAAGTATTAACAGGTACTGTCTTTGTAAAAGTATCTTTACCCCATTTTTTTATTATAAAGCCCATCTTTGAAAATTATTAGCTTTTGGTGAAGATTGAACACTTTGAAAAATAACTTTGTAAATGAAAAACTGTGTGCAAAAGTGGTATGTAATTGAGGATGCACTTTCTCTGTATCATGTATCATGGGAAAGTATTGATATGATTAGCTTTGGGAAAAAAAAGCATGTTTATCTTCTTAAACATAATTCATCCATTATTTAGGAAAAGGTCCCGCATTCTTATGCTATACTAAATCATGACTTTTTTCCTAGAGATCTGTGTATGGAACATTTGGAAATAATAGGTAACTAATAGAAAGGGGAAACTATCCAAAAGTAAGTTTGGCTTCTAACACAATTTTCAGGTTTTTCAAAAATGGGTATTAGATAGCTGTCCTGATGGAAATAGTGACTTGCAAAATATTGTATTGTTTAAAAATTGCTAGAAAGATTAACCCGAAATGACAGAGCAAAGAAGCTTGTCATTATGCTAATAAATTGCAGTTAATTTTTCCATCTATGCACCTAATCACAGACTGTGCACATATTGTATCAAAATAATAACCAAATGTTTCGGGGGTGGTGAGTTTTATTTCTTCCCCATGAGAATTTATGAAGTTGTTAAATTAGTTTTCTTTGGAGTCATAACAGTTTATTTCATTAAGATGTTTACTGGATAAATATTTCCACTAAATTTCCATCAGTTTTGAAGAGGTATTATTTATTCAATGAAAAGTGTTATGAGTCTATTGCTAAATGCATCTTTTTTTTTTTTTCTTTTTCTATAGTGGATTTTTCCCCGTTTGTTTCAAATGAGTTTGTTTTAAACTGCTTCAGTAGATCTGCCCTCTTGTGTGCATAGAAGCCCTTGGTTTTATTGTAAGGCCACCTGCCAATGTCTGCAAGGTTATGGCACCACGCATTCCTGGCACATATATGCAAGCTGTGTGTACTGTACATGGGTGGAGGGGGGAGGGGAAGTATTGATTTTGAAGAAAAACTGAAGCTCTTGGCCCATAGGTTTACTTTTCATCATTTCTAAGTCATGTAAGTAAATAGTGGCTTAAAACAAACAAACAAACATGCTGTAGGTTTGCAGATCCTTTGCAATTCCTTACAGCTGTCACTGTCTGTGTTTTGGCAAACCATATCTGATTTGTGACATGGGCAGACAGTAATTGTGCTTGAGGTTACCGTGGACCCTCCCCCTACATGCATTTTGAAGTTGTCAACTAAAGGTTCTTGTGGATGTTACGTCAGCTAGTGTGTAAAATTCAAACAATATTTTAGTAAAGACCAATGTGACAAAGTGGCATGATAAAGCAGAAAAATGAGAGCTGACGTTCCTGGGTTTGAATAGCACGTCTGCCTTTTAGTGGGTCCGTGACCCTAGGGCCGCTCCCTCCGAACTCGTCCTGCTCTGAAAGCAGAGACCTAGTGACTAACTGGGTGGGTGGGTTGTGAAAATGAATGAAATACTAGTAGTGTGAAGTCCCTAACACATCACCTGGCTTAAAATAGCTGCTTAAGTGTAGTTTTCTTTCTTTCTGTAGATATTTGAATATGTCATGTTGAGTCACTTGAACAGTTCATACAGCTCATTATATGTCTACGAAGATCATAATCTCGGATTTTATTTTATGTTTTGAGGATTGCATGCTTTTCATAAGGTCTCTTAGAAAAGGAATCTGCACATTGCTTTGTTCATTCCTTTGTTCAACAGCTGTCAATACTTATAACATGCCAGCTTTCCTGACTTCTAGGAGTTTATGTTACATCAAGAGACGTTAACAGTTAAGAGAGAAATGACTATATAACTTTAAGTTCCATAGGAGGGGCATCGCTGAGGCTCTATAGAAGCATGGAGTAAGGGCTTCTGAACCAGGACAAGCCCTCAAGCCCTCTAGAGGTGCCCTCCTGTTCTTATTTTCTGTTTTTCAGAGGTGTTACATTTCTGGTGTTTCATTTAACCAGATCTCTTAAGCATTCCTTTTCCTTCTTTGCTGAGATGTTCAGCTTTTGAAGGCTATATTCAGTTAGAAGATCCTCCATTTCTTGATCATTGAATACTGTTGCTCTCTTTTCCTGACGGCTCCCTGCTCTTAAGCTGGTTGGCTTTTTAGTGTGAGGGATTCTCTTGACAAGTGGAAACTGTGGAGGAGGTCTGGGATGATTATGTAACCCTGTTATTGGACAGTTATATGGAGCATCACAGTCACTGGAAATAGAAGCAGCTTCTGAGAACACAAGGGAAAGATAAATCCTACCTGGTGTTTGTTAGACTATTTCTGCCTGTGAATTATAGAAGAAAGCAGCTTAAACTCACAGAAGTCATGCTTAACATGAAGTGCCAGTTTAGGAATCCAAACATTTTGGGAGGGGCAACATCTTACGGTGCCACTGAGAACCAGGCTCTTTCTGTCTTTGTCTCTTTACTTGTCTGGGTTTTGTCCCCATGTGATTAGATGGGTCTGCGTCTTCTGGAAGCTAGTCCCAGAAAAGAGGAAGGGTATGTATTCATACCTTGATAGAAGACTTTCTCAGAGCCTTCTTTCTTGCATTTCGTTGGTTGAAACTGTGTCACATGGCTACTCCTTAGTTACCCTAAGGGCATCTGGGGAACAGGCCATTTTTAGCCCAACCTGTCAGGGTTATGAATGTTGGTTAGACAAATAGCCATGATCTCCTTATCTGGAGATTTTATTTTTGTCATTTCTAATGACCTTTGTATTAGATTTCTTGATGTGGTGTTAGTTACCACCTCATTTGTACTTTTAATTCATTTGACAGGTATTTATTAAATGTCTAAGACCTTATACTATACTATCCCCAATTCAATAAAACTAGACCTCAAATGAATGAGGTATATATTTAATTGCAATAAAGCATTTTATTCTGCTTGAATGAAAAATATGTGAGTATGGATTTAAGCTAGTAGAAGTTTCTCTTAGCTCATGTAGAAGTTGCTGGAACTGTGACTTTCAAATAGAAAGAAACTCAGTTTTGTTTAGTTGGCCTCTATCATGCAGCATGTTTGTAATTATTACCCCACACTCCCTTCTCTGACCACCAGCGCTTTCACCAGTAAATTTGGAGGCCTGCCTCCGAAGGCCAAATTGCCCGGGTTTTCCCATAGTACTCCCTTTTCCAGCTCTTCTGTGCTTAACCATTAAGTCAGACAAATTTCCTTTTCAGAATTTGGCATTGTTTCTTTATTGGAAAGGAAATAGGTTGTTTTAGGCCAGGAAAACTTGAAAAAAGAAACCCGTCAACTCCTTTTTTTATTTCTTCTTTTTTTTTCAGATCATCACATCCCATGTTGGGATTTTCAGTGCTGGGTCTTGTGTATTCGGGTCAGAGGAAATCAAAGTTGTTCTTGCCCTGGTTCATCTTTGAAGCAAGCTTGGCACATCTTGACATATGACTTGACCCAAGCCATGACTTATGTCCTGCTTTTTAACTTATGTCCAGAACCAGATTTCCAGTAGTGGTGGCTGGCAGGGTCAGTCAGCCAAATTCCAAGGCTGTGAGGATGATTTTCCTTGGTATGTGACATTCCTCGCTTACTGTGGAATGGGACTCTGGCAGTGTATGACCCCTTCTGCTGCTGCTGCTGTTCAGTCACTAAGTTGTGTCCAACTCTTTTGACCCTGTGGACTGTACCCCACCAGGCTCCTCTCTTCCCTTCTAGTCTTTTCTAAATTCTGGCCAAATTAGTTGTTTTAATCTATGGAGCCTCAGATTTTCGCCGATTTCCACTGACAGATCACTCAGGTAGTGTAAGTGGGTTGGAGATCTTATGGTTTATATCTGTCGTCCCAAAGTTTATACCGATATAGGACCCTTTTTTCAAAAATGGTACCCTCTCAGATCTCCAGTAGTCATGTATGGATGTGAGAGTTGGACCATAAAGAAGGCCGAGCACTGAAAAATTGATGCTTTTGAATTACAGTGAAGGAGAAAACTCTTTGAGAGTCCCTTGGAGAGAAAGGAGATAAGCCAGTCACTCCTAAAGGAAATCAACCCTGAATATTCTCTGGAAGGACTGATATTGAAGCTCCAGTACTTTGGCCACCTGAGATGAAGAGCCAGCTCACTGAAAAAGACCCTGATGCTGGGAAAGATTGAGGGCAGGAGGAGAAGTGGGTAACAAAGGATGAGATGGTTGGATGGCATCATTGACTCAATGCACATGAGTTTGAGCAAACTCTGGGAAGTAGTGAAGGACAGGGAACACTGCTGTGCTGCAGGTCATGGGGTCGCAGAGAGTCGGACACAACTGAGCGACTGAACAACAGCAATAGACCTCTTGTTTAGAAAGATTTTTGTCCATGACACAGATCACATTGATATTAGTTATAAGTCTCCCATTTTCCCACTTATATTAATTGAAGGTATATTTAACTACCAACAATTTCTGACAAACATGAGATAATCGGTGTTTCTATGCTGATATCACTTATTTCAAATCAGATACTTGAAATAAAAAATAAAAAGTTTTATTGCAGCTTAATATATACCTCTAATTTGGCCTTTGAAATATTGAAAGGAGTATCACTTTAATCAGAAAGCCATAACTGCAGGCTGTTCGTTTTGCTTAGTGTGATATTTAATTTTAAAAAGTTTTTGCTCATTTCCCTTGATTTTCCATGTTTGGTGAAGGCTGTTTGGAAAATAGGAAGGTTGTAATATTTATAGTCTGTGTATTCTTCTCTTTCTCATATTTTCAGACATCAAGTGATCATTTTTTCAGCATTTTTCATGGGGAATTTAAAGTATAAAAGTAGCGCAAATACTGCAGTGAACCTTCATGTGTTCATTATTAAACTGCAGCAAACTCATGGCCACTCTTGTTGCATCTGTTACCTCTCCATCTAAAACCCTAATTGGACTGTTGGAGACAGCCCTAGATATCATATTTTTTCAGGATGGACAGTTATGAACTAAAGATCTGTGAGGAGCCCCATGTAAGTGGTCACTAAGTCAGAGATAAGGGTTTGGCTCAGTGTGTGCATGTCGACCCATGTTTCTAGATCAGTCATCAGTCTGGCTTGGCTTTCTTTTGTTTTCAGGATTTACCTGCAACTGTAATTTCAGAAAATAGAATGGGCAGCTCTGACATTTAGTTACCAGACTGGCAGCAAGAGAATAATGCTGGCTGACGTCTAAGTGAAGGGAGCAGGAGAGAAGAGACCTCAGATGCTCTGTCTCGGGATTCCATGTGTGGAACTGGTGTTACTTTAAAGTGAAGAGGTTCTGGAGCTCAGTGTAGCCAAGAAGGTCAAATGTAGCCAAGAAAGTCATACTCAGCTTTGGGTTTTTGGTGTGGCTGCAAGATTCATACTCCTTTAGGTAAGATGTTGAGGGAATTTCTTATTTATAGTTTAGAAAGTATTTTGGTTGTCTGAATAGAAGGTGGCAACTTAAATAAGCACAAGCTAATCTAGGAGTCCCCAGTGGACATGTGTATTTATGTGTGTGTGTGTGTGTGTGTGTGTGTGTGAGTCCTCTGGGCTGTGATCACTTTGAATTTATTCCTTGGCATAAATATTTCTAATCCTTGTAGCTCTTTTGGCTCAGAAATTGTGGTCATTGTTTCTGAATCTGCACATCAGCCCTGATTGAAGTTAAATTACTTTTCACATGTTATCAGGGTCAGAGTTACAGTCTTGTGAGCATTATCCCATTAAATGTTTTACTTAGATTTGGTGGAAATCGTTTTTGGTAGTGGATGATTAACTTGTATTAAATTAAACCGTTTCCTTATTTGGGTTTGAGTGTTATCAAGTCAAAATATTAGAATAATTTAATCTGTACCCCCCAAAAGTAATTTTGAATAGAAAATTTAGCATTTATTAGTGACTAATAGGGAGAAGGCAATGGCAGCCCACTCCAGGACTCTTGCCTGGGAAATCCCATGGCAAGGAGGAGGAGCCTGGTAGGATGAGTCGATGGGGTCGCGAAGAGTCGGACACGACTGAGCAACTTCATTTTCACTTTTCACTTTCATGCATTGGAGAAGGAAATGGCAACCCACTCCAGTGTTCTTGCCTGGAGAATCCCAGGGACGAGGGAGCCTGGTGGGCTGCCGTCTCTATGGGGTCGACTGTATGGGGTTGCACAGAGTCAGACACGACTGAAGCGATGCAGCAGCAGCAGCAGCAGCAGCAGTGACTAATAGATATTTATGTCAACTGTTTATTGAAAATAATAAATGTAAATCTGATCCTATTTTAAAAAATTTATTTTATTGAAGAGTAGTCGATTTACCGTGTTGTGTTAATTTGTACTATACAGAAAAGTGATTCAGTAATACATATGTATACATATATATATATATATATATATATATATTCTTTTTCATATTCTTTCCCATCATGGCTTCTCTCAGGATACTGAGTATGTTTCCCTGTGCTATACAACAGCCCCTTGTTGCTTACCCATTCTGTATATGATAGTTCCCATCTGCCGCCCCCAAACTCCCTGTCCTTCCCTCTCCACTCCCCTGCCCCTGGCCAACCACAACTCTGGTCTCTGTCTGTGAGACAGTTTCTGTTTCATAAAAATTCTTTTGTGTCATATTTTAAATTGAGGAATTCTATTTTGATTTACTTTCCTTTATATATTTTTCTTGAACCAAAAGTTTTAGCTAAGAAAAATGGAGCCCTTTAAATGGCTTATTGGTTTGGACAATCAAAATGAACAAGGAGATAGCAATTTATAATTCTGTTACATTACGTTACCTGCACAGACTGTTATAATCTCTTCACCTCATTTTCTCATTGGGAAAATAGAAACAGGAATGGAGTTTTAGACTTTTACTTCTTCATTTATACATTTACTTCATGAAATTAAAGTATTTGAATGTATGACATAGGATAGATATGAAGTAAAAAATTCACCTTTGCTCCTTTCTTAGTGGATAGCCTTCTTTTTTCCCCACAGGAAAAGATGGTTTCTCTGTGATATGGAATCCTGAATTCCATATAGGTAGGTATATGTGCTTTTTAAAATGTAACTTATGTGACTTTAAAAAATTTGTTATTTTGAAAAAATTACAGCAAAGACTATTTAATTGAGAAGCAATTTTTATGCAGCTATTGCATGTCATTTTGAGTTGAATTAAAACCTCAGATTCAGCTTTTTTAATTCAATATTGTGTTTTCTAGGCTTTTTAAAGAGTGACTATTGAGCAAATAGCTGTTATCTGTAGTAGTCAATGTATGTGATATGTAAGAAAGTGAATGTGTCTCAGTAGATGCATTTTTTATAGAAATAGACAATTTCAAATTTTTAAATGATATTTATTTTTAACTGGCCTCCCCCTGGTGGCTCAGTTGGTAAAGAGTCTGCCATTAATGCAGGAGACCCAGCTTCAGTCCCTGGGTTGGGAAGATCCCCTGGAGAAGGAAATGGCAACCCACTCCGGTACTCTTGCCTAGAGAATCCCATGGACAGAGGAGCCTGGATGATTGCTTTACAATATTGATTTGATTTCTGTCATACATCAGCAGGGATTAACCATAGGTATACATATGTCTCCTCCCTCTAAAATCTCCCTCCCACCTCCCGCCGATTCCCTCCTCTCTAGGTTGTTACAGAGCCCCAGTCTGAGTTCCCTGAGTCACACAGCAGAACACCATAGTGTATCTGCACCTGTGCTGCTCTCTGCATTTATCTCTCCCTGTCCTCCCGCACCCTTGTCCACAATCTGTTCTCTGTGTCTGCGTCTCCACTGCTGCTCTATGCACAGATTCATCAGTACCACCCTTCTAGATTCCATATATATGCATTAATATATGATACTTGTTTTTCTCTTGCTGACTTATGTCACTCTGCATAATAGGTTCTAGGTCCATCCACTTCGTCAGAACTAACTCAAATGCATTCCTTTTTATGGCTGAATAGTTTTCTATTGAATTTGTGTAGCACAGCTTCTTTATCCATTCATCTGTCTATGGTCATCTAGCTTGCTTCCATGTCTTGGCTGTTGTAAATAGTGCTGCAGTGAACATTGGGGTACATGTGTCCTTTTCAGTTTTGGTTTCTTCAGGTTATACGCATAGAAGTGGTATTTCTGGGTCATCAGTTCAGTTCAGCCACTCAGTCATGTACAACTCTTTGTGATCCCATGGACCACAGCACGCCAGGCTTCCCTGGCTATTACCAACTCCTGGAATTTATTCAAACTCATGTCCATCGAGTTGGTGATGCCATCCAACCATCTCATCCTCTGTCATCCCCTTCTCCTTCTGCCTTCAGTCTTTCCCAGCATCAGGGTCTTTTTAGATGAGTCAGTTCTTCGCATCACGTGGCCAAAGTTTTGGAGTTTCAGCTTCAGCACCAGTTCTTCCAATGAATATTCAGGACTGGTTTCCTTTCGGATGCACTGGTTGGATCTCCTTGCTGTCCAAGGGACTCTCAAGAGTCTTCTTCAACACCACAGTTCAAAAGCATCAGTTCTTCAGCACTCAACTTTCTTTACAGTCCAACTCTCACATCCATACATGACTACTGGAAAAACCATAGCTTTGACTAGATGGACTTTTGTTGGCAAAGTAATGTCTCTGCTTTTAAATATGCTGTCTTTGTTGGTCATAACTTTTCTTCCAAGGAGCAAGCATCTTTTAATTTAATGACTGTAGTTACCATCTGCAGTGATTTTGGAGCCTCCGAAAATAAAATTCTCTCACTGTTTCCACTGTTTCTCCATCTATTTGTCATGAAGTGATGGGACCAGATGCCATGATCTTAGTTTTCTGAATGTTGAGCTTTAAGCCAACTTTTTCACTCTCCTTTCACTTTCATCAAGAGGCTCTTTAGTTCCTCTTCACTTTCTGCCATAAGGGTGGTGTCATCTGCGTAGTTGAGGTTATTGAATTTCTCCCGGCAATCTTGATTCCAGCTTGCGCTTCATCCAGCCCAGCGTTTCTCATGATGTACTCTGCATATAAGTTAAATAAGCAGGGTGACAACATACAGCCTTGATGTACTTCTTTCCCTATTTGGAACCAGTCTGTTGTTCCATGTCCAGTTCTAACTGTTGCTTCCTGACCTGTATACATATTTCTCAAGAGGCAGGTCAGGTGGTCTAGTATTCCCATCTCGTTAAGGATTTTCCAGAGTTTGTTTTGACCCACATGGTCAAAGGCTTTGGTGTAGTCAATAAAGCAGAAATAGATATTTTTCTGGAACTGTCTCGCTTTTTTGATGATCCAGCAGATGTTGGCAATTTGATCTCTGGTTCCTCTACCTTTTGTAAGTTCAACTTGAACATCTGGAAGTTCACAATCCACATACTGTTGAAGCCTGGCTTGGAGAATTTTGAGCATTACTTTGCTAGCGTGTGAGATGAGTGCAATTGTGTGGTAGTTTGAGCATTTTTTGACATTGCCTTTCTGTCTGATTGGAATAAATCTGACCTTTTCCAGTCCTGTGGCCACTGCTGAGTTTTCCAAATTTGCTGGCATATTGAGTGCAGCCTTTTCACAGCATCATCTTTTAGGATTTGAAATAGCTCAAGTGGAATTCCATCACCTGCACTAGCTTTGTTCTTAGCAATGCTTCCTAAGGCCCACTTGACTTCACATTCCAGGATGTCTGGCTCTAGGTGAGTGATCACAGCATCATGATTATCTGGGTTGTGAAGGTCTTTTTTGTATAGTTCTTCTGTGTATTCTTGCCACTTCTTCTTAATATCTTCTGCTTCTGTTAGGTCCATACCATTTCTGTCCTTTATTGAGTCCATCTTTGCAAGAAATGTTCCTTTGGTATCTCTAATTTTCTTGACGAGATCTCTAGTCTTTCCCATTCTGTTGTTTTCCTCTATTTCTTTGCATTGATTGCTGAGGAAGGCTTTCTTATCTCTCCTTGCTGTTCTTTGGAACTCTGCATTCAAATGGGTGTATCTTTCCTTTTCTCCCTTGCCTTTTGCTTCTCTTTTTTTCACAGCTATTAGTGAGGCCTCCTCAGACAACCATTTTGCCTTTTTGCATTTCTTTTCCTTGGGGATGATCTTGATCCCTGCCTCTTGTACAGTGTCACAAACCTCCATCCATAGTTCTTCAGGCACTCTGTCTATCAGATCTAATTCCTTGAATCTATTTGTCGCTTCCACTATATAATCGAAAGGGATTTGATTTAGGTTGTACCTGAATGGACTAGTTGTTTTCCCTGGATCATATGGTGGTTTAATTCCTAGTTTTTAAAGGAATCTTCATACTGTCTTCCATAGAGGCTGTATCAGTTTACATTCCCACCAGCAGTGTAGGAGGGTTCCCTTTTCTCTACATCCTCTCCAGTACTTGTTTTTTGTGGATGTTTTGATTATGGCCATTCTGTCTGGTATGAGGTGATATCTCCTCATAGTTTTGATTTCATTTGTGTAATAATGGGTGATATTGAGCATCTCCTCATGTGTTTATTATTCATTTGTATGTCTTCTTTGGAGAAATGTCTTCTTAGGGTCTCTTGTCCACATTTTTTTTTTTCCTGGTATTGGGTTTTCTGAGCTGCTTGTGTATTATGGAAGTTTATCCTTTTTTGGTTGTTTCATTTGCCATTATTTCCCCTCATTCTGAGTGTTGTCTCTTCACCCTGTTTATAGCTTCTTTTTGCTTCTAAACATGATTTTGTCCCTCCTACTGTCTTGTCGGGGCATCTCCCTTGCCCTTGGACTTTTTTGGTGGGATCCACCATTCTCCTATCGATAGTTGTTCAGCGGTTAGTTGCAGTTTTGGAGTTCTCAAGGGAGAAGATTAGTGCACGTCTTTCTACTCCTCCATCTTCTGAATCCCAGGGGGCAGACACAAGGAGGTCCAATCAGTCCATCCTAAAGGAAATCAGTCCTGAATATTCAGTGAAGGGCTGATGCTGAAGCTGAAGCTCCAATGTTTTGGCCACCTGATGTGAAGAACTGAATCATTGGAAAAGACCCTGATGCTGGGAAAGATTGAAGGTGGGAGGAGAAGGGAACAGTAGAGGATGAGATCGTTGGATGGCATCACCAACTCAATTGATATGAGTTTGAGCAAGCTCCGGGAGTTGGTGATGGATAGGGAAGCCTGGCATGCTGCAGTCCATGGGGTCGCAAAGAGTTGGATATGACTGAGCACCTGAACTGAAGTGATAGTTTCTTTTTCTGTGCAAAAGCTTTTAAGTTTAATTAGGTCCCACTTATTAATTTTTGTTTTTATTTCCATTATTCTAAGAGGTTGGTCATAAAGGATCTTGCTATGATTATGTCATATGGTATTCTGCCTATGTTTTCTTCTAAGAGTTTTATAGTTTCTGGGGGTTACATTTAGATCTTTAATCCATGAAATGGACAATATCAGTTTATTTTGAGGATGTGTGTTCCTCTTTTTCCAGTGGGTGACATCATTCTGAAAAGTCCAGAGAGTTTGAGAGTATATAATGATCTATGGCAAAGTTGTCACATCTTTCATTTTTTTCTATGACATTTGTTTTTCAGAGCATAGACTGTGATTTGCTTGATACTTTCTCAGCCATATCAAGGTTGTGGCCACTCTAGGTTTATGGAGGCTTTTGGTAATTTATACAGAGTCTCCAGGAAGTTTCTAAATTTCATGAACTGAGCTCCTAGCCTAGCAGCGGCTTTGTTTTTCTGCTAACTTCTACTCTATAATATCGGCCAGAATCTGCTGGCCCTCTTGTTCTGGAATGTATGCTGGGGACTTCGATTTTTATGAGAGTGGCACACCCAGAAGTTTCTATAGATGCTGGGAAAGCTCTAGACACAAGTGCTATGCTGGGTCTGATGAGGCCATCACCCCAAACCACAGGCTTGCCTCTGAGATTTGGGGATGTTCCAAGACCATAACAGTCAAACTTGACCTTGGACCACAATCCTTCAATGTGTTCCTCCAGTCTCCTCGCAGATTGTAGGATTTTAGGTCTTAGATTATTTCTGGGCAGAGAAGTTATTGTGTGGAAACATTCTTCCCCATGTTTATTATCACAGATTTGTGGAGCTGATGCGGTCTGTCTTCATTCCTCTGTCAGCTTCACGACTGTGGCTTTTCACCTCTAGCTTTCAGTGACCTCGTCCAGCTCATGGCTCTCTCCAGCCTGGGGATGGCTCAGCTCTCCTCTCTGTCAGAGCTCCTAAAGTTAGTTACCCATGTGTCTCTTGTAAAACATCACCTACATCTAAGTAGTGAAAAAGGGAGAATTATGACATGGACTAGGTCATTGGAAGGGCTTCACTGTTGCCTCAGTGCTAAAGAATCGGCCTGCCAATCCTGGAGACATGGGTTCATTCCCTGGGTCAGGAAGATCCCCTGGAGGAAGAAATGGCAACCCACTCCAGTATTCTTTCCTGGGAAATCCCATGGACAGAGGAGCCTGGTGGGCGATAGTTCATAGGGTCACAAAGGAGTCAAACATGGTTTAGTGATTAAACAACAACAACAAGATCATTAGAAATCTGGTGTGGAGAAAAAACTTGTTTTCTTATCTCTGACTTGGAAATTGAGGAGGTGAAACTGAGATGAAATATTTGATCTACTTAAGATAAATTGAAACACCAAGGTACACTCAGCATTTGGACTTGGGTGTATTTGTAAATAGATATTAAACAGAGAAATTGTAGCTAATTTGCTTCTCAAATGGACTTCAATAATCTGCTGTGTGCAGGTTACTTACAGTGAAGTGACTGCAAAGTTTTTAAGTAAATGTTTGCTCTATTTTACTTTTTCTTGAAATTATTTGTTTAGATTTTGGCATCAAAGAGGACACAGAGAAACATGAGTTAATCACAAGCAATGAGTTAATGAACATAATATAAATGTTGAGTTATAAAAATACACTTTTAGGAAAACCACATTGTTAGACCTTGATCTTCTTTTCAGCTAGAATGATAATTGGGCTTCACTGCAGCATAAATGGGCTTCCCAGGTGGCACTAGTGGTAAAGAACCTGCCTGCCAATGCAGGAGACGTAAGAGATACGCATTCGATCCCCGGAAGAGCCCCTGGAGGAGGCCATGGCACCCCACTCCAGTATTCTTGCCTGAAGAATCCCATGGACAGAGGAGTCTGGTGGGCCATGGTCCACAGGGTCGCAAAGAGCTGGACACGACTGAAGTGACTTGGCACACATGCATGCAGCATAAATAATTTATATTATACATCTGCTACCAAATATACATTGAAAAACTTGACTTCTAGGCGTTATAAAAGTTGCATTTTCTCATTTTTCTGATACCACTGTAAAGCCCCTCGTGTGAACAAAGATTTACATCTGTACAGCATACTGTCACATGTCTGGTGGATACTCGGAAACATGGACTTTAGAAGAGGGCTCCTAAGCTGTGCGGGTCACCAAGCCCAGGAGGAGGTGGGAGATTTTAAGAGATCCTGGGATCCATGAGAGTATCAAGGATTGCTTATATGTTAGATAAATAATGTCTCCCATATTTATGTGTATGACTGTTTACAAGCCCTATATAGTTGCTGCTGTTATGAGGAAATATACATACATGTAAGTGCTACTGAATTAGGAGAAGCTCTTTACTATAGTCAATTTTCTTAACAGAAGATAAAGTGCAACTATTGTAAACAGTTAACAACTTGTTTTGACTTTAAAAATGGGCCCTCACCACCGCACACAGATTGAAATGGCCATATCACAAATAATAAACACTGGAGAGGGTTTGGAGAAAATGGAACCTCTTCACTGTAGGTGGGAATGTAAATTCAGAAAACAGTATGGGGGTTCCTCAATAAACTAAAAATAGAGTTGCCATATGATCCAGCAATGTTACTCCTGGGTATATACCCAGACAAAACTATAATTCCAAAAGATACATACACCCCTGTGTTCATAGCAGCACTATTAATATTTACAATAGCCAAGGCATGGAAACAACCTGAATGCCCACTGGCAGATTAATGAATAAAGAAGATGTGGTATACATAGACTGTGGAATATTACTCAGCCATAAAAAGAGTGAAATGATGCCATTTCCAGCAACATGGATGGACCTAGAGATTATCACTAAGTGAAGGAGCAGAGAAAGAGAAAGACAAATACCATTTGATATCATGTTTATGTGGAATCTAAAATATGACACAGATGAAGTCATCTGCACAACAGGAACAGATTCACAGACAGAACAGAGTTGTTGTTGCCACGGGGGAGGGAGATTGGAGAAGGGATGGACTGGGGTTTTGGGGTCAGAAGGGGCAGAATATTAGATATAGAATGGGTAAGCAAGAAGATCCTACCCTACAGACAGAGAACTATGTTCAGTATCCCGTGATAAACCATAACAGAAGAGAATATGAAAAGAATATAAATTTATAACTGAACACTTTGCCGTACAGCAGAAATTAACATGATGTTGTAGACAACTTTAGTAAAATAAAAACACAGGTCCTCATAATCAGAGAAGTGTAGAATTATTGCACTAGAGCTTTGTGAAAGTATCTCAATCAGCTTAGGCGTGAGCCCGCAATTCAGCCAAGACACAACCAGAATGTTTTAAATAGTAACAGGAAAGAAGTACCCACATATATGTTTTTTAAAGTACGAGATTGGGTTGCCGAGGGGAGTGGAGCAACTTCCTTCTAAAAGACTTTGACCAGTCTCTGTTCTTATTTGCTGGATTGTTCCAGCACCACCAGGAAGTGTAGAACTGCCCAGGCCATTGTGATAGTCAGTAGTCACACGTGTTATGGAAATCTAAATTGAAATTAAGAAAATTAAAAATTGAGTTTATCATTCACACTGGCAGCCATGTTAGTGCACAGTGGCCACATACCCGATAGCACATAGAACATTTTCATCAACGCAGAAAGTCCTTTTAGACAGTCCTGGGAATGACTGTCATCACTAGGGCTATTCCCTTCCACTTTTAGTGCCTTTGTCCTGAGGTCCTGGCATTGGATGGAGAAGCCTGGTTTGCCTGGTAGAGTCTTGGGAGATTTTATGGACATGAACCCAAGGGCTTGAGTAGAAAATCATTTCCCCCATAATCTTCTTCCAGGTTTCCTCCCTCTGATAACAGCCCACATCTCGTGACAGGTGGTAGGAGTCTGTGTATGTTAAAGTTATCATTTTATCATCTGTGATAGACATTTGTCACAATTTGGGCTGCCTAGCATCTGGATGTTTTTCCTGAATTTGGGGGAATCCATCAATGTATGAAACTGGGTGAGTGAGCCTGCCCTGTTCCTCTTAATTTCCCGAGCAGAAATGCCTACTTTTGCTTTCCCCGACTTCTGCCAGCTAGAAGAAGGACAGGATTTATGGCCTGCCAAACCTGGCGCTCTGCCTCTGGAGCGATGACTCAGAGAGGCAGAAGATGCTTTAGAATTCCGCCCATCACTGGTGCAAGAAGGAGCATCAGTGGCCGTGAACAGAAGCCAGCTGCGCTGCCCAGGATCTTTGGTGGCAGGTCTGTTACTATACCTGTTGAGGCAGCTGTTGAGAACAAAAGAAAAATGCTAAGGAAATCAGCCTAAGTATGTAAGGAGCCTAGACTAGCATTGTCTGTTCCTATTGACATCCTCCTCGGTATGGAGTAGTACTAACAAAATAAAGAGAACCATACATCAGTGTTCCCTTAAATTAGTCATAACACAAGTAAGATACCCCAGTATTCTGTAATGGAAAGAAATCCTTTCATTATTTTTTAATGAAATAATATATATCTCAGCATTATAAATATCCCTTTTTGCTTTAGTAATGGAATGATTTTTTTTTTTTGAGATTGCTGTTCATAATTCTGTTTCTTACACTGTGAGCAATTACACCATATCTGATTCCTACCAGCCCGGTGGATTGGCCTCCTTTGTTTGTTTTCTAGAACAAGTAGACTGTGGCATATTGTTTTACCGTATGCTTTAAGGCCCTTGTCTGTCCTTCCTGGGTGCTGCTTCCACTCTGGCACACATAGCAGCTGGGTAACCATCTGTAGCATCTCTGTGTCAAATCTGGGACAAGGCTTCTAAGTGCTATGCTCGGTCTCTCTTCTTCTGCAGCCTGGATGTAGATAGTCCTGAAGCCATAGCGGATGGTGGGGAGGCAGGATTGAAGGGGCCTGGGTCTCAGTGCCTGAAGGAGGGCTCTTCACTAACCAGGAACTAACATGTCCCTGAAGAGAAAATCTTTAATGGTCAGGATTTGCAGGCTTTCCCAGTAAAAACTATGCAATGAAAAAAGAACACAAAATTATATGAACATGAGAGAGAGAGAAATAAATTTTGTTGTGTTGAGGCTTTATGTATTGTTGGATCTGTTTGTTACCGAAGCTGACATTACTCTTTACACCTTCATTCATATAAACTCATTATTTCTTTTTCACAAATGGTAATTGACATTTTTTGATTTTTTAGTTGCTTTTTATCTGGAATCTTCTTCATTGAATAGTACCATGAGTTATACAGAATTATGATGAAAGTGTTGAAGAAACTGGGGTGCATATTTCCTTATATAACTTCAAATTGTTTACAGATAGACCTAACCTACAGGAAAGCTTAATGACTCATGGAAGAGCAATTTGCTAGTTTTGTAAAATGTGGATTTAACGTTTTGAATGACTTTGTAATCTTGGATCACCATGAAGTTTATGTTGCCTTAGTATGCAATTTCAGTAACTAATTTTCACTTCCTATATAGAAACGTATAGAAAACTTCTGTTAGTCTTATGAGAAAACATTTTCCAGGCTTAATGGTTTCACAAATGCCATATAGGTAGACAACAAAGGTGGAAAGGATACTCTGAGATCATCTGATATTAAAACAGGGGAAAAAAGTATGTGATGCTCATTCAAAAGTCTCAAATGTGGTGGTGCAGGATATTATCTACTCTGCATTTGCCATGACATGCAAATGATTGCTCAGCAGAGATGAGGTATTAGGTATTTAATGTTTCCACTTTGTAGTTTACTATTAACTAATAACATTTTCCTCTTCTAAAATGTGGTAAAAGCAACCATGTACCTATGAGGTTATTAATAGAGGTTTTATGTATCCTCATATATTTGATATGTTTTGGGTCCTTTGGGGGAAAATACCTAATAAACACAAATAACCACTTCTGTTAACAGTGATTTCTGTTCATTTTCTCTCCAATAATAATGCCAAAGCATCTTACAAGCTCTGTGTAGCAGCTTGAGCAAAAACAAGATATACTTAGTGTCAACACTGTGTAAAAAGTAAGATATATTTAGTGTCAACACTGTGTAACCCCTGCCATAATCTCTACCATTTAGAGGCACTATTTAGTGGGGTTATTGTGAACAAAGTAAAAAGTTTGCAGAAAGGAGCCACATGGCTGTCCCTTCTATCTAAATTATGAAGGTGAAACCCTACAAACTCATCCCTACTCTTCTTTATAAAATATTTGTTTATCTACTTATTTGGTTGTGTCTGTTCTTTTGCAGCACACGGGACCTTCACTGGGTCATGCGGGGTCTTTAGTTGTGGCACACGGACTCTCTAGTTGTGGTGCATGGGCTTGCTAGTCCCACGGTGGGAGCTTAATTGCTCCGAGCCATGTGGGAACCCAGCTCCCTACCAGGGACTGAACCCACACCCCCTGCACTGCGAGGTGGACGCAAACACTGGACCACCCAGGAAGTCTCCCTACTCTTCTTAGCATCTGCTGTACTTTGTCCTTTTTAAAACACACTTATGTGTACTCTGGGCCGTAGTCTAGCATGTATCTTGAACTTGTTGATCTCAGGCACCTTTATATTCTTAAAAATTATTCACGGTCCTGAAGAGCTTTAGTTTATGTGACTTATAAATATTTGCTATATTAGGAAATGTCCCCATTTTGGGACACTTATTATTATTATTTTTTTTTATTTCAAGTAATTATAACCAACACATTACGTGCTAACATAAAGGTTTTTTTTCTAAATTATTTATTTTAATTGGAGGCTAATTACTTTCAATATTGTAGTGGTTTTTGCCATGCATTGACATGAATCAGCCATGGGTGTACATGTGTTCCCCATCCTGAACCCCCCTCCCACCTCCCTCCCCATCCCATCCCACTGGGTCATCCCAGTGCACCAGCCCTGAGCACCCTGTCTCATGCATCGAACCTGGACTGGAGATCCATTTCACATATGGTAATATACATGTTTCAATGCTATACTCTCAAATCATCCCACCCCCGCTTTCTCCCATAGAATCCAAAAGTCTGTTCTTTACATCTGTGTCTCTTTTGCTGTCTCGCATATAGAGTCATTCTTACCATCTTTCTAAATTCCATATATATGCGTTAATATACTCTATTGGTGTTTTTCTTTCTGACTTACTTCACTCTGTATAATAGGCTCCAGTTTCATCCACCTCATTAGAACTGTTTCAAGTGCATTCAAGTATTCCATTGTGTATATGTACCACAGCTTTCTTATCCATTCATCTGCTGATGGACATCTAGGTTGCTTCCACGTCCTGGCTATTATAAATAGTGCTGCGATGAACATTGGGATACACGTGTCTCTTTCAATTTTGGTTTCCTCAGTGTGTATGCCCAGTAGTGGGATTGCTGGGTCATAAGGCAGTTCTATTTCCAGTTTTTTAAGGAATCTCCACACTGTTCTCCATAGTGGCTGTACTAGTTTGCATTTCCACCAACAGTGTAAGAGTGTTCCCTTTTCTTCATATCCTCTCCAGTATTTATTGTTTGTAGACTTTTTGATGATGGACATTCTGACCGGTGTGAAGTTTTTTAAAATGAAAAAAAAAATTACTATATTTTTCAAAACAAGCTTGGTGAGAAGAATGCACTGTTAAAAAATTTTTGTTATTTATTTATTTATTAAAAAAATTTTTTTTGTTTTATTTTTTAACTTTACAACGTTGTATTGGTTTTGCCATATATCAAAATGAATCTGCCACAGGTATACATGTGTTCCCCATCCTGAACCCTCCTCCCTCCTCCCTCCCCATACCATCCCTCTGGGTCGTCCCAGTGCACCGGCCCCAAGCATCCAATATTGTTTATCGAACCTGGACTGGCGACTCGTTTCATATATGATAGTATACATGTTTCAATGCCATTCTTCCAAATCATCCCACCCTCTCCGTCTCCCACAGAGTCCAAAAGACTGTTCTATACATCAGTGTCTCTTTTGCTGTCTTGTATACAGGGTTATTGTTACCATCTTTCTAAATTCCATATATATGCATTAGTATACCGTATTGGTGTTTCTCTTTCTGGCTTACTTCACTCTGTATAATAGGCTCCAGTTTCATCCACCTCAATAGAACTGATTCAAATGTATTCTTTTTAATGGTTGAGTAATACTCCATTGTGTATATGTACCACAGCTTTCTTATCCATTCATCTGCTGATGGACATCTAGGTTGCTTCCATGTCCTGGCTATTATAAACAGTGCTGTGATAACATTGGGGTACACGTGTCTCTTTCCCTTCTGGTTTCCTCAGTGTGTATGCCCAGCAGTGGTATTGCTGGATCATAAGGCAGTTCTATTCCGGTTTTTTAAGGAATCTCCACACTGTTCTCCATAGTGGCTGTACTAGTTTGCATTCCCACCAACAGTGTAAGAGGGTTCCCTTTTCTCCACACCTTCTCCAGCATTTGTTGTTTGTAGACTTTTGGATCGCAGCCATTCTGACTGGCGTGAAATTTTTGCAAATCTAATTTCTGGCTTAATAGAAGATACCTGGATTCTCCTGCTTCTGAAGTCAGTATACTGAGAGACTAAACATGCTGAGGCCCCTAGAATACTCCAGCTTGTGAGAGAATGAGAGTGAAAAGGCGAATCATGTTTTAGTATGGTTATGAAAATACTCTTGACCTTCTGGGTCCCACACTTTGAGAACTGCTATTCATTTTAACCTATAAAGGTGGTCTTGAGAGAGTCTCCATTTTGTCACTGTTATTATTTGTACCAGAAAATCCCTTTCCCATCCTGGGAGTGGGTGATTGTACTAAGAAATCAAAGATCAGAAAAAAAATTACACACTTCATTTAAAAACTCTCTCTTTTGGTTCCATCTGCAGAAAGCTGTTCCACCTAATTCAGCCAAATGGAAGCATTTAAAATATCAGTGTATATCTGTCTATAGTTCTCTAAATAAAAGGCATATCTTTAAGTGTCAGTAATTAGAATTACGATCTTGTACATTCATGATGAGATGGTTGGGATATGTGTGTGTGTGTGTGCGTGCACATGCGTGTATTCATTTGTGTCCAACTCTTTGTGACCCCATGGACTATAGTCTGCCAGTCTCCTCTGTCCATGGGATTCTCCAGGCAAGAATACTGGAGTGGGCTGCCATTTCCTCCTCTAGGGAATCTTCCCAACCCAGGGATTGAACCCACATCTCCTACATCTCCTGCATTGACAGGCAGATTCTTTACCACCGAGATACCTAGGAAGCCTGGTGAGATGGTTCAGTTCAGTTCAGTTCAGTCGCTCAGTCGTGTCCGACTCTTTGCGACCCTATGAATTGCAGCACGCCAGGCCTCCCTGTCCATCACCAGCTCCCGGAGTTCACTGAGACTCACGTCCATCGAGTCAGTGATGCCATCCAGCCATCTCATCCTCTGTCGTCCTCTTCTCCCCCTGCCCCCAATCCCTCCCAGCATCAGAGTCTTTTCCAATGAGTCAGATCTTCGCATGAGGTGGCCAAAGTACTGGAGTTTCAGCTTTAGCATCATTCCTTCCAAAGAAAACCCAGGGTTGATCTCCTTCAGAATGGACTGGTTGAATCTCCTTGCAGTCCAAGGGACTCTCAAGAGTCTTCTCCAATACCACAGTTCAAAAGCATCAATTCTTTGGCACTCAGCTTTCTTCACAGTCCAACTCTCACATCCATACATGACCACTGGGAAAACCATAGCCTTGACTAGACGGACCTTTGTTGGCAAAGTAATGTTTCTGCTTTTGAATATGCTATCTAGGTTGGTCATAACTTTCCTTCTAAGGAGTAAGTGTCTTTTAATTTCATGGCTGCAGTCACCATCTGCAGTGATTTTGGAGCTCCCCAAAATTAAGTGTGACACTGTTTCCACTGTTTCCCCATTTATTTCTCATGAAGTCCTGGAACCAGATGCCATGATCTTAGTTTTCTGACTGTTGAGCTTTAAGCCAACTTTTTCACTCTCCTCTTTCATTTTCATCAAGAGGCTTTTTAGTTGAGACGGTGGCAGTGGACAATTGCCAAAGATGAGTAAGTGTATTTGTCAGACACAGTGATTTCTATGGGATAAAACAGTGGCACAAGACAACTCACAATTATTTACCATAATTACTTATTTATATTATGTCACTTATGTATGATAAGTGTTTCTTGCTTGTGCATCTGTAAGTTGGCTGTGATTTGACCTGCCTGGGCTGGGCTCCACTGGGCTGAGCTCCAGACTGTGGATTGGGTTAAGGTTTCTCTGAATGTATCTCTCTCCTGACACTTGAATGGGGCATATTCTTCTGTGATGGCAGAAGTCTGATGACCTAGCAGAAACTTGCTGTGCCTCTTAAGGCCTTCGACCTGATCCACTGCGATTTTAGCTCGTATGCAGTTGAAAAAGCAGGTTCCATGGCCAAGCTCAGTTTCTGTGTGGCAGGAAAGTTCCAGTGGGATTCATTGGGGTGGTGGGGAGAGGGAGTGGTTTTTGGTTTTAAAATATTCTAATCTACCACAATGTGCAATTCTGAAATATTAGTAGATAATGATGTCTACCTACTTAATTCTTACTCAGAGAAATAGTCAAGGGACTAAATTTTAATTGTAATTTTAGGCTGCAGTCCTTCTGTTGATTAGATCTTCAGAATATCACTGTTGTCTAGCTCTATTCCTCCATTCTCAGACTGCTTTTCAAGTTGTTATATATATATTATATATATAATTTTGTTTAATTATTTATTTTTGGCTGTGCTGAGTCTTCCTTGCTTTGCTCAGGCTTTCTCTGTTGTGGCGGGCAGGGGTACTCTTCCTTGCAGGCACTGGCTGCTCCTTGTGGTGTCTTCTCTTGGTGCGGAGCACAGGCTGTGCTAGAGTGCTTGCAGTGTGCATGGGCTCAGTGGTGTTGGCGCATGTGAAATATGCAGTAGTTGCTCTGTGGCATACAGGATCTGAACCTGTGCTCCCTGCATTGGCAGGTAGATTCTTAACCACTGTGCCACCTGCTAAGTCCCCTCAAGTTGTTTCTTAATCCTATTGATCTGAACTATTGTGAGAGCCTCTAAATTGGTCTGTGTCCTGTTACTATTGCTATGCAACAAACCATCCCCAAGCGAAGTGCTTAAAACAACAACAAACTATGTGGCAGGCAGGATGGTAGGAGAGTTTTGGGGGAGAATGGGTGTGTGTATATGTATGGCTGAGTCCCTTCCCTGTTCACCTGAAATGGTTACAATGTTGATAATTGACTATCAGATCAGATCAGTCGCTCAGTTGTGTCCTACTCTTTGCGACCCCATGAATCGCAGCACGCCAGGCCTCCCTGTCCATCACCAACTCCCGGAGTTCACTCAGACTCACGTCCATCGAGTCAGTGATGCCATCCAGCCATCTCATCCTCTGTCGTCCCCTTCTCCTCCTGCCCCCAATCCCTCCCAGCATCAGAGTCTTTTCCAATGAATCAACTCTTCGCATGAGGTGGCCATTTGACTATACCCCAATACAAAATAAAAAGTTAAAAAAAAATACCTTGTCAAATTAAAAAAAAGAAAACAAAACAGCAGTCTTGAACCTGAAGTTAGGGCAGGGTTCATCAGAGAGGGTTTGTGGCTGTTCCTTGTGGCATCAGCTGGGGTGTTTTGACTAGATGCCAGAGGATGCACTTCTGAGATAATTCGCTCACAGACCCGCTAAGTTGGTGCTGAAGACCAGGAGCTTCAGTTCATCTCTGCGTGCCCTCTCCGCAGACTGCTGGGCTTCCTCACAGCATGGTGGTGGAGTTGCCAGAGTGTCTCAAGAGATAGATTGTGAATGTTGCCAGTTTCTTAAGGTTTGGGCCTGGCAACTGACCCAGTGTTACTTTCACTGGGTTATATCTGTCAAGCAGTCACAAAGTCCACGTTTGGGGAGGGGACATAGACCCCTGTCTCTTCGTGGGAGGGGTGTCAGAGGATGCTGTAGTTTGAAACTAGCATACGCTCTCAGTGCTTCTGTCCCCAGATCACTCTATATTTGCATCTTCTGAAAGCACAACTGTCCTCATTCAGGAGCTCCCCATTCTCTATCAGACAAGAAGCAAGTCACTCTAACCCCTTTTTAGCATACCCTGTGTGCCAGCCAAACTTGGGACTTTGTCTTCTTTTGCTTTGATCATACATATATTTTTCTCTTTTCTAGGATATTATCCCTCTAATCTTTTCATATCCTGACTTTCTGTGCTTAAAATAAATGCTAGCCTTTCATGAAGTTTTCCTTAAACTCTCCATCTTTCTGCAGTTTGTCCTTCTGTCATCTCCTATAGTACATCTTAACTGTATCCCATTTAAAGACCTCCCAGTTTCTATCTTAAACAATAATATATGCTGCTAAGTCACTGCAGTCATGTCCAACTCTGTGCTACCCCGTAGACGGCAGCCCACCAGGCTCCCCCATCCCTGGGATTCTCCAGGCAAGAACACTGGAGTGGGTTGCCATTTCATTCTCCAATGCATGAAAGTGAAAAGTGAAAGTGAAGTCTCTCAGTCGTATCCGACTCTTAGTGACCCCATGGACTGCAGCCTACCAGGCTCCTCCATCCATGGGATTTTCCAGGCAAGAGTACTGGAGTGGGGTGCCATTGCCTTCTCCGATAATATACACAGGTATATGCATTTTGAAATCTCTAGTAAATTTCATGTCCCTTGGAGGTGTTCATATTTTTGTACAATATTTACATTCAGTTGCACTGATATCTTAAGATACATGTAACAAGTACTTGAAATTTTTTTTAAGGAGTGAATTGAAAGTATATATGAATAGAATTAACAGAGTATGTTTAGACTCACTTGAAAACCTATTAGAAGCACTATGGTTGTTGATTAAGGTTGCTGGTTGGTAAAAATAGATTGATGGCTAGCCACCAACATGAATGTTAGAAAATGTTGATAAAAAGCAATTCTACTTACAATAAAATGCAGCTGTACAAAGTTAGAAGTAACTAGAAAAGTATAGGAACTTAAGTGAAGAAAGCTATAAAACTTAATTATAAGACATAAAATAAATTTCAAACAGATGGAGAGAGAGACTTTGTTCTTAAAAAGTAAGATTCAATACAATAATGCATATATATATATCATTTTTGTTAAGTTAAATACACAGTCCAACCTCTATCAATACTGGGGAACTTACTAAAATAATCCGGAAGTTCTTCTGGGAAAATGAACCTATAAAATGCCTCCAAAATTATAAGAAGTATTTATTAGGGTTACTTGCCATCTCAAATATTAAAGAATAGTATGTCAGTGATGATTGAACAGTGGTATTGGCAAAAGAATACCTCAAAGAATAAGCTATAGAGAGTCTATTTTTAGATAAGTATATATGGTAATTTAGTATGTGATAAGGTTGGTATTTCAGATTGGAAGGGAAAAGATGAATTATTCAGTAAAAGATGTTGGGACACCTGCCTAGTCATCTGGAAGAATAAAGCAGTATTCCTACCAAACAACTCATGCAGAAATAATTCTAGGGGACAAAAATTATCAGTGGAACAAGGTGAGCTCTAAATATATGAGCAAAATATATAGATGAATATTTTTACAGTCTTGTGGTGGGAAAGGCATCTCTAAGTAAAAACCATGAAGGAACAGATAAAAAAAATGAAACTACATACAACATTGTAAGTCTTTATTTGTTTTATTTTAGGGTAGTGGAAAACCATCTAAACCTGTTGGGCAAACAGTATTCTGGGAAGATATTTGCATAGTTGATGATCAACAAAGGGCTGATATCCCTAATGTACAAATTCTTAAAGCTTTATCAAAAAGATAGAACTTCTTTATAGAATCATGGGAAAAATATAAAAGGGTAATTCATAAAATAATGAATATGAAGCCTGCAGGCACATGTGTGAAAAATGTATGCAATCCAAGGTGCTAATTCAACCACCAGGGGTATATCATAGTAACTGAAATGATAAAAGCAAAATATAAACTAAATA
Organism: Bubalus kerabau; assembly: GCF_029407905.1. Taxonomy (NCBI): domain Eukaryota; kingdom Metazoa; phylum Chordata; class Mammalia; order Artiodactyla; family Bovidae; genus Bubalus; species Bubalus kerabau. The sequence goes on from NC_073636.1 coordinate 2,517,482, forward strand.
TCTCTACACTTGGTGATGATGTGGGGAAATAGGTGCTATAATGTGCTATAATATAGTTTTTCTCAGACTGTGGTGAAGGACTGTTTTTTTCCTCTGTTTGTGACTGAAATGTTTATAAAATACAATAAAAATATATAGCCAGGAAAACAAAGTGAAAAATATGCAAAATAAAATCTCAAATGCATTTCTGTATGTTTCTACATTTCTTTCTCTCTATATATTTCTATATATTATATATTTCTATATATTATATATTTCTATAAAGTGTTCATCAGATATGAAATTACTCCATAAAACTGTCATAAATGTTTCAGCTGCTGAATTTAAAGTAGACTATAAGGGGACAAGTCCAGAAGCAGGAAACTTAGATAGCAGGTTATTGTGATAATCAGGGAAGACCTGGATGATATTAATTTAGATGAGGGTGGGAAGGGTAGAAGGCTTCCCAGGTGGCACTAGTGGTAAAGAGCCCTCCTGCCAATGCAGAAGACTTAAGAGACGTTGATTCAATCCCTGGGTTGGGAAGATCCCCTGGGTGTGGCAGCCTACTCCAGTATTCTCGCCTGGACAATCTCCATGGACAGAGGAACTTGGCGGGCTACAGTCCATAGGGTTGCAAAGGGTCAGATACAACTGAAGCGACTTAGCACGCATGCATGGGAAGGATAGAGGTGGTTGAAAGGGGTCAGAGTCTTGATCTCTGTTGAATGGAGAATGAATAGTATCTGCTCATGGATTTCCTGTAGGTGTGAGAAAGAGAGAGGTAGGTGATAACGGTGATTCTAAGGCTTGGGGCCTGGGCCCTAGGAAGGATGGAGTCGCTTTTTACTAGAATGGGGAAGATCAAAAGGTGGCTTTGGATGTGTTAAATTTGAGATTCCCGTTAGACATTCAAGAGAAGATTGCTGGCAGACGGCTGGATATAAGGGTCTAGAATTCATTGAGGACTCAGGGCTGAAAGTGTGTGAGTGTAAGAGTCGTGTGTCTGAGTGAGGTCAGTAACAAAGGTGAATGCACATGGAAAGCTAAGGCTCTCACCCTTAAAGGGTAGGGAGATCAGGAAGAATCAATATTGAGATCAGGAGGATGAGAGTATCTTGAGAGGCATGGGGTATCTTGGAGGCTAACCAACAAATGTCAGGAGGAGGGAGGAATAATCAGAGGGCTGCGAGGAGGAGACTAAGACTTGACCAAACAGGGTGGTGAGATGCAAAGTCTGACCAACCGGAAGCATCAACTTGAATTTCCTTATTGATGCGTGAGTTGCGAAGCATAGAGTGGATAATGGTGATACTAATTATTGTTATTTTAAGAGTTCAGAAGGAACAGTGTCTTCTTATGTCTTAGTCAGGATTGTCAGAAATATACCCTACCATTAAAATTGGATATTGCAGCCAAAAAAGAAAGAGAAAGAAACTAAAATTACTAAAGACAGATTTTCCACATCCTGTCAGATTGTTTAAATTAATTATAAAGCTGGTGGCTGCAGATGCGGCTGCCTGAACTTGGACCACACGTTGGCAGAAACATCCTTGTGGGGAAAGTCTGCTGAGAAAGCGAACAGAGAGAAAGAGAGAAAGAAGGGAAAGAAAGAAAGGAGGAAAAAGAAACGGAAAACCCGAGAGGATCAGAAGCAGTGCTCAAAGCTGTTGGCTGTGGGAGATGGAGGCTGTACAGGGAATATATTGAAACCAGTTGCCTGGTAAACTTCGTTAAATCTCCAGAAATATGACACCAGAAAAATGTTAGCTGCCTTTAACAATAGCTTCACTTTGAATAGATTTGAGAAGGTGTACATTTGTAGATAATAGTTTCCCTGATACTTAAACCAATATGCCGTGATCCCCTTCAGGAGAAGAGGTGTGAACTCATGTCTCTGGGGCCGAATACAGTAAAGGTTCATACAGTGATGCTGTAAGAAAGTGCCGGCAGTTGTGGCAGGCATTGATTCAGTAAAATAGTGGCAACACTTTTGGTAAAGGAAACCGTAAGCAAGGTGAAAAGGCAATGGGAGAAAACAATAGCAAGTGAAACAACTGACCAAGGATTGATTTCCAAAATACACAGGCAGCTTCACACCAGTCAGAATGGCCATCATTAAAAAGTCTACAAACAGTAAATGCTGGAGAGGGTGTGGAGAAAAGGAAACGCTCTTGCAGTGTTGGTGGGAATGTAAATTGATATGGCCACTATGGAAGACGGTATGGAGACTCCTTAAAATACTAGAAATAAAACCACCATATGACCCAGCAATCCCACTCCTAGGCATATACCCTGAGGAAACCAAAATGGAAAAAGACACAGGTAACCCGTTGTTCGTTGCAGCACAGTAGCTAGACCATGGAAGCAACCTAGATGTCCATCGACAGATGAGTGGATAAAGAAGTTGTGCTACATATACACAATGGAGTATTACTCAGCCATAAAAAGGAACACATTTGAGTCAGTTCTAATGAGGTGGATGAACCTAGAATCTATTATACAGAATGAAGTAAGTCAGAAAGAGAAAGATAAATACCATATTCTAACAGATATATACGGAATCTAGAAAAATGGTTCTGAAGAATTTATTTACAGGGCAGCAGTGGAGAAACAGACATAGAGAATAGACTAATGGGCATGGGGAGAAGGGAGGAGAGGGTGAGATGTATGGAGAGAGTAATATGGACACTTACATTACCATATATAAAATAGATAGCCAATGGGAATTTGCTGTATGGCTCAGGAAACTCAAACAGGGGCTCTGAATCAACCTAGAGGGGTGGGATGTGACAGGAGATGGGGGAGAGGTTCAAAAGGGAGGGGATATATGTATACCTGTGACTGATTCATGCTGAGGTTTGACAGAAAACAGCAAAATTCTATAAAGCAACTATCCTTCAGTAAAAAAATAAATTAATTAAAAAAATTGTGAAAGCTGGGTTCAGATAAAATAACAGGAGGATTTTTTTTGGCCTCAGCCAAGAGTTATTTGGAAAACAGGCAGAGCAAGTTAAAGTGAAAGCAAAGATTTGTGTGCTAGGCACAGATGGACTGACTTCATTCTCACATAAATATTATCTCTTTGTTCTTGCCAGGGCTGAGATGCAGTTAGTGTCTTAATTAACCTAGGGAATTCTCAGTTATGGCTCCAAAGCCTTAGTCTTCTGGAAACCATCCTCTGGCTTCATGTAGCCCTGACTGTCAGTGTGACCAGTCTGGCCAGTGCAGGCCTGGGAGTGGTGGAGAGGCAGGCTCACCTCTTGCTTCCAGGTTTTCTGTTTCTGCATCCATTATTCAAGTTTATGGACAAATTTCAACAGAGAAGCTTTGCAGCTTTTCTGTTTTACATAAATGGATATTTTCCTCTAACAGTATTCAACTAATTTTGGGGCTTCCTTGATGGCACAGTGGTAAAGAACCCGCCTGCAATGCAGGAGATGCAGGAGATGTGGGTTCGATACCTGGGTTGGGAAGATTCCCGGGGCGGGAGGGCATGGCAACCCACTCTAGTATTCTCGCCTAAATAATCCCATGGACAGAGGAGCCTGCTGGGCCACAGTCCATGGGGTCACAGAGTCGGATGCATCTGAGCATGTGCACACTCAACTAATTTTTGCTGTGAACATTTTGAAACCCAGTATAGAAAGTGAATCCACTGTCAAGGCTCATGTACACTCTTTCAACTATTTTGCTTGGGACTGTGGTATTTAAAAACATGTTTGCAGTAAACATTACACTTGAAGATAGGCAAAAGAAATTATATTTTTGATTGAAAAGATTATTTACACCAGTGAGCATTTATTTAATGGGGTTTAAATGCCTTCCCATCAATATTAATATAGGCACTATTGTCCTAGATACATAGAAATGTCTTTCAAGCTGTGATTTCTCTTCTGGTTACCCTGTGCTTTGTCAGGGAGAATAAAGAAAACAGTGTTTAGATTATCACTACATGTTTTAAAAATTCTCCCAGTGGCTGTGGTGTGATGCTTGGGATCTAAGAGAATAAACAGGAAATTGGAGGCACAGACCTTTGCCTTCATCTCCAAGCAGGGCTGGACTCCCTGCTTCATGTATTTTCACAGGACCCCAGAACCCTGAGAACAGTCTTTAAGCTGACCACAGTTCTTTTATAGCTGGTCTGTATGTGGCAATCTACAGATTGCCAGGTCTTTCTCCTGTTCTCCAAGTTAGTATATTGGCATTTGAAGTACCAAATGTACTTTTTATCAGTGATTGGTTTAAAATAGAGTGAAGCAGTGTAGCCCTTTCATTATCCTAAAACACTACTTTTTTTTTTTTTTTGACTGATGGAAAGGATTGTGTATATGTTGTAGACAATTGGGGGAAGTATTATAACCTGAAACCTGACACCCCACAGGTTACCACACTTGGTATTTTAGTGTCTTTCTCTATAGATCTACCTGTATTCATTAAGGAGTTGGACCGTTTGTATTTAACAGACTGTTTGCAAGGGGAGCTGGAAAGAATATTAATAGATGTTCTGGGGGTGGGGAGGGGCTTTCCACGGTCGTGTTGTACGTTTGGAGAATGCCAGGCCGAGTGGTGTTAGCCTGGGCTTGGCCGCACTGCCCTCCCAGCGGGGAAGCCTCAGGACAGCCGCTGCGAGGGCTGGCAGGGCGCCGTTGGGAGCACTGAGTGGGCGCTGCCCCACGTTGGCAGTGCCCTTGCCAGCACAGCACAGGTGTGCCCTGCAGGCGGTGCGAGAACCGCCTTCTGTCATCTTTTCGTGGAATTGGGGTCTCATGCTTTTCTAACCTACTTTTCCCACTTAACATAGTAAGAGAGTTTTGCATTAAAAAAATTTTTTTCCAAACAAGGGAATTCCTTGTGTTTTTTTTTTTTTTTTAAATGTTCCAATGTATAAAGATCCTGTGTAGAAAACGGGGGCTTAACCTGGGTGACCTGTCATTTCAGCCCTTGGTGATCCTCTTGAAAGGTTCTGAGGCATACAGTGTTTATATTCCTTTGGGTTTTGCCTTCCACCCACCTGCTCTGACAGACCTTTAATTTTGGACCACTGCGGTTGAAGCACGTGGATGCACAGTTCTCAAAGCCAGCACTAACTTGTTTGCTTTGGAGAGGCCTGACGAAAATAGGCTGCTTTTTAACGCAAATAGCTCATTTTCTTCTGTTGGTGGGCAGTTCATTTAAGAATAGCTTTTTATTTATTGTATTGTAAAAATAACCTCTTGGAGAAGAATGAATGCCTCCAAGTGACTCTCCCAGACTGGCTTTTCTTCCCTATAGAAATGACTACTTTGATTTAGTTTATTGCCTTCCCCAAGTCTTTTTTCCACTATAAAATAGAAATGTGTATTTTATGTTTCTTCAAGTTCATTAGTACCTTTACTAGTGTTACTGTTTCCTTTCCTCCATGATTGATTATCTAAAATATTTTTCTACAAACATAGACACACATGTATTTGCCTCAAATCTGGCCCAAATTATTGTACAAATGGATCTTCATTTGTTCCCTTCACTCATTTTTATTTCCTTTATCACACAAAAAAAATCCTTGAATCTTAGTATTTAACAACTGTCACCATTTTTTATTTTCTAGTTGGAAGTGTTAAGATTCAGAGGAGAAATCTACTAATTGTAAATATCTTTATGAAAAAGTACTTGGAGCCCTGTTGAAACACTTCCTAGTCTTTATTGGTTACCTCAGCCTGATTGATGACCATCACTTCTTCTGGCATAAATGTTGCACCTTTTAAATATTATAAACTACATTGTATAGTCCTTTCTTTTATAAACAGTGTATCTAGGCCAGGCCTGGCACACATTCACAGACTATGTAATTCCTGGGCATGTGTATCACTTTTAAAGACTGGAGCTGAAAAGCATTGTGTGTACTTTTGGCATGGGGATTCCTTGTAGAGTATGTAAATTTCCCCTAAGGAAAACTGAATTTGCATGCAAAAGCTCTCACTATAATTATAACAATTTCCTCCTCTTAAAAAGAAAAAAAATCAGCTTCTCAGTATGCTAAGTAAAGGTTTTCTCCTTCCCACCAAGACAGGTCTTGTTGAAGGAACTGGCTGCTGAAAAATCACACACCAGCTGCCTAAAGCAACCAAAATGGGACATGATAGAGTTTGGAATGCACAGTGTAGGGGGCAGAGAGTCATGGTCCCATGTGCCTTGAACATCCTGTGTGAGCATGCAAGGTGCCATCCGATGGCTTGTCCTTGGAAGGAAAAAGATAGTGGACTCACCAGAGGGGAAAAAAAGGTTTGGTCATCAAGTTTTCTTTTTTCTGAGGTTTGTGCTTGCATAGTTTAAATTGTAATAAAAATTAAAATGCCTGAAATGTTTATGAGTTGGAATTCTCTGCAGCTTTAGCTCATGGGTGCCTCCCAGAATGCTTCCTGAGATAGTGACAGGACCCCTAGCAGTGCCCCCAGAGAACGTTCTTTGAGGACCTCACTGGCAGTCAGGAAAGAGGATTTGGTGTTCTGGTGGTTCAGAGGGCAGGCAGGGGTGTCTCCTTTCTAAGGTTGCTTGTTGTCCATGTGTATGATTTTATCTTTTCACATACGTCCTAGATGGGACATCCTTATAAACAGCTTTATCTTGCTCAGCAAAGTCAGAGATTTGGTGTACTGGGGAAACTCACATATTACTAGACACACTTTGCTTACCTTTGTGGATAATTGATTTTCTAAAAACCAAAGTTGTTAAAATACTAAGTTTTATATATTTTATAATAACCCAGGTTGTGCAATTGCTAGTCTAACATACCAGACTGTTAAAATATCCCAAATAATTTAACTTTGGCTGATTCTGAACAACCGTGTCTCCCTGGGTCATTATCAGTATGGTATGAATGTCAAATTCTAGTTGTTGGGGTTCCAGTTTACAGGTAGAGTCAGGTGGACGTACGAGCAGTGCATCACGTGGCCTGTGGCAGGTGACAGCTGGGGGGGCGGGTGGAAGGGGCTTGAATCAAGCTCAGAACATGAGTTTTGCTGAACATGGGATGTTTTTGTTTTTCCTGGCCACACCCCACAGCATGTGGAATCTTAGTTCCATGACAAGCATGTAGTCTTAACCACTGGACCTCCAGGGAAGCCCCTCAAGTGGTGATGTCTTAGCTAGAGGGGCTTGCTCCTGTTGGAGGCACAGATTTCTGCTGATTTAGGCTTGACCTATGACTGTGCTTGATGAGGTGTTAACATGGGTAGTGCAGATGCTGGGGGCACAGAGGGGAAGGGAGGGTAACTGGGTTGCAGAGTTTTGAGAGAAGCAATGATGGCTTGTGTAGCATCTGAAGGGGAGGTTAGAAAGGGAAAGAAACAGCAGAGCTGGGTGGGGGTGAGGGTGCCTGTCGACCTGACCGTGTCAGCGTGATGGTCACTGGTCTGAGCTCTCTGCATTATGAGGAGGGGGTAAATACTAAAACCCCAGCTTGCTCCAGACTCCCAGCAAGGAATGAATGAGGGATGCCTCTCAGGCAAGCTGAGCCAGGGAGGAAGTGCCAAGTTCTGTCTGTGCAAAACGGGGAAAGGCAGCTTAGAGCCGTGGCCAGTGGAGATTTTCACAACCCTTGGTGGTGAAGTCTTCTCCTGAGGTCACCTGGAATCCTTGCAGTGTTTCAGCTGCCTGCTTTCCCATTGAAAAGCCACTTTCTGGACTCACTTTGTGGCACTCGGGGAAAATTACCATAGTCTCCTGAGAGACCCGAGTGGTGACATTTCCTCCTGTCTCTGCACACTGCTGTGAGAGGGTGCGCTTCCTTCTGATGGCCTTGGCTGACCTCATGTTTAAGGGCCGGTTACCCGAGAAAAGGAGCCGTGACACCAGCCTTTGCTTGCTGTTGTCTGTGAAGCCAGCTCGACTGACTATGAGCTTCACGTTGTACTGGCCCCATCGGCTTCTCCCTTACTCTCACGCTTGCCGAGGCATCTCTTCTGCAGATAGCATCCTATGTGGAGCTTATTTCATTTGAAGAAAGGTGAAGGACTTTCTGTAAATGAGAAGCTTTAACTTTCTGCTTCAGATTTCAGATGTGTGGGTTCAGATCCCAAATAAGTGATCAATCTTATTGGTTGCTCAAAGTCAGGTTTAAATACTAATTACACTGAAATACTTCTGGGTTTTATAATTTTCTATAAAGACCTGTCCCAAAAGAATGCCAGAATGATACTAATATTTTTTTTTTACATAAACAAACATTTTTGGACTATTTTTGTACTTTTTTGTACATCTATTTGTTGTAAATAAAATATTGTGGTTTTCAAAGCCAAATTTAAATGGTTCTTTGAAATGAGGTCTATTTTTCATATTTAAAAATGGCTTTGATTTAAAAATAAAGATGAAATGATAAAAATAATAATAACCTGTATTATTTTTGTGCATTTCTGATTTCCCACTTGAATCACACATATTTATAATCAGAGTTGTACAATTTTGTATCATTCTTCACTCAAAATTATAAAATTAGTGTTTCTGATGTCATACCCCGCTTGTGTGTATGTGTGTTTGAATCTTACAAAAGAGAATTAAGAATTATAAATATATCAACACCCAATTTGCCTTACTCCACTCTGTTTCTCTCACTTCCCAGAGTAATCCTCTCCTGAGGGTGCTTTTCCATTTATATTTTTATGCACCTGACTCATGTACATATGTATGTATGGGATGTGTGTGTATATACACATAAGACATGTTGTACAATACATGCATGTATACACATACACATATTTGTACACCTAGTGCACACATGTGTATATATCTGTGTCTATATGTGCACACATACAGTACTGCTATATAGTCTAGGAATTTACGTGTCTGGATGTGTTTTGGCCCTCAGTTCTGCTGTGTTAGTTTTGTTTCCTTTATCCTACCTAAAGTCCCATTTCTTAGAAGAGGATAAGCCCGCCAGGTGCCCAGGTCACAGGGCTTCTGGGGACATTCTCCCTTAGGCTCTGCCTCACTCACCTCACCCTCGTCTCATCCCTCACGAGAGTAGAATCTTGGCCATTCTTGTTTCCTTTACTTATTGAATGAACTTAACATAACAGCTTGTCTAGCTCTGTGAGAAATCCCAAAGGAACTGTGACTTAGAGGAATACTCAGGCTCAGTGGGTCTAACCTTCCCCTGGAAGCCTGTACCCGCCCCGGCTCCTGTCCGCCCCCCTCCATCGTCCCCGCTGTGCCAGCGGCGCGGGCCTCCACTGGTGTTCGGACCCGCTTAGCCCCACGTCACCTCAGGGACCGTGCACTTGCTGTCTCCTCACTAAGGACGCTCCCTGGCCGTCGGAGGGACTGCCTGTTCCCATGCGTGTTTCCTGCTCAGATGTCACTCTGCCGGGACCTCCGTGGCCACCCTGTCTAAAATATCCCTTTTTGATTGCTTTCTTTCCTCTTACTCTGCCCTGTTTTTGTCATAAATTTTTCATTATCTGAAATTACGTAATAGTGCTTGTTAGTTATTTTTTGTTTACCATGGGCTTCTTCCATTAGAAGAAGTCCTTGGAAACAGGACTTTGTCTAAAAGTCTTAAATCTCAACAGATAGCAAAATTTCTAGTAGCTTATTAAAAAAGCAAAAGGAAAAAGGTCAATTTAGTATTCATAATGCTTTTTAAACCCAGTATGTCTAAATATATTTCCACATGTAATCAGTATAAAAATTATCAGTGAGATATTATATATTCTTTTGTTCTTTTTGGAGTTAAGACTTGAAAATTTGGCATGTAATTTACACATAAGCACATCTCAATTTTATGTGTGGTGTTGAAATTAGATTTTTCTACCTACAGTGATCTCAACTTTGCCCCCAATTTAAATGGCATATCCCACAATTTAGACTTAAGCATGGGAGAAAATGGGTTTTCTCAACTTTGCTTGTTTCTGCAAATGTTCCATATTTTCCTGAAATATTAAAATAAGTTAAGCACATTTCAGTTTGGACTGGCCACATTTCTAGCGCTCACTGGCTAGCGCTCACTGGCCACATGTGGCTGGTGGTTACCATGTGAGATGGTGCGTGACACATAGGAAGAAATCAGTAAATATTTGCTGAGTGGATTAACAAGTGAGTGAATGAATGACTTTAACTTTGGGGTGTGTAAGCAACGAAAACCTGAGTCAAATTAAGAGTAAAATCAAGTTCCCATAAAGAGTGATTTATTGTTCAATTCATTTCAGTCACTCAGGCATGTCCGACTCTTTGTGACTCCATGGACTTTAGCACGCCAGGCTTCCCTGTCATCACCAACTCCCGGAACTTATTCAAAGTCATGTCCATTGAGTCGGTAATGCCATCCAATCATCTTATCCTCTGTTCTCCCCTTCTCCTCTTGCCTTCAATCTTTCCCAGCATCAGGGTCTTTTCCAATGAGTCAGTTTTTCACATCAGCTGGCTGAAGTATTGGAGTTTGAGCTTCAGCATCAGTCCTTCCAATGGATATTCAGGACTGATTTCCTTTAGGATTGACTGGTTGGATCTCCTTGCAGTCAGTATGCGTCCCTTACTGAAACACTATTTTGGTACTCAAATGATTTCAGTTTTGTCACCTGTAAAACACCATACTAGGTGCTCGGAAACCTGAAACAAGACAAGGTTCTCAAGTTGTCTGATGTCTTGTGAGTTGATAAGAACTTGATTCTGTTGACTCCCTTGTAGGGTGTTATGTGTTGATGAAACAGCTGTGTGTATCATGGGTTACATTTCCCCACCCTAACTTTTACTAATATTTAACAACTTAGGTTCAGACATACAGTGGCAGATACAACAGTTGTGGACCATCCAGCCAGTTTTCACTGACACACCGCACACTTTTCACTTTTCACCACACATTTCAAGGCACTTAGCTTTATGCTCAGGGAGTGTGTCTTTGCCCTCACACTGTTTCAACATGTATTTCTCTAGGCTGGATTCTTAACTCACCTGAATTGTCCTCTAAGCATGATTTTTAAGTATTTCAGCTATATTTTGGGTGCATTGAGATTCTAAATGTGTATCCAGTATGGTCTTTACTTCCTCTTCAGCTATAATTGGTAAGTTCCCATAGGGAAAAATCATTATTGGTGCTATAAAAGCACTCCTTATCTGTCACATTTGGGAAATGAAAGTTTTGTAAAGGTCAAAAGAAAGTGTGCCCCCAATTATGGTGATGACTTGTACATCACAGATAGTTTAATAGCTTGGAACCTATCTTAGTCTCCCTGACAGAATGAAAGGAGAGAGGGAGAGAAAAAAAAAATCCTTATCACTCAATAACTATTTCACTCTATAATTTTAAGAAGGAAGAAAAAGAGCTTAAATATTTTTATCAACATCTATCTGTATACATTCTCTCTGATTTGTAACTATTTAAGTTATTTAAGCACACAAGTTTATTAGTTCACCTTTATTAATTTGTCAAGGTTAAAGCTGAGCGCCAAAGAATTGATGCTTTTGAACTGTGGTGTTGGAGAAGACTCTTGAGAGTCCCTTGGACTGCAAGGAGATCCAACCAGTCCATTCTGAAGGAGATCAGCCCTGGGATTTCTTTGGAAGGAATGATGCTAAAGCTGAAACTCCAGTACTTTGGCCACTCATTTGAAGAGTTGACTCATTGGAAAAGAGTCTGATGCTGGGAGGGACTGGGGGCAGGAGGAGAAGGGGACGACAGAGGATGAGATGGCTGGATGGCATCACCGACTCGATGGACATGAGTTTGAGTGAACTCTGGGAGTTGGACAGGGGGCCTGGCCTGCTGCAATTCATGGGGTCACAAAGAGTCGGACAGGACTGAGCAACTGAACTGAACTGAATGTCTGCATAATGAGTTGAAGATAAAGATTCACTGGCGTCCATCTGCTAGTGTTGACTCAGTGTAGTAAGTTTTATAGCTCTTCCTGCAATGTTTCCAAAGGAGATTTCTTTGCCAGTGAACCAACTTTTACAACACAAACCACGCTGCTGCCTTAGGCAATGTAAGAATTCTTTTCCTCAACCTTTCAGCACCGGACAGCCTATTAGGGAGAGGGGATTGGATGATGTCCCTCTCAGAAGCCCTGGGTGTGTTCGCAGACCCTGTCGGGCGGTGGGTGATTCCGGTGGGGCAGACAGGGGCCCAGCAGCCCCCTCCCTCAGCAGCCTGGTCTGGCAGGCTGTCTGCCTCTGGCATCTGTGCTGAGTGCTCTGCCCTGGTGGCAGAGCTGCCGGCGCTGCCCCAGCAGGGCGTGCTCTGTGTTCTGTGAAGGCTGATGTCCATGAGGTAGGCAAATGAGCCGACCTGCTGTTACTGGTCGGTAATGCAGTTCCTTTAGACCAAAAAGGAAGGCCTTGAATGATCTCTTCGAATATTTCTCTCAATCTCATGTCATCTAAGCTCCCTTAACACGCTCCTTCCCTGAGCGCTTCCTTCCCCTCTCTCAGCATTCTCCTGCCATCTGCCATCTCCTCACAGCCAGTGAGTGTCGGGCGCTCAGATTCCAGTTCTCAGGCCTCTCTCAGCCCTGTCCTCTGGGCTCCACCTTTGGAGGCAGTATTCCTTCTCACCTGCAGTGTCATTTGCTCGCTTCCTGTCACCTCTCTCACCCATCTCCGTGGGGCGGATCCCGCAGCCCTCTGCTGACGTCTGAGGTCCCCATCACCTGGGAACAAAGTCCGCCGGAGAAGGGGAGCCGGGCTCCCGAGAGCTGACGCCCGCCGGCCCCCCTGCACTGGCTGCCTTCCCCCACCCAGCAGAAAGCGCCGCCCCCAGCCCAAGGGTGGGGTCTCTGCTTCTCCCAGCACCGCCTCCGCCTCCGGAGCCTCGCCCAAGCCCGACCCTCAGCCCTGCCTTCACCCCACCACCTTGCAGGTCGCCACAGCTTCCTGGCTCCTTAGGCCTTCCTGAAAGTTCTGGAAGCCGTTCCCTTTGTGGTGATCCATCCCCTCAACATCCTGTTTCGGAAGGCAGTGTGGCCAGCCCCCCTTCTCACCGTTTGGTACCTCCGCCCCCAGCATCCATTCTCTGGATGCACTAAGCTTCCTGAGCTTCGCATTCCCTCAGTGGACCTCTCCCGTCCACCTGAACCGTGCTTCGCTGTTTGGTGCCGTTTGTTCGGTTATCAGCGCCCTCAGCGATCCTCTTCCCCTGGGCTCTGGCTTCGCCACAGTGCTCTGGGCTGCTCCTGCCTGCCCCTCCACCTGCTTCCTAGTTTTTGGCCTAGTTTCTCCTCATTTCCGAGAATGATTTCTGCTGATTCTCTTCCCTTTAGCTTCAGTCGTGCGGGTCCTGATGCCTGTTCCCAAGGCCTGGGCAGCGGCTCTCTGGTGGAAATGTAGGAAGTAACTTGTTTATTTATTTTCCAGGACAAGTCTAGGGTTATTGAACACACTGTTACAGACTCTGATACTAGAATGTTCTGAAATTCTTTGGGCAGAGTTTTTTTGTTTTCTGCGAAAGGCAAAGATGTCTTCAGTAGAGAGAACTTTAGTGCAGTTTTGAATGAGATGTGTCCAGAAGAGGCAGCACCGACCAGTCTCAAGCACATCAGTCTTTCCATTCTAGTTATTTATCTTAAGTTGATCCTATTTAATGTGTATTCCTGACACAGAATTTATGTCCATTAGGTCTAAAAATTAAGAATAATAGTTACAACATGTTACCATTTTCAATTTTACTTATTACTGGCAGCATTGTTGTCCACTTTGATTTTCCTAGGACTTTTGTATATAAAGGTTACTTATTTAAAATTTCTTTTTGGGGCCAGTGTTTGTCCTTGAAGATTAAATATGAAATATGTTCTTGAATCTCCCCAATTCCCAAACTAACTAGGTTAATTTCTTGTGGTAATTTTTGATATATACCAACAGAAATGGAGGCAAAGGAACATTATCTTTGTTAAATTTTTTTTCTAATTGTAAAAAATTCAAATGGATAAATTTGAAAATTCAAGAAAACATAAAAATGAAGGTCACTATGATGGGCGGGGACATGCTCAATAAATCTTTACTGCAATTTTCTGTTGGTGGGCGGGGCTCTGTTCCCTCCCTGTTGTTTGACCTGAGACCAAACTATGGTGGCGGTAATGAAGAAGAAAAGGCCCAGTTGTGGATGTGACTGGTGATGGAAGTAAAGTCCGATGCTGTAAAGAACAATGTTGCATAGGAACCTGGAATGTTAGGTCCATGAATCAAGGTAAATTGAAAGTGGTCAAACAGGAGATGGCAAGAGTGAACATTGGCGTTTTAGGAATCAGTGAACTAAAATGGACTGGAACGGGTGAATTTAACTCAGATGACCATTATATCTACTACTGTGGGCAACAGTCCCTTAGAAGAAACAGAGTAGTCCTCATAGTCAACAAAGGAGTCCGAAATGCAGTACTTGGATGTAATCTCAAAAATGACAGAATGATCTCAGTTCATTTCCAAGGCAAACCTTTCAATATTGCAGTAATCCAAGTCTATGCCCTGACCAGTAATGCTGAAGAAGCTGAAGGTGAACAGTTCTATGAAGACCTACAAGACCTTCTAGAACTAACACCCCTAAAAGATGTCCTTTTCATTATAGGGGACTGGAACGCAAAAGTAGGAAGTCAAGATACCAGGAGTAACAGGCAAGTTTGGCCTTAGAGTAGAAAATGAAGCATGGCAAAGGCTAACAGTTTTGGCAAGAGAACGCACTGGTCATAGCAAACATCCTCTTCCAAGAACACAAGAGAAGACTCTACACATGGACATCACCAGATGGTCAACACTGAAATCAGATTGATTATATTCTTTGCAGCCAAAGATGGAGATGCTCTATACAGTCAGCAAAAATAAGCCAGGGAGCTGGCTGTGGCTCAGATCATGAATTCCTTATTGCCAAATTCAGACTTAAATTGAAGAAAGTAGGGAAAACCACTAGACCATTCAGATATGACTTAAATCAAATCCCTTATGATTATACAGTGAAAGTGACAAGTAGATTCAGGGGATTAGATCTGATAGACAGAGTGCCAGAAGAACTATGGACAGAGGTTCATGACCTTGTACAGGAGGCAGGGATCACGACCATCCCCAAGGAAAAGAAATGCAAAAAGGCAAAATGGCTGTCTGAGGAAGCCTCACAAATAGCTGTGAAAAGAAGAGATGGGAAAGGCAAGGGAGAAAAGGAAAGATATACCTATTTGAATATAGAGTTCCAAAGAATAGCAAGGAGACATAAGAAAGTCTTCCTCAGGGAACAATGCGAAGAAATAGAGGAAAACAACAGAATGGGAAAGACTAGATATCTCTTCAAGAAAATTAGAGATACCAAGGGAATATTTCATGCAAAGATGGGTACAATAAAGGACAAAAATGGTATGGACCTAACAGAAGCAGAAGATATTAAGAAGAGGTGGCAAGAATACACAGAAGAAGTGTACAAAAAAGAGCTTCATGACCCAGATAATCATGATGGTGTGATCACTCACCTAGAGCCAGACATCCTGGAATGTGAAGTCAAGTGGGTCTTAGGAAGCATCACTAAGAACAAAGATGGTGGAGGTGATGGAATTCCAGCTGAGCTATTTCAGATTCTAAAAGATGATGCTGTGAAAGTGCTGCACTCAATATGCCAGCAAATTTGGAAAACTCAGCAGTGGCCCCAGGACTGGAAAAGGTCAGTTTTCATTCCAATCCCAAAGAAAGGCAATGCCTAAGAATGCTCCAACTACTGCACAATTGCACTCATCCCACACGCTCTCAAAGTAATGCTCAAAATTTTCCGGGCTTCAACAGTACATGAACCGTGAGCTTTCAGATGTTCAATCTTAATTTAGAAAATGCAGAGGAAGCAGAGATCAAATTGCCAACATTCGTCGGATCAACAAAAAAGCAAGAGAGTTCCAGAAAAACATCTATTTCTGCTTTATTGACTATGCCAAAGCCTTTGACTGTGTGGATCACAACAAAGTGTGGAAAATTCTTCAAGAGATGGAAATACCAGAACACCTTACCTTCTTCCTGATAAATCTGTATGGAGGTCAAGAATCTACAGTATAAACTGGACATGGAACAACAGACTGGTTCCAAATTGAGAAAAGAGTACGTCAAGGCTGTATACTGTCACCCTGCTTATTTAATTTATCTGCAGAGTATCATGCAAAATGCTGGTCTGGATGAAGTACAAGCTGAAATCAAGATTGTGGGGAGAAATATCAATAATCTCAGATATGCAGATGACACCACCCTTATGGCAGAAAGTGAAGAAGAATTAAAGAGCCTCTTGATGAAAGTGAAAGAGGAGATAGAAAAAGCTGGCTTAAAACTCAACATTCAAAAAACTGAGATCATGGCATCCAGTTCCATCACTTCCTGGCATATAGATGGGGAAACAATGTAAATAGTGGCTAATTTTATTTTTTTTTGGCTCCAAAATCACTGCAGATGGTGACTGCAGCCATGAAGTTAAAAGACACTTGCTCCTTGAAAGAAAAGCTATGACAAACCTAGACAACATGTTAAAAAGCAGAGACATTACTTTGCCAACTAAGGTCCATCTAGTCAAAGCTATGGTTTTTCCAGTAGTCATGTATGGATGTGAGAGTTGGACTATAAAGAAAGTTGAGCATCTGTGGTGTTGGAAAATACTCTTGAGAGTCCCTTGGACTGCAAGGAGATCCAACCAGTCAATCTAAAGGAGATCAATCCTGGGTGTTCATTGGAAGGACTGATGTTGAAGCTGAAACTCCAGTACTTTGGCCACCTAATGCAAAGAACTGACTCATTGGAAAAGACCCTGATGGTGGGAAAGATTGAAGGCAGGAGGAGAAGGGGGTGTCAGAGGATGGGATGGTTGATGGCATCACTGACTCAATGAACATGAATTTGTGCAAGCTCCAGGAGCTGGTGATGGACAGGGAGGCCTGGCATGCTGTGGTCCATGGGGTTGCAAAGAGTTGGATATGACTGAGTGACTGAACTGACTGATACTGATAACTGATTGTTCTACTACCTGCAAAAGAACAATCACTATAACTTAGTGTTATATATCCCATTAGCATCTATTGTATATTTTTATAAAATTGGGATCATATTGGTCATTTTATCCTGTTTACTCTTAACTTTTGTATTGCGATCACTTTGAGCATAATTTTGTATTAAACATTGCTGTAATGTTTGTATACTTTTAAATCACAAAGAAATATAACATCTCAGGAATATTCTGTTACTGGATATTTAGGTATTTTTGTTCCATTGCTTTAAAATCATTTCTGTTCCTCTTCAAGATGTGGATATATACAGATTGTTATGTTGTAGTGTATTTCTTTTAAAAAAAAAAGTATGTGATCAATAAGGTGAGTACTCTGATTTAAATGTGTAATATTTCAGGCATTAGAAGTAGGAAGATTAATTTTGAGTAGTGTTATATCATAAAGCCATTTAAAAACCAGATGCATTGAAGGAAAGGCCCAGTTTTGCTTGCTTTAATGTTGGCCCAGGTTTGGAGACTAAAGCATTTACAGACCATTAGCTGTAATACTTCACTCTTGAGACCACTTGTTATAATGAACTGTCAATTATTGTGCATCTAAGTGTAGTTAAAGGGGCTGTTGTGCTTGCAGTTTAAAAGCCAGTGTTTATAAATGTGAAGGAATTGGATTATAAATGTGGTGGTTCAATGAGCCACAACTGCGTCATGCCCTGTCTGGATGCACTGGAAGATTGTGTTCATTTGAAAATAAGAAGCAATGGAAATATAGTGCACTTGAGCATATGGCTATATGATTTTTATGTTCCTTATGATATGTCTTGGGAAAAGTTTTTAATCAAGTTGTAAATCAGTATTTCTGTATTAAGCATGCAATAAATTGCTTTCAGCCCATAGTATGGAGTGAGAAAGATGGAAATTGGAAATATTTAAATGTACTTTTTCTTTACAAGTGACTCAATAAAGCTAGTCTCTCATAATGTATGTTCTGTATTACCTGTTTGTAATTGTTTCTTAACAATGTTTGTTTTTTGAAATCTGTGCACTTTAAAAATAGTTAACTCTAGTTTTAAAAATTAGTATGGCATAACTAGATTACCGTTCACCTTTTTTTGTAGTTAAGTTGCCCTTTGCTTTGAGTGTATAAATTCTAAATGATTATGCTGTTAAGAAACTCTTGAAAATGTTCTATTTTTCTTTTTTGACATTTCAAGTGTTTAATTGTATGGTGTTCTGAAAGGTCGATATTTGTTATGTGAAAAGTTTCCCTTGAATTTTGTTTCTTTCTTTTTACCTTTTTAACACAAAAGTGGTACCTCCTTTCTGAAATAAAACAATAGAGGTGAGTAAAAACTAACAACTTTATTCAATTCCACTCTCTCCCTTCAGTCTCACATTCTACCCTAGAGGTGATTGTCATTAGCAGTTTGGTGAGTTTTCTTCCAGAGTTTTCATCTTAAGTTTTCACAAAGGTAGGTAGGTAGATAGATGATTATAAACAGATGATGTACAGGTTACTCTATATAATCACCCATTTCTTTCAAATAGTGTACAGAAAGCAATCTGAAAGCAATCTACAATCTATGTATGTGTTGCTATCACCTAGATAGAATAGAGGTCAGTACACTTTTACTGAAAAAGGCCAGGAGGTATTTTCGACTGTGGGCTCCATACTTTTATTGCAACTCTTCTGGGTTGGGAAGATCCCCTGGAGAATGGAATGGCTACCCATTCCTGTTTTCTGGCCTGAAGAATTCCGTGGTCTGTATAGTCCATGGGGTTGCAAAGAGTTGGACGTGACTGAGCGACTTTCACTTTCACTTCAGTGTTATAGCACAGAAGAGTTGCAAGACAGTACCTCAGTTGTATGGGTGTGGCTGTGTCCTAGTAAAACTGTATGCCTGAATGCCAAAAGCTGAATTTCATATTATTATCATGTAAAAATATTATCTTAAAAAATTTTTTTTCCCCAACCATTTAAAAGCGTAACAACCAATCATAACTCTCTAAAAGCAGATGGATGGTTGGCCAGATTGGTCCGTGGGCTATACTTTGCCAACCTTTATAGTGTAGAGTAAAAAAAAAATTACAAAATTTGCCTATTTTTTTCAGAGTTAAATATCATTGTGATATAAATGAAGGCAAATAAACCAAGAAAACGCTTCTTTTACTGAATACTCATCGGACACTTTACAGATAGTGAATGAGAAAATAGTCAAGTCTGCTCTTAACCCTTCTTCTCTCACTTGCTGAGGTGGGGGCTCAAGTGCTAGAGAGTTAAAGGGGTTTCTGGTGTTATGAGCAGTTCACAAACTCCCTCAGCAGTTCCCTAGGGAGAAGTAGCCACAGGATTACTATAAGCTTCTGTTTCATGTGGCAACCTGTACTTACATGCATCATCTTTTTATATGGACTTGTTTTGCAGTATTAGTTGACAAAGTATCATCTTTGTAATTGACAATTTTTTATACACCTTACAGTGAATTCTTAAAAGTATATTAGTTATAAAGTTTTGTATTACTTGGAAGAGTGTAAAATAGAAAGATTGAAGGTTGCCCAGAAAATATGTTACCTTAAACCTTTCCGAATAGAGGCTTTATAGTGTTAAGGCCGTCCCATTAATTTATATCAAGGGATGCTCTCCGAATGCCTCTGATACTCTTGATTTGATCCATTTACCAGGTGTGTCTCTTGATGGCAAGTCTGCTTTCGGATCATTGAGAACATTGTGATCCACTTTTGCTGCCTTCTGGAGTAATTGCTAGGTTTAAAATTATACAATAAAACAATAGGACACCTATTGTGATACCTGTAAAATGGTTATTTTCCACCAAAAGTGCAAAATACAATATATAATTCATAAAACTAAAAACTTCTTATCATGAAATAAGGAACACGTGATTAAGGGTTATACTATCTGATTTTATATGCTTGGTACATGATTTAATGAAAGTGTGTGTGATAAGAAGTAAAAATCAATTTATTGTGTTTTTTAAATTTTTGAACCACTTGTCCCATATTTCATTTAGTTCATCTGAAGTGGAGGGTAAAACTGTTTCTTTTTTTTTTTATTGTCTAATTTGGCAGTTTAGGGAATGAAGGATATTCTTATTAGATAACAAGTGTCAAAATACACACACATACAAACATTCACACAGATGCCCACAAGAGTGTATGAACTTTTCTTTTTTTTTGAAGTAGTTCTTCATATAAAAGTGAGAAACTATACATTGGTGTAAAGAAGAAAAACTGAAGTATGTGTATTTTTACTACCCAGCCATAACCACTGTTAATAATTTTGGGAATACTTTTCAATATCTTGTGTCTCTCTCTGTAAATATATAGAAATACTTATATTTGTTTCTTAGGTCATATTTGTTACTTATCTACCCTGTGCCTGACACAGTAGGAGGCATTGTGGACACAGAGGTGAAGAGAACAATCCCTTCCTTTCCTGAAATTTACTTTGTTTTGGTTGGGGGAGACAGGCCAGAACCAACAGGTCACTATATATCTGATTATGCTGGGTACTTGAATAAATTAAGAACAGGAAGAGAGATAAAGAGGGTCTAGGGTATGTGTGTGTAAGGGTCATAGTAAAGGACATACTATCCATGCACTTCGGTAACTTGTATTTTTAAACTTAAAAAATGTAGCAGGAATATATACTGTGTCAGCAAACATACTTGGACTTCCCTGGTGGCTCAGACAGTAAAGAATGAGGGCCGTGAGTGGCGATGAGGGATTCCCTGGTTCGACCCTCAGGAGAGAAGATTCCTGGGAGAGGGGTATGGCTGCCCAGTACCTTGGAGAACTCCATGGACAGAGGAGCCTGGAGGGCTGCAGTCCACGAGGTCGCAGACTTGGAAATAACTGAGCGACTGACACTTTCACCTTTTCACTTTAAACATATTGTAAATAAGTATTATTCTGAATGGCATACTCTACTGATATGAATGAATGAGGATTTTGTAACTAGTTATCCAATATTATAAAACAAGTCTTGCATTAAAAAAAAAATTGCTTCTGTGAGCAAGGCTATAAGGAATATTATTCCCTAAAGGTAGGCTATTTTGCACACTCATAGAACTCTTAGGATAAATTCCCAACAGCAGAATTATCAGGTCAAAGAGTAGTCTTTTGTTAGGAGTTTGGTTATGTGCCCAATGTGATTAAAAATATTACACAGCTCTTTCATAATTCAGTTTGTTTTCCTTTCCTTTTCATTCTTCCCTCTTCATTTTCAAAGTTTCAGATCTAAGCAAAAATTAATAGTATTCTCCCAATTTAAAGAGCTTGTATTGTGATAACATGCTACTTTAATGGTGAATTTTTTGTTTCTGAAATCAGATTCTTATTGTAAGTGAGAGGCTTAGGGCACTTGTAATTGCATCATTGCACAAGTCAACAAAGTGCTGTTTATAGCTTACAAAGTTGGTATGAAACAAAGAAAAAAGACATTAAGCACAACACACCAGCAGCTTTGAAAATGCAGGAGGGTCAGAGCAAGTTTCAACGTGTCATTTCATTTGCTTTTTGTTAAGGTCTGAAGAAAGTCTAAGAATATGGAACCGCATTACAAAAGAAGCATTCAGTCTTAAGAGAAAATCATTTTATTTTTTTCAACACGCCTTGGGACTAGAGTTCTTTTGTTTTTGTTTTTTAATCCCAGCATAATAAAATAAAATTCGTTACCGCAGATGAAGATTTCTGACTGACTGCCGCCCTCGCTGGTCTCTCTCAGGTGGCCGTCTGTGTGACATTCGTGCTGACGGTACCGGCACTCACCTGCACAGCATCTGCTTTGTGCCAAGTGCTGCGTTCCCTCAGCTTAAGGCTGGCAGAGGGATTCTTTTCTGTTCTCTCTGTCTCTTTCTTTTTTTGCGTATTAATTTTATTGGTATATATTTTGTTAGTTTCAGGTGATTAAGTTATATACATGTATATTCATTCTTTTTCAGACTCTTTTCCCATACAGGTTATTAAAGAATGATTGAGCTATACAGGAGGTCCTTTTGGTTATCTATTTTATATGTAGTAGTACGTGTGTGTGTTAATCCCAAGCTCCTAATTGACCCCTCTCCCCTATGTTTCCCCTATGGTAACCATACATTTGTTTTCAAAATCTATGAGTTTGTTTCTGTTTTGTAAATAAGCTCATTTATATCGTTTTTAAAAAATCAGATTCTCCATATGAGTGATATCATGTGGTATTTGTCAGGGGGATTATTTTCCACAAGATAAAGTAGACATTTTAACACCAAGGTACTAGAAGGTTAGTCGCTCTAAATAACCCATTTCAGAAACTGTAGGCTGGCGTAGAAGGGCTGTGTTGGAGCAGCACTTCTCAGACTCTGTGCTTGAAGTCACCTGTATTTTAACCCGAATGCTAAAATGCATTTTTTGATTCAGCAAGTGCAGGCTGGAGCCTGAGACTGCATTTCTAACAAGCTCCCAGGGAATGCTGATGCTTCTGACCCATTCCTCACACCTTGAGTAGCAAGGTGTTTAAAGACGCTGGCTCCGAGTCTGCTGTTACCCTGTGGGGACAGTGTGGTCCAGCGGGCCAGGAGCCCAGCTCTGCTGGCCACACCAGCTGCTAGCGGCTGTGGCTGGGGGCTGCCCCACCTCCTGACATGTTCTTCCTGTACTTCTTTGTCTATGCTGCCATCCCCAGAGTCACCCCTGCAATGAGATTATGGATGATCTAGATTTTTTTCTTCTTTTCTTGTATCTTCTAAGTTTTCCTGAGAGATCATGTGTGCATGTGCTTAGTCGCTCAGTCGTGTCCGACTCTCTGTGACCCCATGGACTGTAGCCCTCCAGGCTCCTCTGTCCATGGGATTCTCCAGTCAAGAATACTGGAGTGGGTTACCATGCCCTCCTCCAGGGCATCTTCCCAACCCAGGGATCGAACCCAGGTCTCCTGCATTGCAGGCAGTTTCTTTATCATCTGAGCCACCAGGGAAGCACATCAGAGATCATATATTAATTCTATAATTAGAAAAAAAGTGAATAAATTAATTTTTTAACTAGACATCCCCTCCCCCAAATCTCCGTTGATGGTTGTCCTTAGGTAACTTTTGCTTCATCTGGTCTCTTTGAAGATCTTTGAGGGTAGGTCTTTGAGGGGATTTTTAGAGTAAAGCATCTGCCTACAATGCGGGAGACCAGGGTTCAATCCCTGGGTTGGGAAGATCCCCTGGAGAAGGAAATGGCAACCCATTCCAGCACTCTTGCCTGGAAAATCCCATGGACGGAAGAGCCTGGTAGGCTACAGTCCATGGGGTCACAAAGAGTCGGACATGACTGAGCGACTTTCTTCTTCTTCTTCTTAGAGTAAACACTTTAGGTTTACCTTTAAAAAACATTTGTGGTAAAAGAGTCACCCTTTAACCATTTTAAATGTACAGTTCAGTGGCATTAACTATATTCCCACTGTTGTGCAACCATCCCCATCATTCACCTCCAGAACTTTTTGGTTTTGCGAAACTAAAACTGTAACCATTAAACTAAGTTCTAATGTCTCCGTCCTGTCAGTCCCCTGGCCACAACTGTTCTGTTTTCTGTCTATGAAATGGACTACTCTAGGGGCCTCGTATAAATGGAATCATATTATATTTGTTCTTTTGTGACTGGCTTGTTTTACTTACCATGATATCCTCAAGGTTCACCCATGCTGAAGCATTTGATAGTATTTCCCTCTTTTTTAAGGCTGAATATTATTCCATTTTTTGTGTGGACTGCATCTTATCTGTCTGTTCATCCATGGACAGACACTTGGCTGGCTGTTGGGAGTGTGTGCTGTGAACATAGATGAGCAGATAGCTCTTTGAGTCCTGCTTTAGCGCTGACCTTTTTTTTTTTTTTTCCCACCTTCCAGCGCCTGCATCTGTCTTCCCACCTGAGTGAGAGCTTTGTCTGGCCATGTGCTCTGCCCATGTATGGGCTGTAAAGTCAGTGCCCCCCACCCTCCCACTGAAAGTAGGGTTCTATATGCACGTGCCCTCACTCCCTTGCCTCTCGGGTGGAAAAACTGCAGAGGTATGTCCCCATCATCTCCTGGTGTTCCTTGGTGGTGTTGGACCCCAGGTGTCTGCCTTGCTGACTTGTTGATGTTCCGTCCTGCACTGGCCTCCTTCCTTGGCTCAGTCCCGCACTCTCCTACTCTTGCTTCCTGGGACTACTTCCCTAGGAAATTGTTATTGGTTAGTGGCTAAGTCATGTCCGACTTTTTGGATTGTAGCCTGTCAGGCTCCTCTGTCTGTGTAATTCTCCAGGCAATAGTACTGGAGTGGGTTGCCATTTTCTTCTCTAGGGGATCTTCCTGACCCAGGGATCTAATCCACATCTCCCACATTGCAGGCAGATTCTTGATCACGGAGGCACCATAGAAGCCCCTCCAGTAAATAATTCTTATCAAATCCTTGTGCCTTAGAGGAAACGCAAATTAAAGGACACTAGGGAGAGACCCTGTGCACACCTTGTGATGCTCTGTTGCCGGAGGCAACGCTGAGATTCGGGGATTTGAGGTGGATTCTGAGCTGTGTCTGCTAGTTTCTTACCCCATCCGGCTTGATGTTCAAGAAGGAAGTTAAACCTGTTCACACCACATTTGAACCTTGTTGCTATCACATGTTAAACATAAAATATATCTCCAAAGCTCTCTGTTAGCCTCCTTACAATCTCAACAAGATATTCTGTTAATTACCATACATAGAAGTAGATCCAAAGAAAGGAAAACAGTTCTACATGCAAGTAGATTTCTTGTCTGTTGAGATAGTTGTTTTCTATATATAGATGCTTGTTTCTTGCTTCTGCTCCCATGTTTAGCCTCTGGGGTTCTTCTTGGTTGTATCTAGTTTATTGTTTTTGGCTCATTTGGACATTCTCTGTGTATTGTATTTTTAATATAAAATTATGTATTTAGCAACAAGCTTGGAAACAGATTAAGTTTCTGGTACTAGAATTGCTGCTCAAAATGACAAAGTGCAGCCAGGAGTGTGAGTCATTCCGAGCCCTGCTTATTCGTTGGGGATTCCAGCGTCTAGTGAGCTGTGAGCTTGCTTTGACTTGGGCCTTATTAATGTTGTACCGCATTAGAGCATTTATAGGCCAATCTTATTTAGGCAGCTACCTTAAAACTACAGAGAGTGAGACCAATACTTGGGATTGCAGAGGGAAACTGCACCTTTTTGAAGACTGCAGCTACCTAGCCCCCACCTCAAATCGACAATTAATCCTTAAGCATCTGTGTGGGTTTGGTGGGAGGAAGATGCATGCATACTTCAGAACATCTGCTTGAATCCTCCTTTTTTTGAGCTTAAAAGATAAATTACTTGAATTGACGTGTTGTCTAGCCAGTTTCTAGCACACAAATAACTTTCCAAGTAGGAAGTAGTTTCAGCTACAGAAAGTAGATGGCATTGTCACTGCAAGGTTTCTCCTTAAAGTCATTGAAAGAGTCTCCCAGCGGATATGTTCTGTTTGGGTTGTTTTCCCAGGAAACCCATGAGCGATGTTTGCACACCACAGCACAGTTCCCTAGGTCAGGAGCAAACTTACCTGATCTTACATGTTGGAGATTTGACATCTTCTGTGATGACTTGACACAGTGACAGCTATTTGGAAAGAAATCTTTTTCTTAGTGAGATAAATTCAGGCTGTGGTCATGTCAGCAAGAAATTAACATAAGGCCCGAGTAAAGTGAACTAGTTTCTCTGTGTTAACACAGAACGTTATATTCATTATGCCCATCAAAACATAGGAGGACTAATTGAGACTGAAAAAATAAAGTCAGCTCCTCTCTGAGGGTTTCCTGGCAGGGCAGCTCACCCACTCTAAGCCTCTTGTCTTCACTGTGGGCCTCTGGGCTGGCACAGAACAGCATCCTGTAAAATTACATTAAATTAGAGAACACTGGGGCAGTATTAATAGCATGTTTTGACATTTTTTCATGGCTCAAAGAGCAATAACTGATTATCTGCTATAAGCTGTGCACTGGAGATACCTAGGAATGAGCAATTCTTTCTGTCTATATTAATCTTTCTATCCATCTGTTGACCAATCATTTGATGTATCAAGCAATCAACTAAATGATCTATGGATCTTCTTTCCTTTCTGCCTGTCAGCCCTCCCACCTATTCTGACCTCTCTTCTTCCAAATTAAGATCTAAACAGGACTTCCTTGGTGGTGCAGTGGTTAAGACTTTGCCTTACAATGCAGGGGTTGCGCATTTGGTCCCTGGTGATCCTGGTCAAGGAACTAAGATCCCACATACCTCACTCCCCAAAAAACAAAAAACATAAAACAGAGACAATATTGTAACAAATTCAATAAAAACTCAAAATGGTCCACATCCCCCCCAACCCCCCCAAAAAAAAAATTTAAGCAAAGCTAGAATCAGACAGTCTCCCAGCAGTTGTGCTCTGAATTCTAATCTTACCTTGGTGGCCCAGAACTTCCGCATCTGTTGAAGGAAGGGCTGAGTGCAGTTGGCAGTTTCTGGCACTTGTAGCTCCTGGATCAGAGCGCCTCTGTTTCGGTCCTGGCTTTATCCCTTCCTGTCTTTGTGACCTTGGGCAGAGTATTTAATCTCACTGTGCCTCAGTTTCCTCATCTGTGAAATTAGGGTCATCATTTTACCCACCAGCTGTTTGGAAGCTCAGATGAGGTGATCTCTGTAAATTGCTTAGAACAGTGTGTGGTGCACATTAAGTGACCAGTATTCACCTGGCTATCATTGCTACCCTGATCTCTATTATTTGTGGACCATAGATGCTTGACCTGCCAGTTAGCTATCCCAGTTTTCTTCCTCCATCTTCACAAGGCTCATAGTCTAGTACTGAGACAAGCATGATTACCTGGTGAAAATAGAAGATAACATGTAACTGGGTATCAGAGGATGAGAAGGGGTTTGCCAGGGAGAGGATGCAGGAGCCATCATAGGCAGAACTGTGTTAGAATGCAGGAGAGAGCTCAGCACGCTTGGTGTACGGCAGTCTATTGTGGCTGGCGTCGAGGATGCTTGTGGGATGATGGAGGTGATGAATGGAGATGAGATCCTGCATCAATATACAGATGGACACCTGGTGCCTCCCAAGACTCCCGCTCTTCAGCACAGTGACTCCCACCGTGGGGGACTAGGCACCCGCGATTCCCCAAAAGTGGGCCCTGAGTTTCGGACCGGCCGTGAGGGACTCATGGATGCATTGTGAAACCCTCACCATTTTCTCCTCAGGACGCGTGCTTCCCCTTTTCTTAATATTGGTATTATTTAACCTTAGGACTCACTTATCCATTGGCCGTGTGTTGGGGGATAAGGTGGCCCAGTTTTTATGCTTCTGATTGAATAGCTAAGCAGCTCATCCTAGCACAGAGAGCTCCACGGTGGGTATTGTGAGGCTTCAGGCCTGGGGTTGCTTCTAACCAATAGTGGGACCTTAAAAGGCACTTTCCTTCTCTAGGTCATGTTTCTTTATCTAGGAGATAAGAGAAGTGGTTTGGGGGTTCTTAGGCACCCCTTTGGGAGTTTGGTGAAGCTTCTAGGAACCCCTTCAAGTTTTTAAATGCCTCATATAAAATACACAGAACTACAAAAGAAACTGTTTCATTGAAAGGAAGATATAAAAATAGTAAATAAATTTGGGGTATGATAATATATGTACATCTTATTAACACATTCATAGCTACTATAAGTTCAAATTATTGATGAGCACAAATGACATTTTGCATTATCTGCAGTAAAAATACCTGGAATTTACATTGAAAACCAACTCACAGGTGCTGTTAATACCAGTGTGGTTTGTGATTTATATTTGTGATTAGAGGAAATGTCATACTTCAGTTAGAGGCTAGTGAAAATAATTATGTAATTATTTTTCCCATCCAAATTTATGGAACCTCGGATTGCACCTTTGGACCATGTATTGGTGATCCACGGAACTCAGGTTACCAATCCTTGGACTTCTAGGATGTTCTTTAGCTGATTCTTTGGCTATCAAATGATGTGGTAATCTTCATAATACTCAATTTCCAAATAAGTGAAAAATGTTAAAATTTCCACTTAATTCATAAAGCTCCTGTCATTTGTTATGCTAAGAACCCAGGTGCTTGGGGAGGTACGGGAGGGGCTTTTATCTGCGGTGTTGACTGCACTGGCGTCTGGTTCAGCATTGCTCGTGGCAGTTGCTCAAGGCGCTCAGTAACGGCAGCTGTGGACGTGTAGGCCACGCAGCTGGTCTCAGGCACTTAGTGACTCCTGAGCCATGGCTACCACGGGACATGCAGGGATAGGGTCCCGTGCGCCTCCGGTCACACTGATCAGCTGATCAGTATATTAATATAACATTGTTAAAGAAAACCTCTTACGTAATATGTGTTGTTGATTCAGGACCCTGAACTCACGGCTCACAGCACTGCGACTCACGCCTGAGTGAAGCTCGTCTAATGCATCAGCGTCCCTAAGCTCAGGGACGCTAGGCAGCACGTCAGCACAACGCTCAGAGGCCGTTTTAAGCAGTGAGGTCACCAGTGAGAAGCACAAAACTGTGAAACGATGGCAGTAAATAGACTGGGAGGAATGCTTGTTTATGGTCCGAGAGCTGAATCAAGAAGGCAGAGCAGAGCCTTGTTTGACCTTAACTGGAGTCATGTGCCTTAGGGGCTCAGACTTTTTGCCTCTCTGCACATGTCCACCAAGAACCACTGAAGTGCTCCCTGTATATTTTTGTTTGGTTGTTTCTTGTCTCTCTGAGTAGTGTGCAGGGTCTTAACTCCTTGACCAGGGGTTGCACCCCTGCCCCTGCAGTGGAAGTGTGGAGTCCTACCACTGGACCTTCAGGGACTTTCCATACTGCCTGTGTTATTTTTGCAGTTACATGTGAATTTTAGTGAGCAGGTGCCTTTGCAGTCCTGGGGATTGACTGTTTACACCAGTATTTCTTTCTGGACCTGAGGTCTAGTTGTGACGCTGCCATTCTGTGTATCTGATTTTGATTTAGTTATTTTATGACTCTGGATCTCTGTTTTCTTCCTCATAAAACAAAGATGTGGGGAAAGATCAGTCGTGGTAGATTTTTTTTTTTTTTAATAGCAGAAATAACTTCATTCATGTAAAACCTCAGGTCGTTGGCTTCCTGCCTCCCCCACAGCTCTTCTCTTCCACCAGTTTTATCAAGAACATACAGAGAACCATTAGGCTAGATTTTCCTGTTAGTTAGATTTTCCCTTTTATTCATTTGACAAATATTTATTGAGCACAATTCTGGATGCTGTTCTTATACCAAATTCACTAAAAAAATGATTAGAACTATTTGTAAATGGCCTGCAAATCACTTTTATTTGTAATTCTTATTAAATAGGTTTTCATCTTTTGACCTCTCTTACTATCAAATGGTCCAAATAATCTTTCAAATTCACTGTTTTTTCAGATTCATCAGATTCACTGAGGAGCGCTATTCAGGCTTCACTCACCCTGGTCTGGGAATCCTTCATCTCTGAGATTAGAACCAAAAATACCCTCCTCGGTGGTCACTTCTGAAGGTAGGTCATTTGGAAAGCAGGGCCCACACCCACAAGCTAAACCCGTTTAAGGTGACACCCAGTATTTTCCTGGGCATCCGTCATTTTGGGGGTTGTGCTTAACTTCTCTACTAGAAGGTAATCATGATGGGGATGCCTTTTCCTTCTGGTGAATTCATTTCAAAACCTATGTGTTCAAGAGTAGCAAAATAATGTAGGAGTATGTATTGACAATCTTGAAGTCCCCTTCTGCTAGTTTTAAAGAACATTATAATTTTTACATATGGCAGTTGATGTGTGATTTTTCTTAGTCTTCTGTGCATGAAAACTAAAAGCACAATTTGTTAAGATTATAACTAGTTCTTCAGAGGAGATTCATTCCTCTAAGAGGAAAGAAGGGCATTGCCAGTAGATTTGGATCGGTTGGTTTTCACCTAGGGAATGTACTTTAATCATGAGATCTTCAGATTTATCAGAACAGTGTTAATCTTCAGTGAGGGAATCCTTCATCATTGGCATTTCTGTCCTTTAGAGAAAAAAAACAGGATTTTTCTCTGAAATGCCTTTTTAATTATGAAATGATGAGGTTGAATTATTTCTATTTCTGTACTAAGAACTGGCTTAAGGAAGGCATGGAGATGTGTGGTAGCTTCAGTTTTAATTTGATATGGATTATTTCATGTTGACAATCATAGGTTTTTAATCAATCTGTTGATGTTCAGATGGTCGGGGCAAAAGGACATGGTCTGCAAGGGAACCCTATTCCAGCCGATACCTTGGTGGTTCCAGTGAGCTCTGCTTCTCATCACGCAGGCTCCATACATTCCCCTCCTCACTGGCTCTAGACTTGACCATGCAGCTCGCTTTGGTCAACAGGACATTACAAGATATAAGCACTGGCTTGGTGAACACTGGGACATTAGGCCTTGTCCTCTTGGAATGTTCCTTGGTGCTGTAGAAAAGCTTACCCAGGACTCTTAAATGATTGGCTCTGTGGCGAGAAACCCTGAAGGATGAGGCCATCTTGAATGTTCCAGCCCCAATCCACCTTCTAACTGAACGTTGCCTATGGAGTGACCTCACCTACACCATGTTGAATAAAACTGCTCAGCTGAGCCCAACCAATCCAGGGAATTGTAAGAAACAATCAATTATTGTTGTCTTAAGTCACTGAGTTTTGCCGTGGTTAGTTGCATTGCAGTCGATAACAGAAATTATGCCCTACTTTAAAAAATGTGTCCAAAGGGATATTATTCTGTGAATGTTCATAGAAGACATTGTTCATTTCCTAATGCTGTGATGCTGTAATGCCACTAGAGGTACAGTGAGCAAGGGTAGGCATGTGTGTGTGCACGCGTGCGTGTGTATGTGTATGTGTGTGTGAACTAAAGTTGTGGGATCCTTTCGTCCACCATTGCAACTGAGTGTTATACATGCAATATTTTTATTTTCATGAAGGATATACCTGAAGAAGATACCTTGGAAAGTAATCACTCTCTTATTCATTCATGTTATGGAAGGTACTGAGAAGTGTAAAGCAAAGAGCTATCACCTAGAGTCCCACCACCCAGAGGCCAACTTTGGGAAGTTTTCATTTTGTAACAGTAATTAACATAGTAAAAAGCTTTCCTTGATTTTTCTTTGAAATTCAAGTATATAAATTATATCCATTGAGAGTGTAGATGTTCTAATATCCTTATACAAGTGGTTTTAAACACGTGCTCAGATCTAAATTAGTATTTATAACTTGGCTTAAACTTATAATTGCTATAAGTCAATATCTAAGTTTTTAGTAAGTGCCACTGTATAAATTTACTTTCTTCCTTCCTCTTCCCTCTTGACCTTGAAACTCAGATGAAATATCATAGAAAGCATGATTTCCTCCTTCATGTTGGAGGAAACTGGAAGGAAACTATCTTTGAGATAGTCTGCCCCAAGGATACAAAATTAGAGCTTTCCTCTGGGTTTGCATCCTCCCCCTTCTGTTTCCAGCACCCACAATATTCTGAGTTCTTTGTGCTTAAGAGAAAAACTAGGAAGACTCCTTCATGATCCAAATAGTCCCGCTAAGAGGCTTATTGTACTCTCAGGTGTTCATTTCATTACAGATGGTGCATTTGTTATGAATATGCTAGGTAAGAAAGAAGCAAAAGAGCGTTTGAATGCCTTCTTACCATCTTCTTCCCTCTGTGCCCTTCTCTGATCCCTTCTGCCCTCCTTCCAAGCTTTTTGTTTGCTTGTTGTGTTTCCAAATATTAGTAAGTTGAGGTCTTGTTCACCTGTCAGACGTCTTGCCCATGACCTATGGTTGGGATGATTTTTTTCCATTATTTTAAATATGAGAGTTTGAAACATTAATGGCACTGCATACCTAGCACTGCATGTTTTTCCTCCTTAATAATCAGTTTACGGAAGTTTGAGATCTGGTGGCTTCTGCCACTGAGTAGGTAAGTCCTGCTGTAGGATAGAATAGAATAATTTTGAACTGCAAAATTTTAGATCATTATATTCTGTTTCATTTCAAGATGTTAAGGTAGGAAGGGGTTGTTGAAATGATATAGATAGTGCAACCCTACCATTCCTTTTTTTTTTTTTTTTCTGTTTAACGAAACCAAAGGTGAGGGCCATTCTTTAATTCATCACTTGATCACTGTTTATGGGATGCCCTAGGTTTGCCTCTCGGAGAAGGCAATGGCAACCCACTCCAGTGTTCTTGCCTGGAGAATCCTAGGGACGGGGGAGCCTGGTGGGCTGCCGTCCATGGGGTCGCACAGAGTCGGACACGACTGAAGCGACTCAGCGGCAGCAGCAGCACGTTTGCCTCTCTCGGAGCTGCTGCTGGGTGTGGGAAGTAAGGAAGTGAAATGATTTGCTTAGTGACACAGATGGAGTTTTGGCAGCACCAGAACTTCAAAACAGGCCTCCATTTCTTTGAGGTGTTACTTTATAACAAATTTCCAGTCTTGATTTTTTTTTTTTTTAAGTTGGTATTTCCTGTAATGGAGTAAGATGAGTCCATAGATGTTTATACAAGATTTATGAGTTTTAGAATAATTGACTATATGTATGTTGTCAAAGCTAGAAAATTTGACTTATATATGTATAACTGAATCACTTAGCTGTATGTCAGAAATTAACACAATATTGTAAATCAACTACACCTCAATAAAATAAATTTTAAAAATGAAGTTATTTTCTTTATGCTGATACAAAGGTACTTTTTGCTTTTTTTGAATTACCGGTGTTTAAAAAAACAACCTAAAAGAGTGGAATTTTGTGTCAGTCCCCTGCTGGGTTGCATGACTTATGTCCCTTTTACTGTTGAAAGTTTTTAGCAAACTTCAAAGCTGGATAAGAAACTTAAATGTCTTCTTATTTGAGTTCATTGGACAGATGAAGAAATCACGGCAAGGGCAGGTTACTTGCTGACGTTCATAGAGCACGTTCAGTGCCAAGAGACTTAGACGTTCCATTGTTTGACTTGAAGTACAGTACATTTTTCCTTGGGTGTGGAGTCATTGCTGGCAGGGCAGGTACCACACGCGCGCACACACATGCGCACAGCCACACACACACGTCCACACTCTCACATGTTCTTCATGACGAATCTGTTTTCAGAGCCATGGGTTGTGCACTGTCTTCTCCCAAAGCTACTCTGAGATGAGGATGGGGTGCCCTCACCTGTTGGGTGGTCCCAGGAGGCACCAGTGGGGGGCACATGAGACAAGGAGACGGGCGATAGCGGGCGTGGGCAGGCAGAGCCCACCGGGGCAGTAGGGTCTCCTGCCGCGGAGCACTGTCTTTGCAGAGGGTGTAGCATAAGTTCCCAGCGGCCCCCTGCAGGGGTGACAAGTGGGCGGTCTGTGTCCCTGACTTTCCTGAAGGTCTTCCTCATAGGAACGTGATGGAAGGCCCAGGAGCAGAGCCTCCGGCCCTAGAGGCAGGCCTCGTGGGTGCATGTGGGAGCTGAGCACCTGGAGAAGGGGGAGCGGGGTGCCGCCTGTGGAGGGGCCACGTCTGCAGGCCCCGGGGGGGACTGGGCTGTGAGCGGAGGTCTACGTGCAGTGTGGCTCTGACAGGGGCCCGGTCTCAGCTCTTCTCTGTTCTTCTGTGTGCCCAGGGGCTTGGAGGAGGAGGACGGCGCTGGGCAGTAGGTGCCCCTGCGACGCTGGCGGCAGCGGGCAGCCTCTGTTCCCCTCAATGCCAACCCCCCTCCACCTGCTCCTGCGTGCAGACGGAGCGTTAGATGCTTGTGTTGCTGGACTTCCTTGCCCTCTGGTGTCCGGATGGATTCGGACATGAGAAGGCTGTAGAGGCGATGGGAGAGAACCGTGAAGTCAGTCTCTGTCCCCCAGGTCTCTTCTTGCCATCAGGCTGGTGGTTTTCTCCGTCACCCTGTTGGAAGCCTCAGAGTGTTGGGCTGCCCCTCCCGCAGCCACAGCTCTTTCTTGCGTCCCCTTGGCTCTGCTGCTTGGCCCCTGGCCTTCGCATTCCCTTATTGTTTCCCCCGGCCCCACCACACCCGGTAAATAATCCCTTATTCAGTGTCCTCAGTGTCTCCTGTGTGCCTTCCATCTGCTTCCTGCTGGGCTTGGCTGAAACACTGGTTTGAAGAGTTTGCTCTCCAGACAGAATTGAGTGAGATGAAACAGCTAGAGATGGTCTGAAGATACAAGATAATGAAGTGTAAATTGTACTTAGCCCTAAGGACACTCAGCATGTGGGATACGTTAACAAAAGAAGGGGTGCTTATGAAAGAAGACAGTTTTGGAGGGCTGTCTTAGGTTGTAATTGGTGAACTTTTCTTTTTTTGGTCTACTCTATGGGTAGCTCTGTTTCAGTTGTGACTTGAAAATTAGAAGTTCTGCCTTATTATGATCATGTATGCAGTTAATTATAATGTATTTGACCCCGTAAGGTGGAATAATAGATAATTCAGAGAAACAGAAGACTGAAGTGGATCTACCTATCTGGAAATTTCAGAGATTTCTCTCATGTATTTTAATTTTAGATAAGTAAGTCAATTCCTCCTAATTTCTTATATTTCTCATCCCTCTAATGGGTTATAATCCAGTTTTTGGAAGATTTTTTAAAAAGCTGATGTGAAAGGCATTTCAAGCTGCTTAGAATAAAGTGCTGTAGCAACAGAAAGCACTGATTTTGTACTTATTTACAGAGGGCCCCCTGTGAGTCAGGCATTTAGCTAAGCACCATGGAGTCAGTAATGAATAGTATTTGATCACTGCTTTCAAGGAAATTACAACATAGTTGGGAAAATAGACTTCAAACAAATAATTATGATAAATATTTTAAGTATTATAAGTGTCTACAGGGTATTATGTATATCTAAATGAGGGTGTAGTTAAGCTTGTGAGTGTCAGATATTTCTTCATGGAACAAGTGACATTGAGCTGGGTCTTGAAGGATAGTCGTTTCCCAGGGAAAGAAAGGGGGGATGGTATGAAAGAAGGTATGGAATTTCCTGGTAGGTTGGAGAATCAGTGAGGCATATGATTATTTGGCCAAAATGCTGGCTGCCTCTGAAGGAGTGCCTGTGCTTGAGGCCAAGGGAGAGAACAGCAATCTGATCCCTAAAACTTATCACTTAAAATAATGCAGAAGGCACACACACTTTAAATGTTAGGAATGAAGACAAAACAGAAATAATGTCTTTAAGAACCTTTAGACATTGAAATATTGCTAGACCTCATGGAGCACGTGTTCTAAATACTGAGCAATGCATATTTCTAATTCATGAGCATCTCAAAGGAAGGGGAGCAACCCATTGGTACCTTCTATCAGTATGTTACTTTGCCCAGATTTGTGTGCATTTACACCAGATTTATCACCATATAATTACTTTGTTTCAGTTTAGAATTATGTAAAGTAAGGAAATATGGTGGATTGCCTTTTCAGTTGCTAAGGATTATGTTAGCATCCATATTTCATGATCACCTGGGAGAATATATCTGACATCCTTACTGTAAGAGACAGTTGAGCCTTCTTCCTTCTAATTATTCTAGTCCCTATAACTTTAGGAGAACATATCTGACATCCTTACTGTAAGAGACAGTTGAGCCTTCTTCCTTCTAATTATTCTAGTCCCTAAAACTTTAGGCTCAGTAGCTTGATGTCCTAAGGTAGGGACTTGGTGACAACTGTTTTATCAATATCCGATTTTCAGACACAGTGAATTTCCAAGTGCTGCTTACTACATGGGACACTGATAAACAAGAATCCTTCTGCAGAGGTGTGAACAAAATGGTATAACACATGGATATTAGAGCAAAAGCCTTTGTGAACAGAAAGCTTTTAATCTGCTCATAGTCAAGGTCATTTTATTGTCAGGAAATTGAAGTTTGTGAATTATAGACACAGGAACAAAGTCCGATCAAGTGTCATGGAACTAGAGGGGAGAAGCCCAGGATTAAGCTTAAACTCCCCTGTCCTGCAGGGACTGCATCTCTGCTTTATTCTTTCCTTATCCTGTTTGGTACCTTGTTCTATTTCTGCTTTAGTTATCTCTTGCTTTGTAACAAATTACCTCAAAACTTATTGGCTTAAAACAACCACCACCATTTAATATCCCTCAGAAGTCTGTAGGCTAACTGGGCTCAGCTGGGGGTGGTTCTTCTGCTCCAAATGGTGTTGCTGGGGCTGTGGTTCTCTGCAGGTTGTCTGCTGGGGCTGTGGTTCTCTGCAGGTTCAGATGAGTCAGGGACCCTGGCTGACACTCCCACATGGCAGGCGGTTGGTGCTGGCTGTGGACTGGGAGTCCCCCTGGGATGCCAGTGGACCCCTGAGTGCTCTTTCATGTAGGTTTTGTCCCTGTGGCTTGGGCTTCTCTCAGCCTGGAGGCTTGATTACAAGAGTGGGCATTACAAATATGCAAAAGCAAAAGTTACCAGGTGCTTGAAGGCTAGGGCTCAGAAATCTTGGATGACCATCCCCACTGCATTTTGTTGGTCAAAGCATTCCCAGGGCCAGCTGCCTGGAGAGGGGAAACAGACTTGGGAAGAGTGACAATTTACAGTTTTTTTTTCCTTTTTTGTACGTGACTCAATATGACCAACATAATGTCCCTCAGGCCCCAGTCTTCACACAAACAGTTTAGTTCAGTGTTCATCACTAATTGGATATAGCCTCTGTGTGCCTTGTGTCTTCCCTTGTGGCTCAGC
Source organism: Bubalus kerabau (assembly GCF_029407905.1). Lineage (NCBI taxonomy): Eukaryota > Metazoa > Chordata > Mammalia > Artiodactyla > Bovidae > Bubalus > Bubalus kerabau. The sequence goes on from NC_073636.1 coordinate 2,554,074, forward strand.
CGGTAAAGAATCCTCCTGCAATACAGGAGACCTGGGTTCAATCCCTGGTTGGGTAGATCCTCTGGAGAAGGGAAAGGCTACCCACTGCAGTGTTCTGGCCTGGAGAATACCATGGACTGTATAGTTCATGGGGTCGCAAAGAGTCGGATATGACTAAGCGACTTTCACTTCACTTCACTTTACTTTGCTTCTGTGTCTGCGGCCTCTGTGTCAGCATCAAATGCTCCCAAGTTCAGATGCTTCCAAGAGACACTCGTTGGCTGCTGGTTGTCCACTCACCAGTGGGTTGAGACGCCCAAGTCTTGTGTTACTGAGGATTCTGTTTGAGGGCCAGGGTAGGGGGATTATGTCATGAGAAGTGTGGGAGGAGTAGGCAGTGGCAACTGAGAGCATTAGTGGGATTTGGAGGAACTCGCAGATCCTCTCCATTCTGCCGAGGCTAGAGAGGTCTTTCCTTTCCACGTCCCAGCAAAGCTCTGCTTGATCTGCCTTCTGATCTCTTGTATCACCCTCGCCTTGCTTTGCTTTGGTTTTTTGTTACTTCTGTGCACCACTCTCCCTCCCACCCTGTGTCCTCCCATGTCCACGGACAGGAGGCCTCTCCTCTCTCCCCACCTGTCAAGGGTAAGTCACCTTCTGACTTACCCTTCAGACCTCAGCCAAGTGTCACTTCCGCAGGGGAGCGTGGAATCTTTTGGACCGCATCTCATCCCTGTTCCATCTGTGTTTCCTTCATCGCACTGATCAGAGTTTGTCATCTGGGGCCTGTGTGGCTGCTTGATCACCATCTGCCTCGCACTGTGGGCTTTAGAGGCAAAGGCCTGTGTTTGCGATCCTCAAGGCGAGTGGCTGCATGGGACTCCACTGTGGTGCTGTCAGTTATTTGTGGTTTGAGTGATTTGAAAGTTAGAAGTAGTTGCCTTGCAAAGGTAAGGAGTACGAGGAGAGAGAAGTTGTCTTGATGAGAGAAGTTAAGAGCAACCTGCTTTGGGTACTACAGGGACGCCCTTTCTCAGGAAACCCCGCCACACCGTGGTATTGAGGAGTCACTGAAGTCCTGTCATTAAGAACATAGTGGTGGACTTCCCTGGCTGTCCAGTGGTTAAGAATGTGCCTGCCAATGCAGGGGAAACGGGTTCAATCCCTGGTCTGGGAAGATTCCACATACGAGGCAACTAAGCCTGTGTGCCAAACTTCTGAGCCTTGTGTGCCGTACAGCCCATGCTCACAACGAGGGGCCTGTGCACTGCAGTGAAGAGCAGCGGCTGCTGTCTGCAACCAGAAAGCCCGTGCCCAGCAAAGACCCCGCACCACCAAGAAGAAAGCAACAACAACAACAGCAAAGGAGATACTGTAGACGCTGTGTGGTAGTTTCTGGAATGCAGCAGGAACTCCCGCCTAAAAATAGACAATAAGTGCCTAATTAAAAGCCAGCTTCTTTTTTCTTTGTTGCTTCCAGCCCCCTGTGGCCCCAGTTCCATACACAGAGGTTTCAGTGGGCAAACTTGGTGCCTGTGGGGCCGGGACAGCTCATCCCATTCCTGCTGACTCTCCATGAGGCCAGGGTCTTGTCTGACTGTAAGTCAAAGATCAGTTAGATTACAGCTTGGGATGAGATGTGCCTGTGGGCATAATCTTGAGATAACCACAGCTGTTACTTTTTGTCCAATTCTGTCACACACCATCTAAAAACAAAGTGAATGTGGAAGAATCAAAATGGCAGAAGAGAAATAGAAAGAGTAAGAAATAACTGAGATTGTGTTTTACTCAAAGATTCTGTGTACTATGAATTCTAGGGTTTTTCAGTTCCACACTTTCAGAGATTAAGATGGAGGGTAATATTGTTTCAGTTAATTTATTTCACTGAAATAACTTAATTTAGTAAATATGTATTGAATATTTGTATCTTAGTGGAGGGTATAAGAACAAATACAAGTTGGTCCATGACCTTGAAGTTTACACCTGCCACAGAAACATGGTATGTGTCTGTGCCACTAGATCCTAGTAATTAAGCGGTCGATAAAGAGGGCTGGATAGGACCTGATTAGGGGCTGGGGTAGCTGTGAATGTCTTTATAGGGCGAGCATGGCGAGCTGGTCTCCACGGTTGAGTAGATTTAGGACAGTTTGCATAGAAGGGAGGGCACTATAGGCTGGGAAAGCGCCGTGTGTGAAAGTTAAGGGTGAGAGAAGGAGCAGGAAGGCCCTGTCACTCTGCAAGGGCAGTGAGTGCCTGTGCGTAGGTACAAGAAGTTAGAGAACAGAGGGCTGTGGAGGGGCCTCAGCTTTTGGGTGAGACCCTCGAAGGCCAGGTTGAGTGAGTGAGTGATGGTCGCTCAGTCGTGTCCGACCCTCTGCAATCCCATGGACTGTAGCCTGCAAGGCTCCTCTGTGCATGGGACTTTCCAGACCAGATACTGGAGTGGGTTGCCATTCCCTTCTCCAGGGGATCTTTCCCACCCAGCAATTGAACCCAGGTCTCCTGCCTTGCCGGCAGGTTCTTTACCATCTGAGCCACCGGGGAATCCTAGGAGGCCAGGTTACAGGCACTGAATGCTTGGGAGCAGGGGAAGTCACATAAAAAAATCTGTGCTTTCAGAACATTATTTTGATGACAGTTGTCAAGGGGTTTTGATGAGGGAGAGCCTGAAGCCAGGGAGACTGCCTGGGAGGCTGTAGTGCCGGCATCACAGCGGTGGGTGGCACAGAGGGGCTGGAGAAGCAGAAGAAGGGAAGCGAACAAAACAGGGCTCACCTCCCACACAGCTCGTAGGAATGTAAATTGGCACAGCCACTATGGAGAACGGTACGGAGGTTCCGTAAAAATCTAAAAATGGAGCTACCATATAACCCTGCAGTCCCACTCCTGGACATATATCCAGAAAAGAGGAAACTCTAATTCAAGAAGATACATGCACCCTGATGCTCACAGCACACTGTTCACAACAGCCAAGACATGGAAGCCAGCTAAATGCCCACCAACAGGTGAATGGATAAAGACATGGCACATATAAATGGTTAATATGTATAACGTATATGCATTATACACACATACTTTTATGTATATATAAAAAATGGAATATTGCTCAGCCATAAAACAATGATGTCATTTGCAGCAGTATTGATGGACCTAGAGATTATCATACTAAGTGAAGGAAGTCAGAAAGAGAAAGACAAATATCATGTGATATCACTCGTATGTGAAATCTGAAATAATAATACAAATCAAATTTACAAAACAGAAACAGATTCAGGCATAGAAAATATGTGGTTACCAAAGGGGAAAGGGGGTTGAGGGATAAATTAGAAGTTTGGGATTAGCAAATACACACTGCTGTGTATAAAACAGATAAACAACAAAGACCTGCACAGCACAGGGAACTGCAGTCAACATCTTGTGATAACCTACAATGGAAAAGAATCTAAAGAAGATACACACACACACACACACACACACACGTCTGTATAACTGAACCATTTTGCAGTATACCTGAAACATTGTAAATCAAGTATACTTCAGTAAAATTAAAAAAATACAATACTGCACTCTTACGGAAGAATCGAGTTCAAAGGAAGAACTGGTAGTTCCATGTCTGGATTCCCAGTGGAGAAGACAAGGACGAAACAAAGGGATACTGAGCCTGGGTGAATGGAAGCTTAGTTCCACAATTGCCAGGACCAAGGTTGGGGATGGATGCTCAGGTGGCATGGACCGGAGAAATGAGGTGTCTGACAGCAGTGGCAGATAACTGGGTGTAGTTGAAAGATAAAGGCTGGGGATATAAATCAGCACATCAGCAGAACCCTGGGGACTGAATAAACCCATAGAATACAAACGTGGAGTTGTACTAGATATTTAAATAGGAAAATAAATAACTTGTATAGTGAAACCTTCAAATACGGACATCTAGTCGACTAGCGAGTTACTGGTTGGTGTAGAAAGCACCCCCAGTTTCCCAGTGTGTATTGCTGTCTCCCTCTGGTCCGCTCCTGGCCCCCTCAGCCTGGGGTCGGCCCGGCTCGCCTGCGTCCTCAGCTGACCGCAGTCTCGCTCCACACGGCAGCCCAGGTGAGCCTTTCTGTCCGGTCCGCGGCTCTGCTCCTGACCTGCAGGGGCTTCCGGCTGCACGCGGAGCAGGAGCCGAAGCCTTTCGGGGGCCGTGGGCTGCCCGGTGCCTCTCCTGGGGCTGGTTCCCGCGCTCACGCCATGACGCCCCCTTGCGGCTGCCGCTCCCCACACTCGTGGGCATGCTGACCCTGCGGCCTCCGCGTGTTTCCCCTTGGCTCGGAACGCTTTTCTCCTCGGTGTCTGTAGGACTTGTTCCCTTGCCTCCTCCAGGCCTTCACTAGCTGGGCCTTCCTTTGCCCTCCTCTTGAACGTGGTCGCCCCTGCACTTCGGGTCCAGGATGCTGCCCTCCTTCAGCCTTTCCCCGCCGTGCTTTGGTACCTTCCAACACCCAGGCTGTTTGCTTACCTGTGTGCTGTCAGTCTGCCCCTCCAGAGCGGTGTTCAGGGGAGCAGGGATTTCTTCCTGTATCCCTCTCCGTGACATCCTCAGTACCACCACAGCGAAGGGACTCAGTAATCACTTGTTAGGCAGATGAACAAAATTCTGATAGAAGCTGCTTTTTCCAGAACAATTGTGACATCTTTGAGATCAACTGTCAGTAATTTTTATCTTCATATCAGCGCTCCGTAAATGTTGAAGGAGTGGATAGAACCTAAAATGTAAAAATGCTATCTCGCTTTATCTAGTTCCAGAAATTTCCATTGCAAAATGGAACCTTTAAAGGTGGTGCGTGGATGGGGTATGGAGGAATAGTTTCGCTTCATTTAGCTGACCTTCCACTTGGGCTTCAGAATTCACATAGTGGTTTGGCAATTCTTTCGTTAATACTGTGATTATTAATTGGGTGCTATTTTAATATTTGGCCCCTAAACTCTCAGCTGATGTTTTAGGAGATTATACTATACAGGGTGCAGAAATTGCTGGGGCTGTCTGCATCTGTTCATGGCCAAGTAAGGGATAGCATTGGCAAGGAACAGAGGGTGAATTCAGTTGTGCCTCTGGGAGTCACAGTAGAGATGGTTCATGGTCTCTGGGAAACAGCTGCCCGGGCTTCCTTCCGCAGAAGGGATCTTGATTTGGTTACCTGATGGGTGCTTTATATAAATAAAATAAACAACCTTGAGAGGCTGGTGTGTGTGGGGGAGTGGGGGGCGGTTGGTGTTAAAAAGAGAAAGGAAGAACCATGTGCAGAAATTGCTCTCTATTTGGGAGCACTGACTTGAGAGATCCCTCCAAAGTTTGCTTTTGTTTTATTTGGTATCACTTTCATCTGTTCCCAGGAGATGCAGATGTCTTTGGAAGGAATGCATGCAGGAAAATAGGCTGTAGGAGACAGAAATGAATTCTTGAAAGCTTAATGAGCTTCTGAAGGACTGAACAGCTCCAAGAAGCTGGCTGTTACCATGTCTTGAAGCTTGAGATTTGAGAGAAACCAACTATGATGTTCCCTGACACCAAGATTGATATGGTTTGTTGATGATATGACTAAAGGGCCAGGTTCTCATTTGTATTTTTAGGTAGGGCTTTTTAAGAGAGTTCAGACCCTGGGGATATATGGCACAAAGGAACTTGGAAAACAGCAGCGGCAGATTATGCCTTTGCTTACCTTAAGGGTTAAAACAATTCACAGAAAATTGTTTTGGGTTTTTCTGGCTGGTGAAAACACTGTAGGTCTTTGTTTTCAATACACTGTCTATAAAGTGTCAAAAGAAAGTTCAAATGTGACATTCCCTGAGGCTATTGCCTGTTAGTTGGCTAGATGTTTAAATCAGTGTTCCTAGCTCTGCCTAAAAGTGCCAGAGGTATATTGGGTTTTTGGTCTGGGGTCAAAAGGCACGTGTGAAGAAACATCAGAGATGAGCCTTTTTTGGTTTTAGAGTCTTATCTGTGTGTGTGCTCATTTCTGTCCTGATTGAAAAGGACAAGTCATGGGGTAACTGAGAAAGTGAACTTGGTGTCCAAGGTGAAAGTGAATGAGAAACAAAAATGTTTATCTGGAGAGTTTTGTGATGAGAAGCAGGAAATCTGACTCCATGGAGCTCCAAAGAAAGTCCTGCCTATATCTCTTTTTTCCCATTGAAAAGGTCACATCTTTACGTAGCACAATTCTTGGAGTGAGTCCTTCACTTTCACCAAATGAGTTAAAACGTTTATATCCAAAAAATAAAAGATATATTCCCATCAGAGTTTCTTTGATTAGGAAAAGAAGGACACCACTGCATCCTAAGTTTTGTTTTGTTTTTTTCCTGATTGTCTTTTGTATTTTTGACAAGTGCCCTAACTTCAATAATCTGGGTTTTAATTCTAAATTCATAGTGATCTCTCTTATTCTTATAAGATCATCAAGGTTCTTTTTGTTCTTATTTTCTTCTTCTGCTGTTCACCTAGTATTTGTAATTATCCTTTATTGAGGTTGAACAGGGGAAGGGATAAGAAGAGAAAATAGAGAAAAATCACTCATGTTTTATTCAGTGCCCCATCCTGCTTGTTGATTTCTCCATCCATCAACCCATCAATTCAGTCATCCATCTACCCATCGACTCATCTGTCCATCCATTCATTTATCAATCCATACATGCATACATACATCCACCCATCCACCCATATATCCATCCATCCATTCATCTAGCCACACATGAACTCAACTTACGTCCGTTGATCATGTGCTATGAACCAGGCAAACCAGGATCTCTCCCATAAAGGAGAGTAGACCAAGTGATAAGCATTTATAGTGGAAAAATGTTAACAATCATGTAAATTCAATCATGGGAAGATCTTACCACCTGTTTTTAGGGGTTTCAGGGAAAGTTTCAGGGAAGAAGTACTGTCTCAAGTGATGCAGGAAGGATGAATTGAAATTTAGCTGGATGAACGCTATGTGTTTGGTCTTGAGTATGGTTACGAGGTGAGGAAGAGTTTCCAGAAGAAGAGTTGTGTTTCTAAGTCCTTGCAAATTCAGAACTCTTCTAACGCAAGAATAATTCTGACAAAAGATGGTGGCTATTTCCTTTTATCAGCTAATATGGCGCCACCCTGTGGCCACTCTATAAAGAGTTTGGCGTTCCCTTGGCTCAGCCTGCTTCGAACTGTCATTTCTTGAAATATTTTAACATTTGGGGCAGATTTAACTTTGATTCAAATTAATGTGACACCATATTAGTGTTTTAATGTCATGTTATTTCAAAGCTACATAATTCAAGGTCATATCAAATAGGACCAAACTCTGGAGAGGTTAGCTCATGGCCATTTGATGGCATTGGAAGTAGCTCAGCATGGAGAGTGTGTAGACCAGAGAGTAATACTAAGCTCTTGAGGAGACGGAGGGGAGGAAGAATGGTGGGAGAGGCGATGGAGAAAGTATCAGGGCCCTGAACCAAGTGTCTGAACCATGACGAGAGGACTGCGGTGGGGACCCTCTCAAGAGTGTTAAGGAGGGAAGGCAAGGTCAGTCTTAGGTGTCTTCAAGTTTTAATCAATGAAAAAAGCTGAAATTAGACTGATGCTGTGTATGGGTTTCAGATACTTTCCAGGTGGCTCAGTGGTAAAGAATCCACCTGCAATGCAGGAGATGCGGGTTTGATCCCTGGGTCAGGAAGATCCCCTGGAGGAGGAAGTGACAACCCACCACAGTGTTCTTGCCTGGGAAACCCCATGGAGGGAGGAGCCTGGTGGGCTGCAGTCCACGGGGTCACAAAGAGTCAGACATGACTGAGCAACTAGACAACAACAAATGTATGGGTTTCAGATATTTGTAGAACATTCCCTTGATTTCTAATTAGACTTTGGTTATAACAATATAAACTTTCATAATTTCAAAATACTTGTAAGATTTTTGTTTTGTTTTCGAAGGGTCCACTAAGTGTCTTTAAAGAGACAATAAAATATATAGCTTAACCTTAAGAAGATTTGATAGAGACTCAGACTTTGGATGAAAGGCTTGGGGGGTCTCTGGTAAAATGGGTTAAGAGAAACACGAGTGAGATAAAGTTAAATAGATGTTTTTCACTGGTATGTGGGACTTCTTAGAGCCTTAAATGCATTCATGTCTGCAGTGACCTTTAAGATTGCAGCACGTGTTTTATTACTAAGGAACCTTCACTTTGGAAATAGTCACTGTCGTCTGGTTGAGAGCTGCTTATCTTTTGCCACAATAATGCTGCAAACAAGCACCTACAACATGTCTGTGGAATACAATAATAAAAATGTATTTAACTTGCAAGTTTGGGAGGTTCAGCTGATCTTGATCTGGACTTGGCTGATTTCAGTTAATCTCGCTCACATGTCTCTGGTCAGCTGTGGGCTGGGCAATCAGGTCTTCTGATCTTAGCTAGATTTGCTCATATGTCTGGGAGTTCAGCTGGCTGTCGGATGATCTAGGACTGCTTAGTTAGGAAGACTGGGATGCCTTGTCTCAGCTGTATGTGGCCTTCATTCTGCAGCTCACTAGACCTAGCATTTTCTCCTGGCCATGGCAGAGCAGCAAGAATGGGAGCAAGCCCAACAGCGCATGTACTTTCCAGCGTTTGCTTGTGTCATGTTTGTTAATATCCTGTTGGTCAAGGAAGTCACACTGGCTGGGCCAGAAGAGCAGAGTGAGTAGCTCCAGGGAGGGACAAGACCCGGCTCTCTGCAGTCAGAACCTTGGGACCTAACATGAGAACTGCTGAGTGAGATCACAGTCACTGAGAGTGAGGACTGAGCTCAGACTTTGTGCTGTGCCTGGCCACAGACTGTACTTCGAGTTCTGATAAGCAATCTCACAGATAGCTGTCTGGGCCAGGTCAAGTGAGAGAGCGCTCATCTGGTTCCCAGCAGGACTTCTGTTATCTTTCTGTGGAACTGTTTCAGGACTGAAAGGGTTGTGGCCATCAGCTAGTTCCAGTTGCATTATGTTGGGAATGAAAACACAGAGGCCCAGAGAGGTTAACTGACCAGACTAAAACTGCACAGCTAGGCAGAAGCCAAACTTAACCTGGAACCTAGATGTTGTCTCCAGCCATTGGGTTTTAGTAACCTCAAAGGAACTGTGTTTGAGGGGGAAGGAGAGGAGGTGGAAGGGACTGAAATTGTGTTTACAGTCTTTGTATATGAACAAATTACATTCTTTCTGGAGTGAGTGCAATAAAAATAATTTTTAAAATTAAAGTTTGAGGTCTTTGCAAGGGCAAAGTAAATGGTCAAACATTGAGTTGTAACTGAGCACTGTGACCAGAGATTTTTTTGGGCAGGGGGAGAAAAGTGGGGGTGTGTCCTGAAGCAGGGAGGGCTCTCAATGGTGGAGTCATTTCACTGGCTGGAGTCTTCCTCTCCCCTCCCGTGAACATTAGGGAGAGCCAAGTGTGGAATGCTTCACGGGTCGACATGCGGTCCTTGCACAGGGCTGGGCTGATCTCCATGCGGTTGCTGTTTTAGTGTCCGTGCTGCTGGAGCGGGTGCTGATGCAGATCCTTGGTGGTACATTTTGTTTTTCTTTCCTCCGCCCCCTCCGTACCCCCAAGGACTTCTGCCGCATCTGAAAAGTCAGCAGAGGACTTCTGAGAAGAGAGGAGAGAGTTTGTGTTCCAGCTCTTACTTTGTCAAACAGCAGATAGAATTGTGAAGGCAGATCTAGCCTTCCAGAATAGGAGCTATGGTAAGAACTAATTTAGCTGACATGGGTGGGGAATAATTTGTTCTCTATAAATCATATTTTGTTCAGGAAATGCTCCCCAGTTAATCATTATCACATAGACTTGATATTTTTATGATGGAACTACTTCCACAAATATGACGTATAGTCTCCTGATTTACTTAGAAAATGCAGCAAGTCCCCTACGTGAGAATTAATTTCTTTCCAAAAGTGTGTTTGTAAGTCCAATTTGTAAGTAAGTCCAACATAGCCTAGGTACCTGCTTAACACAATCGACTATATAGTACTATAATAGGTTTCTAATAGTTTTCACACAAACAAACATAAGAAACAAAGTCAAGAAAGCCTGTGAAGTGTTACGGTCAGTGCCTTGTGGAGTGCAGTAACACAGCACAGCAGCTGGCATACATACGGGCGTGTCTGCATCTGTGAACGTTCTCTGTATGCAGGGGACTCACTGCAATGGAAACTTCTTCCCCACTTAGATGTCAGTTATTGAACAGCGCAGTGATTCGGCAACTGCCTCGTCAAGAGCTTTGTGTGTGCGTTCTCAGTTGCTTCAGTCATACCTGACTCTTTGCAACCCTATGGACGGTAGCCCACCAGGGTCTTCTGTCCATGGGATTCTCCAGGCGAGAATAGTGGAGTGGGTTGCCAAGCCCTCCTCCAGGGGATCTTCCAGACCCAGGGATCGAACCATGTCTCCTGCATCGCAGGCAGATTCTTTACCCACTGAGCCACCTGGGAAGCCCAAAGAGCCTTGTAGTGAAAGGCATTTTCTGTTGTTATTTTGTTTGCTTAGGAGCTGATAGAGTACGTTGAACTACTTAACAAACAAAGGTTTGACAGATATACTTTAAAAAAAAATGTTTTTTTTTAGTGTATCACAAGGCTTATGAGATCTTAAGTCCCTCACCAGGGATGGAACCCAGGCCCTTGGCAGTGAAAGCTTGGACTCCTAAACACTAGGCCTCCAGAGAATTCCCACTTTTAAAATTCTTGTACTTTGTTTTCAGGTTGTGTCTCCACACTTCCTCACTGTCAGCTGAGTAACTGTATCTGGGGGCTGCTCAGGTGGACCTGTTCTCAGACCCATTCTTGAGCATCTCTTGCTCTGTTCCATTTAACAAGGAGCTGCGTTTCCCAGCCCCCTTGCTCTCTGGTGGCCAAGGAGAGAGATGAGGCATCTTGCTGAGCCTCTTTCTGCTTCTCTGGTATCTCTGGGACAGCAGTGTCTCTCCCGTGGCTTCTGACCCCCAGACCTAGTGGCCCAGCCTGGTCCGGTTCTGTGGGCTGGCCCCAGTCCCCGGGCTCTGTGACCCCTCTTTCTCTGTCAGCTCTCCTGCTCATGGTTGCTGCTCGCTGGGCTGCCTCCCTGTTCCTTCTGTGGTCGCTCAGCCATTCCAGTGCTCTGTAACCAGGCTCTTAGCTCGAAAGCTCTGGAGTGGTTTCTGTTTTCTGGTTGTCTTTGACCGATAACTGGAGAGTTGCCTTCTCATGCAACTCTTTCTCTCATTCAGATTTGCCTTTTGCAATCTGCTCTGAGAACAACAGCCAGTTTTAACCAGTTTATTTTATGGACATTAATCTGTAAATGTAACTGAGTGGTGTGAAAGTGTTAGTCACTCAGTCATGTCTGACTCTTTGTGACCCCATGTACTATAGCCTGCCAGGCTCATCTTTCCATGGAATTTTCCTGGCAAGAATACTGGAGTACCAGGTTGCCATTCCCTTCTCCAAGGGATCTTCCTGACCCAGGGATCGAACCTGGGTCTCCTGCATTGCAGGTGGATTCTTTACCATCTGAGCTACCAGGGAAGTCAGCTGAGTGGTAGAGCAGAATAAGTCTAGAGCCTGGGCTCTGGCAGCAGAATGCTTGGGCTCCAGTTCCAGCCAGATCACTCATTCACTGTGTGGCTGGGCAACTTTCTTAACCTCTCTGAGACTCACTGTTTTCATTTGAAAGATGAAAGTAATTACAGTACCTATGCTGTCTTTTAAGATCAACACCTATGGAGGGGAAAGAAGGGATGTGGGATTGGGCAGAGGGAGAAGCTGAGTTGTGATGGAGTCTTAGCAGCAGCCTTGGTCAACCCCACAGGGAGCTCTAAAGTGGGTCTAACCTTTATTCACTGATGTTGATCATTGAAGGAGCTTCCACGGGGTGTGCTTGACCTTAGGTGGAGCCATTTTCTCCAGTGGAGGGCAGTTTTCTGCATTCTGCCGGAGAGCTTGGAGTAGCAGGGTAGCCAGATCCTCAGACTCCAGGTAAGGTCTGGTCATTGCATCACAGTGTCCATGGCACGTCTCCACATGTGAGAGAGTTAATCCTTATAAAGGGTGTTGCTTGATGCCTAGTGAAGGCATAACAATCTTAGAAATCATTGTTGATGGACTTTATGGTATCTAGTTAGGAATTTGGTTGAGTTTTTCTTAACTTCCTGTCCGTGATCTCATACTGGAGAGTCCAGGTAAAGCTGCATAAGTGGCCTGTGGGTCAGGAAGGTTCTATGGCTTCTACACAGACATTATTAAACACATTTATATTCTTATTTTAATGGTAATGTGATGCCTTTGGACTGCAAGGAGATCCAACCAGTCAATCCTAAAGGAGATCAGTCTTGAGTGTTCATTGGAAGGACTGATGTTGAAACTGAAGCTCCAACACTTTGGCCACCTGATGTGAAGAACTGACTCATTGGAAAAGACCCTGATGCTGGGAAAGATTGAAGGCAGGAGGAGAATGGGACGACAGAGGATGGGATGATTGGATGGCATCACTGACTCAATGGGCATGAGTTTGAGCAAGTGCTGGGAGTTGGTGATGGACAGGGAGGTCTGGCATGCTACTGTCCATGGTGTCACAAAGAGTTGGACACAACTGAGTGACTGAGCTGAACTGAATGTGGTATCTTTAAATATGACTTGCCTGTAGATTCTTATATCCTTATTCTTTGAAATATTCAGGAACTCCACATCAGATTTGATAAGAATTAACACAGTGCTCGCTTTTTGAACACTTAAGATGTAGCAACAGGACTAAGCATGCATTATCTCATTAGTTCTCAGGACAACTCTCTGGGTTTTGAGATTCCTGTGTGGTGGTGATGACCCGAGGTCAGGGAGGTTAAGCAGTCTGCCTGTGGTCACCCAGCCATGAAGTGACGGCTGAGTGCCCCTGCCAGGGCTGCAGCCCTGGACTCACATGTGCCTACGCTTTTAACTACACATTTTTACAATTTATACAGCAGTAGGGGAAACCTTCTCCTCTGAAAATAACTCTAGCAAAGTGTAGGTGTTGTTTTGGTAGAAACATTTCAGCTGCTGCCATAAAAATCTTCTCCCAAATGGCTCTGTGAGAGCAAAGCTGGGCAGACTCTGCTTGTGTTTAAGATGCGTGCCTTATGGCTCAGCCACAACACAAATGATTTGTTTTCCTGGCCTTGTTGGCAAAGTGATTTAATTTCTGGATCTCCCTGAAGAAAAAGCCTAAACAAGTAAATTTCTTTGTAATTGGATGTTTAAAGAGGAACCACGTGGGAAAGGCACAATGGGAAGCCAGGTGCATTTTCATCCACTGAGTGATGCAGGGATTGGGGAGGGAGGTAAGTATCAGTACATGGGCAGAATTCACTCGGTGGTTTTACTTCCTAGTATTTTGCTGTTTTTCATCAAGAAATGATTTTTATAATAATCTAAGGCCCTACAAAGTGGATGTTTAGGAAAGTGGGTGTTCATCATTGTTCATGTTTCTTATATCTGAATAGAAGCAATGCCTCTTTTTCTGTAGACAAGTACTTTTTCAAAGTTGAATGTATGGTACTAATGAGAAGTCTAGGAAGCTGTAAGGTCAGAAATTTCTTAAGGTTAGTTCTGTGGATTCCAATTTCTTTGACATATCAGGATAGTTTGGACCATACATAGCAAAAATATAAAGTAACTGTGACATAAAATGTAAAATAACTGTGAAAATTTGTGGGGAAAAAAATCAGAGTTAGGCACTCCATGATTTCATGGTATCATTAAGAGTCCAGGTTCCTGTCTTTTTGTCTCATCCTCCCAATCGTGTGGCTTACATTTTCAAGGTCACTCTGGGGCCAGATTAGTTTTGACCATCATATCTGCAGTCCAAATGTGCAGAGAAAGGAGCCCTCTTAGTGTAGGCAGCTTGGTCAGTTTCTGCAGCCTTCCTGAATTCCATAAAACACTTGCATTTGTATTTCACTGGCCAGTACTAACCTAGCTGCAAGAGAGCCTAGAAATGTGATGTTTAGTTGAGCATATTTGAGGCTGTCTTACTAATGAAGAAGAGAAGACTGGATATTGAGTGATGATGGGCAATTTGTGCCACATTTAGGACTGTAATACATATGTCTCAACTGAAAATGTAGACATGTCGGTGTAAATGTTAAAAGGTGACTTGTTGGTTTATGTTGTCTGCATCATCCTCAGCGTCTCTTGTGGCCTGATGTGCATCAGGACATACAGAGGTGTGCAGTGTGCTTGACTCTGGCACCCTTTACTGGAGGAAGTAGCATTTGAGAAGCACACTTTCTTCATGTCATTCAGTAAATATTGATCAACTGTTGTGTGCCATGCACTGTGCCTAGGGGTTACAGCATTTCCACATCTATTTGATCACCTCCTCCACTCCTATACGCCATGTAAAACTTACTAACACCTCAAGGGAGTGTACTGTCTTATGGAGCTAGTTTGCTGAGTGTTTACCTGGAGTGCTCATTATAGGGGAAACTTTCATGCCTGAAGTAGGGAATGAAACAGACTGTGTCTGTGTCAGTTGCCTATTCCTGTAAAAGCCATGTCAAAGTTTAATACTTTAAAACAATATACTTTTATTATTTCTCATATTAATGCATTGGCTGGGTGGTTCCTGTGGCTTTGGCTGGGGTCTCTAGGGGCACATCTGTGGTCAGGGATTGGTTGTGATATGGCTCTACTGATCTTGGCTGGACGTGGTCCCTTGTTAGGGTGCAGCTGGGGGCTGGCTGGTCAGCTGGTACCCTGGGATTTGCTCCACACAGTCTCTTCATCTGCAGCTGTCCCAAGCTTCTCATTGAGCTCAGATGGTTCAGGAGAAAGAATGGAAGTGCATGAGGCCCCTTGAAGCCAAGGCTCCAAATTAACACAGCCTGACTTCTGCCAAAAGCAAGTCACAAAATTGGCCCAGATTAAGCTGGAGATCCAAGCTCCATCTCTTGTTGAAAGGAGCTTCCAGGTCACATTGCAAGGGGCATGGAGAGCTAAAGAAGGAGAGAAATGGGGCCATTTCAGCAATCAATCTATTGGTTTCCCAGGGAGAAGTTTAGCCTGTACTGTTAGCCTGTACTTTTCTCCTTTCCTCTTTCCACCCAGCACCTCCAGTCAAAATTTCTGTTCACTGAACTTCTTGGTAGCTATGGTAATGGAATTAAATCAGTTGTCTGTACCTGCCTCAGTGTGTTGGAATTCCCAAAGCTCAGCCACCAGCTGATGGGTAAGACTTTGGAGTACATGGGCTCTGCCAAGGGTCCTTTTGTGTTTAATTTTCAGTTTTGTTTCAGGTGTTGCAGAGGTGAAGATCTGATGCTATTTCTTTCTTTAATTTTTAATATATTTCTTCTTATTAGTATGGCTGTGTGGGTCTTAGTTGCCGTGGAGGCTTTTCTCTGGTTGTGGCGAGCAGGGCTACTACCCGTTGTGGAGCGTGGGCTTCCCATTGCAGTGGCCTCTCTCATGGCGCATGGGCTCTAGGCTGGGAGGCTTCCGTAGTTGCAGCTCTTCAGCTCTGGAGAATCAGTTCAGTAGTTGTGGCTCACGGGCTTTGTTGTTCTTTGGCACGTGGGCTCTTCCCAGACTGGGGATCAAACCCGTGTCTCCTGCCTTAGCAGGCGGGTTCTTTACCACCGAGCCACTGTGGAAGCCCCTTATACTATTTCTTGACTGATACATTCTGTGATGTGCAACCCTGTGAACGAGCAGCCTCCTCATCCATAAAATGGGCACATGGCGATCCTATCTCAGTGTATTTAAGAAATCATCTAAAACACACCACCATTGCTCATAATAACTAACGCTGACATGGGAACCCTGTGCTGGGTGCAGTTCTTCACAAACCGGCGAGGTAGGTGCTGTGATGACCCATTCACAGATGTGCTGCCGGGGCCCAGAAAGGTTCAATGACAAGTCAGGGTGATGCGGTCCGCTGCAGCCAGCTGAGTCACTTAAAAATGAGAGAAATAAAGGTCTTATTTTGACAGAATTGAGAGGGATGGGAACAATGACTTAGACTTTTAAAATGAACTTTGGCTTTTTAGTACAGAGCCTGCCCTGACGGTTTACATAGCTATTTCTTGCAGGTACATTTGACATTCAGAAGCTATCAGGTTGTATTCTCTGTTCTTTGAGGGATTACTGGGCTCTGCGCATCTTGAAGGTTACATCTGCAATCAGCATTAATTTCATTGTCAACCATCCTTCTTATTAGTTACCACATTGTTCCTTTTCTGTTTTTCTTCTGTTTTTGAGACTACTTGGGTTTTAGTGGAGATGATAAGTTGTGAGATTAGATGGGACAGCTCAAGTTTATTGTTCAAGAAGCCGTATTAGACACAGAGAGTGAACTTGGAGCTTGGTTGAGCCGTGCGGGTCGCTAATCCGGTATCACTGAGCACTGTGCTCTGTTCTTCCCCATTTGAGTCCCAAATGCCTGTTGAACCGGTGTGGGGTGAAGAAGGCACGGGGTGTTAAATGGGAGTGATTTTCACACTACATTTTATGATTCACTTAAGGGAGTCGCACTACACTGCTTGAACAAAGGGAGAAATTCGCCTGGAAGCCAAGGTCAGAGAAAATCATATGAAGAAAAAGACAAATAAGTGATGCCCATTTGCTTTTATTAATATATTTTTCTTAGTTCCTTTGGGCTGCTGTAACAATATGCTGCGAGCTAGGAAACTTATAAACAACAGACATTAATTTCTCATAGTTCCCGAGGCTGGAGGTCTGAGATCAGAATGCCAGCATGTTCAAGGGAGGGCCCTCTCCTGGGTGCAGATCTCTCCTTGTATCATCATGTGGTAGTAAGGGCGGGTGAGCTCTCTGGAACCTCTTTTATAAGAGCAATAATCCTGTGCTCCATCCTCATGACCTAAGAACCTCCCAATCACCCTTCCTTCTAATATCAGCATCTTTGGTGTTTCGTGAATACTGAGGGGACACAGACATTCAGATCATAGCAATATTCAAACAGATTTTTAAAAAGTTATTCATTTCATGTAGACTGGCTATAACTTAAAAAGCCCTTTGCTGGAGCAGTATTCAAGAAAACAGAGCAATTCTTGGGATGTTGCACAATCAGAATGTTAAAATGTTGGTTAGAGGAACCATGAGTCTGGTTGTGACTACATTTTGGTTGGCGTCATGTGGATAAGGAGTGGCAGACTTTTTTTTTCTTTTCAGTTCTTCGTGATTGAAATATTGGGATTTTTTAAGCAGAGAGGAGAAGAAACTATAGTGGAATTCAGGACACTGCATTCCATTCTGGCTTCTAGAGGATCACATGAGTTTCAAACACTCCTTAATTGGCTGCATTTTTAATTAAAGAAAAACAGAAGGAGCTTTTCTTTTCACCTATATAAGAACTCATAAGAAATCTCTTTATCTTGTAATTCACAGGTCAGAGGATCGAGTTTGAATAAATATTTACCCACATATATTTATAAAATACTAGTAAAAACTAATTTATGTGGAATTCTTGCTGTATGCTGTGTACTATTTTAGTGTTTTAATGTAGTAACCACTTTATCCTCACAATAGCCCCTTGAAATGAATACTGTCATTATTACTATTTTTATAAATGAAGAAACCAAGGCACAGAGATCTTAAGTAACTTGCGTAAAGCACACACCAAGGGAGTTGCAAAGCTGATATTCAAATCCAAACCGCTGTAATCGGTACCCTACAGTGTTTCCCAAGTGTCAGTCATTCCTAGACTACCTTCATTCTTTTTACCATTCTTCTATTCTTCTATTTTTATTTCATATTTTTCCCTTTGTTTAATCACAAACATAAATGTATTTTAAAAGGCAACCTTAGATCATTACCTTGGAAAACTATCTTGTGCCACAAATTGTTGAGATAGCCAATAAAAATTAAAAAATGAAGACTAAATAGTGTCATCCAATCCTAAGTAGATGCCAATGCCTACTGAAACTCGAGTCAGAGACCTGCCTTCACTGTCCTGAGAGAGAAAGAGGAGAGAGAGTCAAGATTAGAGTGAATTTGAAGACACAGTTAGGGCTCTCTTTAATGTCATCCTAAGGGGGGTGTGTGTGTGCGCGTGTGTGTGATAGTGAGCAAGATGGATAGCCTACTTTCTTGATTCCATGGGAATCATTTGTTTAAAACATGAAGATGTGGTGCTACCTTCAGAATTAAGGAAAGTGAAGTGGAAGATACCAAGATGAATTCAGGCCTCTTTCAGTTCAGCCTGTCCAGGGAAAGCTCTTGTCTGAATTATTAACCCTAAAGTCACTCAGTAATTCTTCTGGTCCTAGAAGATCCTTCTAGGTTGCTTTGTGGAAAGGACTGTGGGTAGTCTTTTTTGTTTACTAAAGTTATTATGTATTGAAGAAAGTATAATTACCCCTGAATTTTAAATCAAACTACTTAGAAAATGGCCTTACATTAAGTCTTGCTTCAACCTTGACACATACCTAGTGGTTTGAAACATTAGAGTCTTAGTCCTCTTTCATACAGATCTATCTTATCTATATCTATCTATCTATATATATTGCTCTTCATCATTAATTTAGAGTTGTTATATTTTGATTATGGTAAGAAAAGCAGAAGGGGCTTTTCATCTCCCAGTTTAACCTTAATGATGAAACTCCAAGTGTTTTTAAGTAATGAAGAGGGATCTTCCTTTTAATTCACAGGTCTCTTAAAAGCAGCTCATAGACATCATTAAGACTCATCAATGTGAACAATAAATTAATCTGCATCTGAAGTTTTTACTGATTACCTGATCACATAATTTCTACACATTCTGATTTCACTTTTTGGATGTTTTATACATTATATGAATTCTTAATCAAGATGAATGTATAAGCAGTGCCCTTTTACACAGGCTGAGAGAATGCTACTTGACAAAAGTTTTAGTGGAAGGTGATGAATGAAACTGGCTGCATCTTACTCAGAATCCCTATTTCCATTTTAAAATAGTACAAATATTAAATATTAATATAGCTGCAAACAGGCAGCATGATGTGGAATATAACTTATATGGCTGGTAAACTATTTCCTGTTCAGTGTGCCAGTGAACTTTGGAAAACTTCTGATAGATGTTAGGCCTAGTTAGCTGCTCAGAGTTTGAGAACAGAGGTAGGCAGCTTGGGGAAGAACAGGGGAACATCTGTCTGCACTGAAGCTGCTGTGGGACTGTATCTCCAAGGGGCAAGCACTCCACTCCAGTTGGGACAGCATGGTGGGCTGGATGGGCCACTGTTCGGTAGCAAAACACAGACCTCTTCATCTGCAGGTTCATGGAAGGTGACGCGGTATGCTATGTCCGATCAGTAAACTGTGGCCAGGGCTGGATTCTAACAGTTCAGCTGGGGTTCGTTTACTTAGGTATCATTGATTTATAGTTGTGTTAATTTCTGCTGTGTTAATAATACAGCAAAGTCATTTTATATCTATAAAATGATTTCTCTTAGGAAACTGAACAGAGTTCTGTGTGCTGTCCAGTAGGCCCTTGCTATTCATCCCTTCTATATATCAACGCTTCCATCTGCTAACCCCGGCCTCCCACTCCGTCTCTCCCCAGGCCCTCCTCCTTGGCAACCACCAGTCTGGTCTCTATCTCTGTGCGTCTGTTTGTTTTTCATAGATAGGTTCATTGGTGTCCTATTTTAAATTCTACGTATAAGTAATATCATGTGGCATTTATTTGTCTCTTTCTGACTTTCTTAGTATGGTACTCTCCAGTTGCATCCATGCTGTTACAAATGCCATTATTTCATTCTTACTTAGATGCAGTCTATGGCTAGGTTTTAGAAACCAGAACTAGCTCTGGAAGTGTGTCCTGGTTTTAGAAATAAGATCAGTGAAGGTCAGGGTAGTTAGAGTCTCAAGGGCATGGACCACGTTTGTTTACTCACCAGTGGGCACCCAGCATCTGACATAGTACTGGGTGCATGGCAGGCACTCAGGATTTGAATAACGTTGTCAGATCAATGAGGGAACGGAGTTATATTGGGCAACTAATGTTTTTTGGCATCATAAATCATTTTTGCTTGGTGAGAGGAAACCCTAGCAGAACTGTGTGTGTTTTAGAGCTTTCTGAAGAAATAGAATCAATTACAGTTTGGGGAACTGAAAAAGAAAACAGAGAGTTATCTTGGAGTGAGTGGTTGGTTTCCCACAATACATTTCTCTGATTGAAAGAGATATTTCCAAGCTCTTTTCAGACACAGAGAAAGAGATTATGACTTCTGTCCCTTTCCTTTCTGTCTGTGCAGGAAGAAAGAGCCTGTCAGGATTTAGAACAGAGAGAAGCCATGTGGAAAACATAGTTTTCTTCTAGACTTTGGGTCTCGAGGATTAACAGAACATACTAGGAAATAAGGTTCTTTCTCTTGGGAAATTACTAGTGCTGGCAGCTTGAAATAGCATGAGAAGGCGTTTCCTTGGAGGCAGGTCTTCAGGTAGCGTGCCCGAGAGGGTGTGAGCCTGAGGGAGGGAAACGGAAGGAAAGGCAGAGCTGAGTTGGTGAGCAGCTGAACCGGCGCGGCTGGAGTGGAAGGCACCCCGCGTGTTCTTAGCGCCGACTGTGTGCCAGGCCGTGGGACATACGCATCAATATTAACTGTTTTGAGACAGCTGTTATTTTGGATGTGTTATATTTTTCCGAGAGATGCTATTATCCCCATTTGACACATAAGGAATCTGAAGTTTATTAGGAAGCCTGTGATTAGTCTAAAGATGTGTTAATAGCTAGAACATATTATGGGGCTGAGGTTTGAACCCAAGCCTGTCTGATTCAAAAATTCAAATTCTCTTCCCAGGTGAAGCGATTCCTTGCCTTTCTTATGATTGTATTCTGTATTTAGCAATTATCTCAAGTGATTCATAGCATTTACCAATTGTAAAGGTAGAGTTCTGTTTTTACAGGGAAGGTAAGGTTGGATTGCAGACTCAGTGTTTCGATTTTCAGCCACGTGTGTGTGTGTGTGTGTGTGTGTGTGATGGGGGATATCCGGGTGGTCCAGGTCCTTCATATTCAAAGCATGCTCCCGGGCCTGGCCACATCAGCATCATTGTGAACTTGTTAAAATGCAAGATCTCAGGCACCACAGCCAACCTGTAGCACAGCCTGCATTTTTCAGCAAAATTCCCTTGGTGACTTGTGCGCACGTGAAAGCTCGAGAAGCTCTGTGGAAATGACTGTGATGCTTCCCACGCAGCTGTTTGAGAGGCTGGCATATCATGTGAAAGCAATACTAGTTGGTGACAGTCATGAGTTATTATCCCAGTTTATTGAGTACTTACTATATGCCAGATGATACAGTGTTTTATGTAGATTTTCTTATTTTTAAAAATTTCACTTACCCTGTGCTGTGGTGATTTTGATCCTCTATTAAATGTGAGAAATCTGAATGTGAGAGGTTAAGTAACTCGCCCGAAATTAAGGAACTCTGATGCCAACCCAGGTACGTCAGGTCCCAGCTTCATGCTGTTCAGTTTAACTACACACTGGATCACCAGTGTCTGACTGATCATGATGAGAAGGTGAATTATAGCACAGAGCACTGCCAGTTCACGAATAATGTTCTCTGACATGTATTTCACTTTACTGATTCTAATTGGTGAGACGAAAATAAGGTAGTCTCTTTTGAATGATATCTGATATTGCTTAAACCATGAGTTGTCTGTTTTTTCCTTGGAGTAGAATAAGTATTTAGAATAAACGAACCTAGGAGGCATTTTGTTCTGTGAATTCTATTCTAACTTTATAGATAACTACCTTTTCTACCTTTTACTGATAGTTATTAATAACATGTGATTCAGTAATTCTGATCATATTGACAAACTGCCTTTTTAATATGGATAATCAGTGATATAATAAAAGATGTTGAACATGGGTAGTGTGAAGAGTTAGAGGAACATTGCAGAATATGTGAGTTCATGTAATGGTTTTTGTTGTTTGTTTCTCAGTGTATTCCTTTTTTTGTTTTTGTCAATTTTTGTTTGTTTGCTTTTTGTTTCCCTAGGTGGATGATGTGTGTGGGCTGAAACACTTGCAGTGTTTGTTAGAATGTCATTACCATGCTTTAAAATAATGTTCTCTGCTAATTTGTTCTCTGTTCCCTGGAGCAAGCAGTGAGCTGACTGCAATAGGTTTACTGGTTGCAGGCTTTAAACTTGGTTGGAAGGACCAAGGGCACCACTATTCTTTTGGTTTTGATCTGTAGACTTTGGGGATAAAAGGGAAGCAAAAAATACAATTTTTGTGTGTTTTGAGGATTTGCAGGAGAGGAAGAACAGAGGAGGCAGATCTATCTGAACCTGAACGTTTGCTTGTTTATCACGTCACAGTAAATGAATATCCTAATCCTTTCTTAAATTTCTAGATAATCATAAGTCGATTTAACATATTATTTAGAGCTACTAGGAGGAAACATGCTGTAGAAGTATGTTAAAGGGCTTTGGAAAGGATGGCATTTACTTTGGACACAGAACCTTTATTCATACTCACCGGTCCTGTAGTATTAGTATTAATATTGTAGTAACACTGGTGTATCTTGCTGGGGTTGCTTATATGGCAGTGTCGACGATATAAAGCTGTCTGTACTAACTAATTGGGGCTTCCCTGGTGGCTCAGATGGTAAAGAATTTGCCTGCAATACAGGAGACTTGGGTTCAATCCCTGGGTTGGGAATATCCCCTGGAGAAGGGAAAGGCTGCCCACTCCAGTGTTCTAGCCTGGAGAAGTCCATGGGGTCTCAAAGAGTTGGACATGATGTGACTTTCACTTTCACTTTACTGGTGGCTCAGAGGTTAAGAATCCACCGGCCAAGGCAGGAGACACGGGTTCCGTCCTTGGACTGGGAAGATCCTCTGGAGAAGGGAATGGCAACCTGCTCCAGTATTCTTGCCTGGAAAGTCTCATGGACAGAGGAGCCTGGAGGCTTTCAGTCCCTGGGGTCTCAAAAGAGTAAGACATGACTTAGCAACTAAACAACAAGAACCAACTAATTTTTTTAAAAAGCCACAATATAAGCCTTTTCTTGTTCTCAGTAAAAATTTTTATATCTTTGCTTTACCCTTCTAAAAAGCTGTTTTGTAAATTCACAGACCTTTCCTGTGAGGTGCTGGTATTTAAAAACTGGCTCTGAGAAGGGAGAGGGCACGGAGTTTGGTTTGTATTGTCCACTGGTCCCTGTGGTCTGAATATTCCCACTGTGACTGGAGATGGGAAGAGACACACCCAATTTTTTTCTGTAGGAGGTGCAAGTCATCTCAGCACATCAGTGATACGAGCACCAAGAGATTTGAAAGGGAAGAGGCAGTTAGAGGTGCACAGTGGAGAGAGCATTGAAGCATATAAAAAATAATAATCAGCGTAAGGTGGGAGGTGGGGTTCTCGTGAAAGGACTTTAAGTAGAAGTGTCTATTCGCTTCCCTGAAACTCTGGATATTAAAAAAATGCTAAAAGTGGGGGAAAACTTTGCTAAAAGTTGGAAATGGCTATAATCCAAAAAACTGAAGACTATCTACCAAATTTGGTGGTATTTGGAGCAAATCCAGGGAAAATCAAAGTATGTCTCTCTTAAAACCCCTGGAGGCAGAGGCTCTGCCAGACCAAAGCCTTTACATGGAAGAGAGAGGTTGGAGGCACAGGTGGGTCTCTGGGCGGCAGCCCTTGTTCCTGGTTTGATGTTTCCTTTGTTTCTTGATGATTTACTAGCCCTCATGTTTCTTCTTCCTTTTCCTTCTATAATTTAGGTTTATGTTTTGTTTTTTACTCATTTGTGGTAATAACTATAAATGTGAATAATAATATAAAAAATTCTATGCTCTATTCTAATTGATTTATTAACTTTAGACAGGGCCTGTTGGCTCCTAGATATGAAGATTTAAATAAACAGCACATTTGTATTCCTCCCATTTTTTCCTTCAGCCTTCTTGATTATATTACTTATTATTTTTGCATTATTGAGATGTATAATATGTTCTTTTTTTAATAGCTACTGTACCTTTTGTTTTTTCCAGCTTTATTGAAATGTAAGTGACATTCAAATGTAACATTATAAATTTAATGTGTATGAATAGGATGTATACTATACACATATATTGTGAAATGATCGCTATAATGTGTATGAATAGGATGTATACTATACGTATATATTGTGAAATGACCGCTATAGTGTGTATGACTAGGATGTATACTATACGTATATATTGTGAAATGACCGCTATAATGTGTATGAATAGGATGTATACTATACACATATATTGTGAAATGACCGCTATAGTGAGGGTACTTGGCACAGTCACCACCTCAGAGTGTTACCGTCTTTAAAGGTGAAATATAGTTGATTTACAGTGTTATCTTAGTTTCAGGTGTACGGCAGTTGAGTCAGAGACACACACACACACGTTGTTTTAGTCACTAAGTCATGTCTGACTGTTTTGTGACTCCACGGACTGTAGCCTGCCAGGCTCCTCTATCCATGGGATTTCCCGGGCACGAATACTAGAGTGGGTTGCCATTTCCTTCTCCAGGGGATCTTCCTGACTCAGGGATTTGCGTCTCCTGCATTGGCAGGCAGATTCCTTACCATCTGAGCCACAAGGGAAGTCGACAGATGTTTCCTTTATGGGTTATTACAAAATATTGAGTGTTGTTTCCTGTGCTATACAATATGTCCTTGTTGTTTATATATAGTAATATGTCACTGTTAATCCTGAACTCCGAATTTATTCCTCCTTCCTCTACTCCACAGCATTACTATTTGTGTGTGTGGTGAGAAGATTTATAACATTTTCATTACAGTCTGCATATTATAATTGTTTGACTTCCATTTCATATTTAAATAATTATGTCGCAAAAATCGGAACAAAAGAAAATGTCAAACCAGGAAGCCTAACAAAATGGAATAATAGAATTAAGATGAACCACATGGTTATTAGAAACCACAACATAAATGGAATAAACTCATTCATTAGAAGGAAACTGTACTTAGAATATGAGTCATTTAAAACAAAGTGATTACAAGTAAATGTAAACTGAAACAGCAGTGGTTGTAATTAATATGGAAGAGGGGGGAGTTTTATGAGTTTTGGCTATTGATTTCATGCCTTCTGTGGTCTGAACTTTTTTAAAATAAACTTGTGTTGCTTTCACAATTAATTTTTAAGACATCCCAGTCTATATCTATTTGTTATAACAGGACACAGATACATGTTCTTCGTAGGAAACAGTGACTCTGTTTAACTTCCTGCTTTTGCTACAGAGCAAGTCCTTAGTAAGTAGTGGCTGAAAGAATGTGCACTTAAATATCATGATATGTAGCTTTCTCTTAATCATGATATTTGCTGAGGGGCTGGAGTTTGTATTTTTCTAATATAGCCTTGTGACATTTTTTTAATCAGCAGTTGTACTGCTATTTTACGGGTGTTGAAATACCATCCCATGCTTCCTGGATCATTTCTTAATTAAAATAATTTTCTCAACCTATTATAGTTGAGAGAATATTATGCTTATAATTCAGTAGAATATGGATTCATGAATGAAAGACATAGATTTTAAATTAAAGGTTAAATATCTTATTAGAAGGATAAGGAGAATAAACCTCATTTTAGAAAGATGTTGATCTTTTAAAGGGACAGGAGCTGGAAAAACAACTCATGTGCGGTAGTTCTGGAGTAGTCAGGGCAGATGAGTGAGGGGTCAGCGTGACTCAGTTATTTCAGTGGAGCAGCTGTGAACCACCCATCTCTCCTGAAAACCTGCTTTTCCACCTAAATGAGAACAGAAGGATGTCAAGATTGCTGGGTGTGCAGGTCTTTGGGATTCTGGACGGGGGAGTTGGGTTCTACGTGTGGTTTGCTGGAGGGATCTGACTCAGTTTCCTCCCCTTGAGTCTGCCTGTGAAGTGGTTGAAATGTACACATATGGATGCAGTAGGTGTTGGGTTTGGGTGGTGGCTACTCCTGCCTTGGTGTTGGTATCTTGGCTGGGGTGCCCTCTCTGTAGGATATGTTGGCTGAATGTTCATCTCTGAGGTCTGATGTTCAGCTCTGGAGGGCAGATGGGTGACCTGGTGCAACCACACACCCACCAGAGCAGCTGCAGGGGCTCCAGCAGAAGGTCCAGCTGCTTGAGGGTGTCCCTTGTTTCCCAGCATAATGGGTGGAATGAAGGAGACGCCCATGAAATACATGTATAGCCCATTTCTCATATTTCTGTTTTTAAAATATGTTTACTGTTTATTAATATTGAGTAGTCTAGAAATTGATCACACTGGAGTTTCGTAGAGATTAGTACCAATTGGAGGTGGATGGGAAGCTTTGTAATCTAGGGCTTTTCTAAGGGCTTTGGGAAGTCATCACAGTGTCATGTATGTTGCATAAAAATGAGCAAGTGAATCTAAAACTATTAGCACTTCCCAAGTCTGTCTGAAAAAATATAATTCCCTCTGGATGCCCCACATATAAAGGGTCCCATGGTTAAATAATTGGGATGCAGTGCGTAAACCATTTTTTAAAGTTTCTGCTGTATAGGATTCTATTGACACTAGTATAGATTGACCAGCCTAAAATTTCACCCTGAAACCTTGTTTTGTGAAGTATTTTACACTCTCTGGCACATTTTGGGAAAAGCTAACCTTTTAAAAAAATTGCCATACTAGTGCTTGTGGGCAGATAAATCAGGGGACTTGTAAGTGTGTGTGTGTGTGTGTGTGTGTTAGTATCTTAATTTGATGGAGAATTAAAATCCTCTCAAAATATATTTCTAGGACCAAAGTATCCACATTTTACTATCTGTGCAAGGAATATAATCTCCAGATCTCACTCGATCTATTAGTTCTTATCTATTTTTCTTTCGATCAGCACTACTGGTAACTTAAGAGTTTAAAAAATCTACTTTCTTTCTTGAATCCTGAAGGTGTTACAGGGGGAAACGGGCAAAATGTGGCAGCCAGTTGGGGGAGTTGAAACAAAGACTTTTAGCAGCTCACAAGTTATCCCAGTTCCTGAATGGACAATCAGTTGGGTTTTCCTTTAGGTTTATAGCTTGAATTTTCATAGCCTTCACTTTAGAGAAATCAAAGATTTATTGGAAGGATGAGTTCTGGTGTAGGATTCAAATTTTCCTGTTCCTGCGAAGAAGCCCTAGCCTCTGGTCAAGTGGCACTTCTCGTGTGCGGGGCACTCACTCATTCACGGGCAGATACTTGGCAAGATGCCGGCCAAAACCATTTGCTATATTTGTCGTTCTGCTTGGAATAGTGACGAGAGTCTTTCTCGGCCACTGTGTCTGGATGTTTTGTTGTGGCTATGGGCACGGTTTGTCCAGCGTCTCACTTTGTGGCCGAGGGCTGGGACGCTGCAGGGAGAGTCCTTACATGTGCTGGCTGTGTGGGGCTTGCTCATCCGAGTCTCCCTTCTGGAAAGAGTGAGCTTATCCTTGCAGTTCTCAGCCTGCATGCTCTCAAGATCCTCTTTCTGACCGGGTGAAGTTTACAGCCTGCTCACCGCTTTTCAGGTAAGAGAACATACTGAAAAACGGCTTTATGGGTGGAAGTTAAGGTTTACAAAGGGGAGTCATTTTGATGTTTCTTTTTTTATAGCTTGAGGTAGGGCTGGCACAATTTTATTTTTGTGGTTCCTGAAGGTAAGCAGGTATAGGTTTATGCAGTGGCAGGAAAAAAAAAAAAAATGCTGGAAAATACTTCTCTGTTTTTAAATTTCTTAGACCACTCAGACTTTTCATGAAGATTATTTTATTACCGATTTTTTTCCTTAGATTTTCTAATAAGGGAGAAGCCTAAGACAAAATTGAGGCAACAAAGTATATCAGACACTATTGTTTTATGGCGATTCTGGCTTTAATTAGATACAGATTTATTTTAATGTCCTTTTTTTTTTTTTTTTTAAATAAATCTTCTAAACCTGACTGAAACTCAGATTTTTCAATAAGGCATTTATTGGTATGATTCAATTGACTGGTAGGATTTTTGTGTGCCCGTCTTTTAACATTTTGCATATTTAAAAAAGTAACCACCTATATAGGGGTATATGAGAAATCTCT
The DNA here is from genome assembly GCF_029407905.1 of Bubalus kerabau. Lineage (NCBI taxonomy): Eukaryota > Metazoa > Chordata > Mammalia > Artiodactyla > Bovidae > Bubalus > Bubalus kerabau. The sequence continues at coordinate 2,582,091 of NC_073636.1, forward strand.
GTACCTTCTGCCCAGTTTGCTTTGAATGTAAACCTACTGGAAAAAATAAAATCTAGCCAAAAAAAAAAAAATAGCCAGTCTCTTGAAAATGTTTTCTATGATTACCTTAGCAGGATGCTATACAGCACAGAAAGTGTTAAACATTTTTCCATTATGCACGAATTATTACAAAAATAGATTCATTTTTGTTTTTCATAATTAGTAATAAAAGTATGAGACATATTTCAGTGTCAATGCTTTGATTGCCTCCTCTTAAAAATTTTTATTTTTATCATTACTTTCTTTTTATAAGCAAGTGATACTAGTTTTTATTTTTGGCTTTGATGCAACATCCACTTTTCTTTTTTGGTGTCACTGTGGCATGTGGGATCTTAGTTCCCTGACCAGGGATCAAACCTGGGCCCCCTGCAGGGAAAGGGCAGCATCATAGCCGCTGGACGCCAGGGAGGCCCTTGACTGCCGCTTTTTAAAAAGCTGTCTTAAGACAGGCAAGATGATTATTTTTAAAAGTCTCTTCCTAAATAGGAAGAGAGAATGAAAATATACTTTTTACTTACTGTCTTGGAAATGCACTTACTTATTGTTTTGGAAAGTTGATTGGACAATACGTAAAATTCCTGAAATAAAAGTGGAAATCAGTAACTTAAAAGTTGTTTTTTTGTATTTGGTAACCATATTTTTAAAAACCACTTTTCACAAAGTTACACATATTTATAGACAAAGAAGTGATGCTGAAGTATGAAACTTCAGTGAGTACAGAGTAGTTGACTTAAGGTGGCTTTAGAAAGTGGCTTTGTGTACTTTGTTTCGTCAGCTTAGTGTCTTTCAAGAAATGCTATTATAAGAGAAAATGTTAAACCTTTAGTTTTGTATCAACCATGACTAGCCACGGATATTTGAGCATAAAACAGTTTCTGTTACAATGACTGAAATAAACAAAACATGGTCTTTAAAATACACTTATTCTAGACAAATGTACACATGATAATGTGAATAAACAAACAACATTCTATGGCTGCTTTTAAGATCAATAAATAACTTTCCCAGATGTCTTACAACTGAATGGGGGGCAATTGCCGGAGAATTCCTCTGATTGTACCCGTTGAAGAGAACATTTTCTACTCTTTTTACAGAAAAGAGCAGTTATCAATACATGCAAAGTGATCCCCTCTCCAGAGATGCGTGGGGTATTTCTAGATCCGCTGGAGAATATGAAACTTTCCAAAGTGCTCACAGCAGGTTGCAACGTGTTTACCGTGGTGGACTCTCCATGGTGGCAGGGGTCCAGGCAGCTTCCGTTCCTAGGTGGGGGCAAGGTCATAGCATTGTAGGGAGGAAGTGACTGTCAGGGAAATGTGCTTCCAGGAGACAGGAGGTCAAGGCTTCCTGTTGTTCACCTGGTTTCCTGTAGCTGTCTTCTCTGTCTGAGGTTAAAGCTGCTACTTGGGAAGGCTTTGGTCCCCAAGGCTCAGCTACAGACTCGTCATAAGATCACACTAGATCATCTGTGGTTTGGTTAAACAGCAAATTCTAACACAGCAGGTGTAGGCTGCGGCCTGGGATCCTGCATTTCTAACAAGCCCCAGGGCTGCCGATGTTGCAGGTTCCAGGACCACTCTGCCAAACACCTCCCAGAGTGTTATTTTTAACTTAATGAATGTTTTCTAGTTTGTGCTAAGCAATGAGTTTGAAGTAAATGGCAGAGAATGTGATCAAGGTGAACCGACTGGCTGTAGACAGTGGCCCTTCACAGGTAATGTGATAGGTGATGGTTTCTGGGGAGGAAATGTGAGGCTTTGTAACTTCTCACAAGCCTCCCCAGCTATCCTTTTGCAGGACTCGTTCTGTTGGCAGCCCTGCCCGTGGCCTCTCAGGACGAATCTCTCATCCACTCTCTCCATCTGCCCATTAGGAGCCTTTTTTCACGTGTGTTAGGTTTGATTTGCGTCTTGCTCCTGCGTCTTCTAACAGCATCCTCTCTCCAGCCTGGCTTGCAGGTGCCCCACCACAGCTCCGTGTGAATTTAAATATAGAAATCATCTGTGGGGAGCTACGTCTTTCCTTCATATAACACACATTTTCCCAATGTAATCAACCAGTCTTGGGCAGTTGATTTAAAAAAAAAAAAGGAAGCCTTGCTTGTCTCAGCTTGTTAGACTTGTGCTTTGAGTTTTCTACATCAGCATTCTATCAGGGTCCTAGATATCCTGTGAACTCTTGAAGGGAAAGAAGTGGGCAGCAGGGCAGTGCTGTGATGCTCTAAATGCTTCAGTAATTTTATTCCCAATTATATTTTCTTCTCCAACCCTTTTTAATGAGAATTTCACACTTGAAAGTTTTACAGAGAACAGTTTGCATTTTCACTGCCTAGATTATACCGTTAGCATTTTACTTCATCACATCTGTCTGTATCTACCTATCCCTTTGTCCATCTCTTACTATCTTATTTATGATGCATTTCAAAATAAACCTCAGGCATCAGTTTGCACATTTCAGTGTTCTTATTATTAACTAGAGTTCAGTGTTTGTCAATAGTGTTTTATATGAAATTTGCATACCATGAAATATACATACCTAATTGTATGTGAGTTGAGCTTGGACAAATGGATGTGCTAGTGTAGATCCTTGGCAAGATCTAAAACATTACCATCATCGAGAAAGTTTCCTCGTGTCCTTTGTTGTCTGGTATATTCTTTTGTGAATCTTCTCAAACGAGAACTCATTGATTACGAATAGATGGTTTGTGGTTAATTTATTTCTTGAAACTAAATTTTGATGCAGGTTATTTTCATACTTAGCATTACATATTGTACAACACTTTCTAATAAGTTAATATTTTTTAATTGGGATGTAGTTGCTTACAACATTGCATTGCTTTTTTTCTGTGCAATGAAGTGAAGCCGTTGTATGTGTACAAATGCCCTGCTGGGATCCCTCCCATCTCCCCTATCCAGCTCAGCACAGAGCACGAGCTGAACTCTGTGCTGTATGTACGGCAGGTTCGCACTAGCCGTCTATCTCATTTACACAGGATGGTGTTTGTATGTCGATGCCAGTCCCCCAGTTCAGCCCCCTTCTGTGTGCACATGTCCGTCCTCTGCGTTTTCATCTCTCTTCTTGTCCTGCACGTAGTCCATCTGTACCTTTTTTGTAGATTCCACCCATGTGCTTTAATATGCAATATTTGTTTTTCTCTTTTGGACTTACTTCACTCTGTGTTTTGTTTGGAGTAACTCATGGTGTTCTTATTCCTGAAAAATCAAAGTTTTGACAACAGTAACTTAGAATATCTGGCACAGATTTTCTTTGGCACAAATTACTTGCCAATGAGTTGGTTGATTCTTGTGTCTAGCGAGACGCAGGCACCTGGAAATAACTGTATTCTAAGAGGTTCTTGGGACTGATGCACCTGGTTTCTCTGGATATAGAGGAAAAAAACAAAACAAAACAAAACACAAAAACACCGTTTTCAGGCCAACTGTTTCCTGTAAAGATTTTATTCGAGGATGTATTCACTCCACAGGGCTTCCTTGGTGGCTCCGTGGTAAAGAATCCACTTGTTATGCTGGAGATGTGGATTTGATTCCTGGGTTGGGAAGATTGCCTTGCGAAGGAAATGGCAACCCACTCCAGTATTCTTGCGTAGGAAATCCTATGGACAGAAGAGCCTGGAGGGCTACAGTCCATAGGGTCAAAAAGAGCTGGGCACGACTTAGCAACTAAGCAAATAGTCTGACACTACAGACATCAACTAAGCACGGCACATAGCAACAACAAAATTCACCCCGTGACTGAGCCTGAAATGTGCACTGCTTCTCACACTGCTTCTTCAGGAATAAAAGTCTGTTCTGTGATGTAGTTCCTGAGACAGTCCATGTCTGCACGCAGGAGTTTGTGTCAGCTTTGCTCTCAGGTACCTGATTCAGATCTGTCCTGACAAGTATACGCAGCTGTGTAAAACCTCCACTAACCAGACAGCAGCTAGCTGGAAACTCCAGGCTCTCAGAAAGACCTGTAGCCCAAAAGTAAAAATGTCCAGCAATGTCTTTGGTCACAAAGAAGCAGTTTTTAAATATCCAGCAAGAAAGTAGCAGAGCGGAAAGAGTATGGTCAACTTTGGGCTTCCCTGGTGGCTCAGTGGTAAACAATCTGCCTGCCAACGGAGGAGACTCAGGAGACACAGGCTCAGTCCCTCCCTGCTCTGGGAATACCCCACATGCCCCAGCGCAGGTAAGCCCAAGCGCCACATGCGCTGAGCCCATGCTCCAGAGCCCGAGGTCCGCAACGGGAGCAGCCGCCTTGGTGAGAAGCTGAGCTCCGCAGCTGGAGAGGAGCTCTCACTCTCCGCCGGGAGAGAAGAGCCTGCGCATGCCGAGGCCCAGCGCGGCCAAATACACAAACAAATAAAAGTAGTTTAAAAAAGAAAGCAAGTGTGTAATGTTATTGGGGGCTGTAAAATGCTCAATGTGAATTCTTTGGAAGTGCCAGAAAACTCCTATTTTTGATTTGCTCATGTTCGCCAGTCATTTTACACGCTTTAATAGAACACAAGACTCATCTTCTGAAAACCCACCCAGCTCCTCCAACTGTTACATACAGATGGATTTTGCTTTTCCAGGAAATCCTGAATTATAAACCATGGCTATTTCCGCTATTTTCAATAAGAAAAATCCAGAGTTATATCTCAGGGTTAGAGAAGTAATATGGTAGGTGCTCAGAAGCTTCTTTTACAGTCTTTCTCTAGAATACTACGTGGAAATGTATAGTGATTTTTAAAATTACATCATTTGATAGAAAGTTTGTTTTCTCTCTCATAAAGGAATGCAGGAAAATATTAACCCAGCAGTGTTTAAAAGAACAGTGTGTGATCCTTAGAACCAAATTGATCAAATATTTCAACAGTTGTCTCTTCAAAATTCTAAACCAAACACTGGCTCTATATTGTTAGGGCTAATAGTTAACTACCTATAGGCCAAAAAGACATCTATACCTGCATTTCCAAGCTATTTAAAGTTGCTTTTCTCTGAGATGAAAGGACAGAGTAATATTTGCAAACATGTGCTGAGGTCAGTTCTGATAAAATAACTTGAAGAACCATGTTTTAAGCAAAACATGAATTCATGTTATAAATCTCAGTAACTTTCTACTCGGTTACAACAGTATCAGACTTCTACTTATTTCAATATTTTATCTTATGTAATTGGGGGCATTGGAGACATATGCCTGCATTTTCTGGTACAATCATGTAACGGAGTATCGTGGGAAATGGTCACTGCTTCTTCCTCTTAAAATATCAAGGCCCAGTAGAATAGAAAGAAATAACAATGATCTTCTTCTGTATCTTACACAGCATTTGCATTTGTTGTACAACTTCATCTTATAATAAAGGACCACCATTTATTCAGGTTTTATTGTATTTTCGGCTTCAATTAAAAATGTAAGATTCTAGCACAGGAGAGAAGTCATCAAGTCAGTTTCTGTTGAGCAGTATAGCTTATCCTTTCCCTACATCCTGTCTGTCCTTGAAGGGTTAGCATAAAAGCCAACCATGCTGAAGCTTTCCTGCCTGCAAAAGTCAGATCTCCACCTGTGTCTCCCTTACATGCGATGCGTCCATATTGCATTAACTTATCAGCTTCAGTGCAGAGAAAGATTGTTATTTGTAGTAAGTCCCCTGCATACAAACCTTCAGGCTGAGAGCTTGCAGAGATGCAGGCGGTTTCATCCGTATCGGGTGTGAGTGAGATCGCTGCTCACCCTCCGTCTTCTGTTGCTGCCCGGCCTCCAGCTTTGCCGTCTCTACCTCCTTGCCCTCCTCCAGGCGGTAGCTTGCCTGTTCACTCCACGCCAGCCCTCATGTGCCAACTTGTACTATGCTTTTCAAGGTACAGTACTGTATTGTAAGATCAAAACTATTTTCTTCATTTTTTGTGTCTGTCTTTTATGTTTTATTTGTGTGAAAAGTATTGTAAATGTGTTACAGTACAGTACTATATAGCTGATTGTTGGGTGCCTAGGCTGACTTTGTTGGCCTTGGAACAGAACTTGTTCATATGTAGGGGACTTACTGTACTCTGATTATTTCACATATTAGCCTCATCTTCCCAGGGATCTCACAGAATTCCTCCGTGAGAATTCCCATGTGTTAGAACCCTATCTTATACTTTTGCAGATCCTAGTTTTTCCTTGCTTAGTGTTTTGAAGAGCCTTCAATCAATAAATATTGTTGGCTGATTGCCTGAGTATGAAGAGGCCACTTGTCTCTGTAAATATGACTAACTTCATTTCCCCCTCTTCTAGCAACTCGCCCTAAAGAGTAGAATTTACAGAAGAATTACTTTTAGGCAAGATTAATTTGAACTTTGATGTTTCTTTCCCCTTCACTTCTAAAAGGTGTTCTTATGTATCTGGCCATGTTTCAGTGTTAGTCTCAACATTTAACACTTCAGTAATTCCTTTCATCCACAGAGAACAAAAAGTTTTCCTAAAATAATTTCATTTTCCAGAATGATTCTATAAAGCGTGTTGGCCCCATTTGTTGTCTAGAATGTAGGAAAAATCTAACACTGTGAGGTTCAGCTTCTGAGTGATTCGGGGGCAGAAAACGGACCTCATGCTGCCTTCAGTGCCTTCTGGCCAGCGACGTAAGAGCTTTGTGAGCTGAGCTCTTTGTCCCTGCAAGCTTGGATATGGTCGGTAGTCTGGAGTGGAGGGAGCATTGAGCCAGAAAAGCCTGTTCTGTTTTTCTCTTCTGCTTTTAGTCTAACTGCATCACATGGATGACGTGTTCAGTAAAGGAAAGAAGGAGCCACAGTCAGCGCTGTGGTCGTACCGTGTCCTGCACAGTATCACTAGCTGCTAACTGGATGGCATCACCGACTCGATGGACGTGAGTCTGAGTGAACTCCGGGAGTTGGTGATGGATAGGGAGGCCTGGCGTGCTGCGATTCATGGGGTCGCGAAGAGTCGGACATGACTGAGCGACTGAACTGAACTGAACTTGATGCACACAGATTTTCTGCATCTCCTAACAATCTGGGAGATCTTGCAAAACCCAGACTTGTATTCTCTACGTTAGAGGAGGCCGATGCTCTCCAGTTCTGCCCGGCATCCCTAGGATCCCTGGATTAGTTTCCTGTTGCTGCTGTAACAAATTTCCACAGACTTTGTGGCTGAAAACACTGCAGGTTTATCATCTCATAGCTCTGGAGGTCAGGAGTTTAAAACAGGTGTGCAAGGCTGTGCTTTTCTGAAGACTGTAGGAGAGAGTCTGTTCATTGTCTTGTCCAGTTCCTGGAGGTCACCCATGTGCTGAGGCTTATGGCTACATCACTCTGGCTTTTAGTTCTCTTGGCATGTCTCCTTCTTTGATACCCCAGCCTCCTGTCTTCTGTTTTATAAGAACCTTGTCTTATAGGGGCCCACCCATCTCTCCAACTTAAGATCTTTAATTTATTCACATCTGCAGTGTCCCTCTGGCCATGTGAGGTAGCATGGTCACAGGCTGCAGGGATGAGGAGTGCACGTCTTCCCTGGGGAGGACACTGTCCTGTCCACCACACCCCCAGTCTGCCCACGCCCCCCAGGTATGTATCCCACCGCTTCAAGCTGGGACCTCTAAAGTACTGAGAAACCACAGTTGATTTCTAGTAACCTGGAACTGGACATTTTCCAGTGAATAAGGTGGCAATATTTTAAAAACTGGCCTTTCCCTTCCTTTCTTCAGAAATCACTGTCTATTGGTATATCTTGTTTTTTAAATGTCATATTTAATAACTTAAAAACAAACAGGTCTTCCTTCTCTCTTCGCTTTTTTTCTTTTTGTTTTGTTTTTTATTTTACCCAGCATTATTTTATATTTCATGTCCTTTTCCCATTGTTATTTTCTTCTTATCTCTAGAGTAAACTTCCAGCTCATCAAGCCATTTCTTCCCTCTTTGGCCCCTTGATTATTAATCTCTCACACACTGCTTCTTTTCCCTTGGGGAATTTTTGAGTCTATTGTGATTTATATCTTTCTTCCCCATTTCTAAACCTTTTCGTGTAACTCCTCTTTACCCTATAGTCCTACCCTCACAATTCTCTTATCTCTGTCTTTTTCATCTGACAATAGAAAATGATGTACATTTTGAACTTGTGACACTGTCATTTATTACCAAGAACATAGTATAATATCCACTCTTACTGATAAGAGAGTGGCAAAATTAATGTCAGAAGTACAGAAGCTACTTGGTAACCTAAAAGCTGAGAAAAACTCATCCACACAGGAAGGTACCTGAAGCAGGAACAAGCTGTCCATCTATTCCAGTAACTGTGGAGTTTTTTCTTCTGACCTTTCTTACTATTGTTAGTGTAAATTGTGTAGCTAGTAAAATAAATTGGACTTCTTTCTATTTAATTCATGGGTAAGGCTGTTTGAGAACTGTTGAATATGTAAGGATCCATAAATCCAGGGTATACAGCTGGTTCTCCAAGGGTGGTCCCCAGATCAGTAGCATCCACATCACCTGGGAACTTGCCAGAGATGCCACACCTGGCCTCCTGGATCAGCAGCTCTGAAGGTGGGGTCCAGAAACCTATGCTCTAACAAGCTCTCCAGGAGATTCTGATTCAGTCAAGTTTAAGAACCATTGGTGTATTTGATTGTCACACACGGGGCTGGAGAGAGGGTTTGCTCTTCTAGGCCTGATTCTCTCAGTTTCTGAATTCAACTAGCCCCAGTCTCCAAAGGTGTCACTTCCAATGAACTATTCTTGGAACATTTTCAGTTTCAATAAGTTGTCCAAAGTCACCTTATTTCAACTCAGAAATGGTAATCTGGGGTTTGGCACCAGGAAGAAATAGTTTCTAGTTACAGAGTCTACCCACAGGGCTTAAAGCTCAAGTTGTACCAAACTAAACACAGTTCTCATTCCTGGAACTCACCAACTTGTTTCCATCTCAGATAGGCCCACTTCCCATCTATAAGATGATGGCAGTTTCAATAAGTGCTAGTGACCAGCTTACTCCATGTGAAACACAAAATTCCACCCCTTCCCCTCTTCCCACTACAGAGTCATTCAAAGTAAATTTCATATCTACCACACAAACCTGCCTTCATGGCAAGTCAGATCGTTCTTAGCAGTCTCCAAATTTGGTGGAAAGTCCATTGGGCCAGTTGAAAACATCCGCTTTATTGAATTATAATTCATGTGCAATAGCATATACCCATTATCGGTGTCCATCACTCATTTCAGTGAGTGTTGATCAGTGTGCCCGCTGGTGTCACCATTGCCAATGTCACGATGTGGAACTTTTCTGTTACCCAAAAAGGTTTGTTTGGACCTTTCTTCACTCTCCACCCTTTCAAACCCCTTGCTGCTACTGCTGCTAAGTCGCTTCAGTCGTGTCTGACTCTATGCAACTCCATAGACGACAGCTCACCAGGCTCCGCCGTCCCTGGGATTCTCCAGGCAGGAACACTGGAGTGGGTTGCCATTTCCTTCTCCAATGCATGAAAGTGAAAAGGGAAAGTGAAGCTGCTCAGTCGTGTCCGACTCTTAGCGACCCCATGGACTGCAGCCCACCAGGCTCCTCCATCCATGGGATTTTCCAGGCAAGAGTACTGGAGTGGGGTGCCATTGCCTTCTCCATTCAAACCCCTGACCCCTAGGCAACCACTGGTCTGCTTTCTATCTCTCTAGATTCTTTCTGCTTTTTCTAGGATTTTCTGGAAAAGCAATCATGCATTCTTTTGTCTGTTTTCTTTTAGCTTAATGTTTTTGAGATTCTTCCAGGTTGTTATGTTGTATAGTGTTTAAATTTCTGAGTTTTATTCATTTGTGTGATGTATCACAGTTTATTCACCTATTGATGAACATGTATATCTTTCCAGTTTGGGGCTGTTAAAAAGCTGCTTTTGTGTACAAGTCTTTGTGTGGACATGATTTTATTCTTCTTGAGTAAATGTCTAAGGCTGGGATGGCTGGGTCATGTCGTATTTAGTTGCGTGAGAAATTGCCAAACTGGTTTTCAGAATGATCGGGCAGTTTGGCATTCACACCAGCAGTGCCTGAGCATTCCACTGGGCTATTTTCACGTGTTGTGATGCCAGATAGAAAGCAACTTAATTTTATATTGATTTCTAATATGTATAATTTACAAGTGTATACATAGACGTGTGTGGGTATGTTTCATTATATTAATTTCATGAAGAAGCACAGCACCAACTTTGCTGATAAAATACTATATGTTATTTTATACATAATATAAAATTCTAACCCATGAGCCTATACACGAAACTCTTAAATTGCTAATATGTGATTGATGTTCTGTGTTTCCTATAATATTTGTTGACTTTTGTCACTGCTGGTCATTAGTCACAGTTAAAGGCAAACTTTTAGAAAAAGAAAAAAAGTTCAAAACCCTAACATGAGGACACTGTTAGTACCTTTTTCCCCCTTCCAGCTTGGAAAAGGTACCTGTCATATGATTTTGGTGTTAGCTCACTTTGGTCTAGTTTCTGAGACCTCTGCTATGCATTATGAAGAGTGCAAGGAGCTCTGAGATAAGCAGTGGGCAGAGTTGGGGTGCACGTGCAGGAAACTGAGGAAGAATGGTCATGTTTGGAGTGAGCAGAATGGACTGGCCTTGAGAGAGGAGAGATTTTCAGGGAGGGGCGGTCAGGACCAAGCGACCACATGAGGACGGAGTGCTGTGAGTGTCCTGCCGCGGAGACCAGACTTGCTCACAGCACCGTCATGGCACCAAGCGGAGTGTGAGAAATACCCAATGGAAGTAAAAGCGACATGTTGTCAGGGAGTAGAGTGACTAGTTCTGTACCTGGGACAGGGAAGGGAACATCTGGGAAACCTTCAGCAAGGGGAGGGACAGAAGCGCAGAGGAATGAAAGGAACCTCATCTGTATATCTGTAACGCTGGAACTGATGACTCTATGATAAAATTATATATTTGTGTGTACATATATATATATATAGTTGAATATATATATGAATATATATATATGAAATGCTAGAATATATGAAATGCTAGAATTGTTGAATGGTGTTTCTAGAATGTGGGAATATATGGTTGGGTGGTTTACTATACAGAATTCTATCCTGAAGGTATGGGGACTATTTAAACTGCTACTGTTAATTTATGTCATACAGCAAGCAGAGTCCCTGCGACTAGACTGAGCCGGGGGCAAGATGCTGGTATAAATTTCAGTGACTCATCCCTTGTGTCTAAAATAGCAGCAGGCTGAGGGTCAAAGTGGAGTAAAGGAAGGAAGTCTTTTTGACACATGTTCCTCTTGTGAGCGAACTTACAACCTGGATACGTGATTTTGCTCCGGCTGGTGTAGGAATGATTGGGGGAGGGAAAAAACGGGGCTTCCCTGGCGGTGGTGGTGAAGAATCTGCCTGCTCTTGCAGGAGACAAGAGATGCTAGTTTGATCCCTCCATTGGGTTGATCCCTTGGGGCAGAAACTGGCAACCTACTCCCGTATTCTTGTCTGAAAAATTTCATGGCCGGAGAAGCCTGGTGGGCTACCGTCCATGATGTCATGAAGAGTCAGACACGACTGAGTGACTGAGCACGACGCATGTCTAGAGGGACACAGTGGGAAATGAGACACAAACCCTCATCAAATCATGTCAGGCACTGTGTTTTAGGTGAAGTCATTTAAAGAAAAATTATTTGAATGCACCAGATCTTAGTTGCAGTGTGTGGGATCCAGTTTCCTGACCAGGGGTGGAACCTGGACCCCCTGTATGGAAGTGCAGAGTCTTGGAAGCCACCAAGGAAGTCATTTTGATTTTATCCCACTGGTCAGCATTTTCAAAATGCCTTTAAACATACCTTTGGGCATCAGTGAAAACCCTCTGATGGGGGATGTAAAAGGGCTCACAGACTCTCAAGGGAGTGGTTGTCCAGTTTTTCAACTTTTATTTCCACTCGTTCCTAAAGTTGATCTGCCTGGAAATGTGTCTGCTCTCCTTTCTCCCTTTTTACAGAAAGCAGGCATTCCAGAATCTTGTCCTGTACATCTTCCTGTGATGCAGAAATGTTCTAAGGCTTAAACAAAAGGACACTTTGCTTGTAATGAAATTGAAGGCATAGGTGGATCATCAGTTGATAGGTAATTAAAAATAATATTGATAATGGATCACTGTCTTTGATGGCCTAAAACACAAAAGGACTTCCATGATTGGAGGGATGTGCCTACCGCAAAACTGTCACACACTCATTTAGGCCAAAAGGATTTATCTGCAGTTATATACAGAAATATGAAAAATTATAGTAAAATTCATGTGAACCTGTTATTACTTTAGCATTAAGGAATATTAATTTATAGATGCCTTGGTTAAATTTTAAAAGCTCTGTCTTATCAAGAAATACATTTTAAATAATAATTTATTTTTTATATTTAATGACTACTGATCAAAATTTTATTATATTTGTTGGATTTTTTTTCAGTTATTTACAGGTAAATGTTTTTGTATAACTCAGAAGAAATTATTTCACCCTCAGGGGCTAAATTCAAAGTAGATTAATACCTACAATTCTAAAATACATGCCTATTTTTGGTGTGTGTAGGGATATATATGGTAGGTAAGTTAATAAAGCACTTTGAATCATCAAAATATATTCACTGAGATAAACTTTTGCAGGGGGAGTGGAACGCAAATATAAGGGCACGATGAAACATACCTGATAAAGAAGAGCTTATTTATTCTTAAACGATGGACATGGGTACCAAATCACTATGCTATTTAGATTCCTGTGGATTTCTTTGAGCAATATGAGTTGTTTTACTTTAAATATCAACATTTATAACATACCAGAAATTTATATCTTTAACAACATTTTTGAATATATGATGATGATGACAAAAATTAAGATATCAACTTAAAACTGACTTTTGGTTACATGGTTTTTCTAAATTCTTCAGAAGGATATGAGCACTTATTTTGAAGAACCAGTTATGGCTGATGGGCTATCACTAGAGCATTTTGAACAGCCAATAAGATTGGTGGCTCTGGAAAAGTATTCTGATATATAGGATGAAGCATGGAACTCAGAGGTCATGGGAGGCCAGGAGCAAGTAGAACAGTGAACAAAATTTTACAGTCATTTTATTCTGTTTGATTCCATTTATAGAAGGTACTCGGAATAGTCAAATTCATAGAGTCAGAAAGTGCATTGGTAGATGCTGGGGCTGGGGTGGAGTGGGGATGGGGAGTTAGTGTTTAATGGGGATAGAGTTTCCATTTAGGAAGGTGAAAAATTCAGGAGATGGATGATGGTTAGAGTTGCACAACTATATGATTATACTTAGTGCCACTGAGCAGTGCAGTTAAATACGGTTAAAATAGTTTGTTTTATATTATGTGACTTTTACCACAATAAAAAATGTTAAAAAAATTTTACAGGTATTTTAATGAGCAATGTACCATTCAGGATGTTATTAGCATCAAGTAATCATGTGATTTTTTAGCATCAGAAAAATTAAGTGAGTTTTTAGCATAGACTCAATTTGACTTAGGTGACCTAACAAGAAATCTCAGGTGACTCCTGTGTTGGTTAATTCAGTGAATTCATTGAGGACACTGTATTCCCCTCATGCTGAAAGTGACTGGCAGAGGGCATGGGGTCACCATGACTTGCTGAGACCCATCTAGTCCCATCACCCAGACCTGGGGCTGGAGACACTCTTCCTGAAGCATGTGGGCTCAGAAGGACAGTGTGAAGAACTGAAAACAGTTGAGGCTGGCTCCAGGCAGAGAAGAGGTGAAGAATTCCGGGGATACGTCGGCTTTGGGAGTAGCTGAGTATGTAAGAAGCAGGGAGCAGTACTGACACAGGTAGAATCTGGAGTCATGGCATCTAGTTATTCTCAGGACACGGAGGGTAAACAGAAGAGACGAATCCAGGGGCATGTCCCAGATTTAGGACCTGCTCACCAAATGTTCCGTGGGACCATTCTTTAGGCAGAACAGTGGCTACCTGAAGATGTCCGTGTGCTAATTCCTTGAACTTGTAAATATTGCTCTCCATGGCCAAAAGGAGGTGGCAGATGTGATTAAGAGAAGGGACTGTGAAGTGGCTAGATTATCCCGATTAGTCTGAGTGGGTGCAAGGTAATCATATGAGTTCTTAAAAGTGGAGAATCTTAATTATTGTCAGAGAGAGACAGAGAGAGGGAGGGAGAGAGAGAGAGAGAAGGTGCACGTGTGCCTGGATGTTAGAAGGAGGGGTATAAGATATCCCAAGTATGAGAGGACTTGAGATCCCCATCACTGGCTCTAAAGACGGAGGAAGGGAGCCGTGACCGAGGCATGTAGCGGGCCCTACAAGCTGGGAAGGAAGCATACAGCTTTGCCCCCAGACTCTCTGAAAAGGAGCACAGCCCTTGATTGGAGCTGGTGAGACCTGTGTTGTGCTTCTGACCCACAGAACTTGAAGATAATGAATTTGTGTTCTTTTAAGCTACTGGGTTTGTGGGTTTTGTTATGGGAGCAGTAGAAAACTAATACAGCAGATTTGTCTGGGTTTTTCACTGAGGGAGGAAATGAGGATTTCTTTTCTCTTGATATTGAATTAGATGTACCAGGAGTTGGCAGTCTAGGGTCAGGGGCATTTTTTCTCTTTGAGGACATGCTTGCTGGAACAAAGGAGAGAAACTGATTATGAAAGAGCATTTTATTTGAAGCTTCTTTGTTTTTAGTTCTCTGCCCATTAGTGTCCTCTTCCTCCAAGTTAAGCATTGGAATAGATGAGCCCAGGTTCCCTTCGGCTTGAAACTTCTGAAGTTACTTGATGCACGTAGATGAAACAAGATAAAATGCATCACTACCCAACACAGTCTCTTCTCTGGTGAGGATGAGGAAAGAAGTGGGAAAGCCCATGCAGTAATTGTGGGTGAAACATAGGAATCGAGTCTTTAGTATAAAACCTGAATTCAGACTGCATTCTCGGTGCTTTGTGTAGAAACATTCCTGAACACTGACATAAATCGGCATATTCCCTGGAATTTCTGGGCTGAAGTTCCTCATTTTGCATCAAGGTGTAAGTGAAATTGGAGGTTCTGAACAGAAGCGCGTGTTGTCCTAATGATATTGTGGGCCAAACTTTCGTCATCATAAAACCTGTGTCTTGGTGTCACTGTGGATTTTTACAGAAAATAATCTGAGTTGTTGAAAGTATTCTTCTCATGAGCACTAATACTCATTTTTAGTCATATAAATCTCACAAGTAGAATCAGCCACTTGATGGAGAATTTTTGTAACCTGGTGCTATTGTTTGAATTTTGCAAGCTGGGGGATCTGCTGAGTAGTGATGGTATAGAGTCAGTCCTTTTGGGCTGCCTCTTGCCTACTCTTGGTTTAGCATGAGTAGTGCTCCAACTGAAAATTCCTTTCCCAGTGGGGGAAAAAGCATAACTTCTAATATAATTGATATCTTTAACACAAGGATGGGCACTCCTGCTAACCTGGGTTGTGGACTGCAGTCAGTGGTGCCGTGAACACACTATATTTAGATCACTTTAGTGTTGTTACCTCTTTCCAGAGGTGAAGGTCACGTTCATACCCATTCTCACACATTCAGGTACTCCAGATGTAAATTCTGCAGAAATGGCTATAGATCTAAGAATTAACTCATTTAGAGGGAGTTTGTCATGTGATTCCATCGGGCTCAGTCGTTGCTCTCAGACCCTGGGAAGCTTTGCTCTATCAATATTCTGTAAGCTCTTGAGCCATAATAGAACAAATGTTCTTGAACTTGTTATCCAGACATGGGCTTGCCAAATGCTATGGTGAGACTTGTGGAGGTAAGAAGTCTAGTGTGAATGATGCAGTTAAACTTCAGGGCCCATATGCTATGCTTGATTGTTTTGCTGGGCCAGGTTCTTTAGAAGTTATGACCTTGACCAAACTTTGAACAGCTGATCAAGATGTCACTGTCAGAGGTGTCTTAATAGTTATCCTTCATCAAGGTCCATCAAGTGTCTTTGGCCCCATACACTGTTGCTCACACTGTGTTCATGGTATAAGTCTTTCCAAGGGAGCCAGGCACTAACCCATTTAGGTTCTGTGAAAAGACTGCCTGTGTCCTGGGCCATCTGCCACAGCAGACTCAGAGTGGCAGTCATTTTCTTTTGCCACATCGGTCACCATTCAATGTGTATCTCAGAGTAAGTCTTGATAATGTCAATCAAATGTGTTTTCTTGAGGACTATTTGATTATAGGTTTTTTCCTACCCCTCTGGGTATATGTTTTAGTCATTTGGGGTTGCTCTAACAAAATATCGTTGACTGGATAGCTTAAACAATATGCATTTATTTCTCACCATTCTAGAGCCTGAGAAATAGATTCAGTGTCTTATGAGGATCATCTTCCTAGATTGCCTTCTGCCTGCATCCTTACATGGCCTTCCCCAAGGGCTTGCAGAGAGATCTTGTGTCTTTATAAGGACACTAATCCCATCACAAGGGCTCCACCCTCATGACCTAATCAAACTCTATTCACCTCCCAAAGGTCTCTCCCCCAAATACCATCAGCTTGGGGATTAGGGTGTCAACATATACGTTTTGGGGAACATAGACATTTAGTCCATAACAGTCTCACTAGGACGACAAAATGCGACAAATAGTAACTGTTCTATAGAGTTTCCTAGAATAACTCTAACATATAATCCCAAAAGGGTACACATCCATCAGGTTGTTTTTTGTTTTTGTTTTGTTTTTGGTTACAGAAAGGTGACAATCAATATTAGTGAGATAGTGTGACTTGGGAATTACTTTCAGATCTTGGGCTCACTCTCTGAAATGATTTTGAGGAAAGGAAGGGCAGGGTAAGGAATCGATTTAAGGACCGTCCTGAGTGTCGGGGTCGGGGGGGTCATCTCTCTTCGTTCTTCTGTTGCAGCGTTCACCCACAGCCTGGCCTGTGTGAATGAAGTGACTGTTAACTGAGGTAGTTTTACAGCACCGAAGAGTGACTTGTTGAAGAGCTGATTCTTCTTTGTCTGTAAAAGTCGCTCAGCTTTGGGCTCAGTACTCGGAGCTGGCTGCCGGCTCGTGTTTCATCCACTTCCTGTGAGTGGCGGGTGAAGGCATCCTTCACATCCTTGTGGGATGAGTCACCAGAATCTGGGACTCCCACAGTTAGAGGAGCTCCTCACGGTTGCCAGGGCTGGGAACAACCCGCCAGGCCCAGCCAAGGTACCTGAGGGAGGCTTGTTCTTCCTTTTTTGTCTAAAACTGAAGGTTGTTGCGAATGTGCTCAGTCATCGTAGGCCTGCCCCAAGACTGTGTCTCCAAACCCGTGGTTCTCAGAGGAGGTGCATCTGGGATTTACTGAGTGCATTCTGGGCTGTGAAGGCTTGGCTCTAAGAAGCAGGGTCAGGAAACTTCTAGAGAGCTAGAGAATAAGAGGCATGGGTTTCGCCTGTCATGGCTGGGGAAATGAGCTCTCATTGCATGGTGAGTAACCGTCCCAGCTGCCTGGGACAGTGGAGCTCTGGAACATAGGGTTTTCAGTTTTCAGTCTGGCACCAGTTGCTCACCTGGCACTGAAAGCCCAACCCTCCCCGGCTGGTGGTGCCTGTTATATGGTCATGCCACTCAGGGTGGCCGTTCTCTGCCCCTGTGCATCCCCACTCAGCCAGTCCTTGCTTCACCGACATCCTGCTCATCGGAGGGGCCCTCCTTGTTAGTCTTAGAGCCTAATGAGTAAAGGCCTGCTGTTGCCCCAGGCCCCAGCTAGTGATTGTTCTAATCTTTAGGTTGGAATGTCTTACTCCCCTTTATCAAGAGAAGTGGGGTGGGCCCCTCCGCTGGTCTCCCTGGTATCGATGAGCCAACCTAGCTTCAGTTCTTCCTATAACGGGGAACCTCCCTCTTACCCTGGTCCTGAAGACTCCTGCCAGGTCTTGCCTGCCATCTGCCATCCCCGGTTGGGTATCTCTCCGACTGTTTTTGCTTTGACATGTAAGCTCCCCCATCCATAAACCACTGATGTCTCTGAGCTCTTTCTTCGGTCCTTCGGCTGGGCACTTAGCAGGCTTGAAGGCTTGCGGGGTACGGCCCAACAGCCATGCTGCTGTACTGCTCAGCCAGTCCTCCGGAGTTCTGTCTGTCCTCTGAGGCACAGTCTCGGGACCTGTGAAGGAAAAGTCAAAAACAACCACTGTTTAGTTGCACATTTAAAATTCTGTGTTGTTGTTCAGTTGCTCAGTCATGTCTGACTCTTTGTGACCCCATGAACTGCAGCACGCCAGGCCTCCCTGTCCATCACCAACTCCCAGAGCTTGCTCAAACTCATGTCTGAGTCAGAGATGCCATCCAACCATCTCATCCTCTGTCATCCCCTTCTCCTCCTGCCTTCAATCTTTCCCAGAATCAGGGTCTTTTCTAATGAATCAGCTCTTTGCATCAGGTGGCCAATGTATTGGAGCTTCAGCATCAGTCCTTCCAATGAACACTCAGGACTGATATCCTTTAGGATGGACTGGTGGATCTCCTTGCAGTCCAAGGGACTCTTAAGAGTCTTCTCTAAAACCGCAGTTCAAAAGCATCAATTCTACAGTGCTCACTCTTCTTTATGGTCCAGCTCTCTCATCCATACATGACTACTGGAAAAACTATAGCTTTGACTACACAGACCTTTGTTGGCAAAGGAACGACTCTGCTTTTTAATACGTTGTCTAGGTTTGTCATAGCTTTTCTTCCAAGGAGCAAGTGTCTTTTAATTTCATGGCTGCAGTCACCATCTGCAGTGATTTTGGAGCCCAAGAAAATAAAGTCTGTCACTGTTTCCATTGTTTCCCCATCTATTTGTGAGGAAGTGATGGGACCAGATGCCATGATCTTCGTTTTTTGAATGTTGAGTTTTAAGCCAGCTTTTTCACTCTCCTCTTTTACCTTCATCAAGAGGCTCTTTAGTTCCTCTTTACTTTCTGCCATTAGGGAGGTATCATCTGCATATCTGAGGTTATTGATATTTCTTCTGGCAGTCTTGATTCCAGCTTGTGCTTCATCCAGCCTAGCATTTTGCTTGATGTACTCTGCATATATGTTAAATAAACAGGGTGACAATATACAGCCTTACGTACTCCTTTTCCGATTTTCCCCTTGTTCCATGTCCAGTTCTAACAGTTGCTTCTTGATCTGCTTACAGATTTCTCAGGAGGCAGGTCAGGTGGTTTGGTATTCCTATCTCTTTAAAGAATTTTCCACAGTTTGTTGTGATCCACACAGTCAAAGGCTTTAATGTGGCCAATGAGGCAGAAGTAGATGTTTTTCTGGAATCCTTTTGTTTTTTCGATGATCCAGTGGATGTGGAAAATTTGATCTCTGGTTCCCCTGCCTTTTCTAAATCCAGCTTGAACATCTGGAAGTTCTTGGTGCAGTACTGTTAAAGCCTCCCATGGAGAATTTTGAGCATTTCTCTGCTAGCATGTGGTAGTTTGAATATTCTTTGGCATTGCTTTTTTTTGGGATGGGAATGAAAACTGACCTTTTCCCGTCCTGTGGCCACTGCTGTTTTCCATATTTGCTGGCATATTGAGTGCAGCACTTTCACAGCATCATCCTTTAGGATTTGAAATAGCTCAACTGGAATTCCATCTGCTTCACTAACTTTGTTCATAGTGATGCTTCCTAAGGCCCACTTGGCTCTGCACTCCAAGATGTCTGGCTCCAGGTGAGTGATCACACCATCGTGGTGATCTGGGTCATTTTTTGTACAGTTCTTCTGTGTATTCTTGCCATCTCTTCTTAATATCTTCTGCTTCTGTTAGGTCCATACCATTCCTGTCCTTTACTCTGCCCATCTTTACATGAAATGTTCCCTTGGTATCTCTGATTTTCTTGAAGAGATCTCTAGTCTTTTCTATTCTATTGTTTTCCTCCTTCCCATCAGGAAGCTTCCACAAGCCTCTTATCCTTCTCCATCAGAGGGCAGACAGAATGAATACCACAATCACAGAAAACTAACCACACTGATCACATGGATCACAGCCTTCTCTAACTCAATGAAACTATGAGCCATTCCATGTAGGGCCACCCAAGATGGATGGGTCGTGGTGGAGAGTTCTCTGAAAATCCTGTTTACAAGGATGAATATTTTCAATGGAACCTGAAGCTTTCACTAAGTGAAAACTTCATGACCTAAGGAGTCTTTGTAACACCAGCAAGAGTCTATGATAACATGGTTCAGGTTCTCTGGTGAGAACGTGGTTCAGGTCCTCTCATAACCCTGGAAGATGTTATCCATACACAAGTGGTCTGCTGAGTTTTCTCTACTCTCTGATCCAGGTGCCTTGCACAGCCCAGGGGAGCTAGGGCTCCCCCCTCCCATAGGAATGTAGTGCCTTTTGTGCCCTGCCCAGGTGGTGCCCCTAGTGTACTAGGGTGACTCCAGACTGGATCGCTGAGCCCTTGGGCATGTTTCTCTCCCTCCTACAGTTAGTGCTGTGGAGGATAAAAGAATGAATGGGCTGGTGGGGCTTTTCCAGGATAAGATAGAAGTGGCAATTCCAAAACCAGGCAGAGCAGGTAGCAGGGCCTACGATATCTCAGAGGAGCTGGTAACTCTTGTTTGTGACCACAGGTAAGAGAGAAGAAAGATCTTCTGTATTTTTAATATTAAGCTTTGGAGCAGTCTCAAAGGGACCAGCAAGCTGGAGATGTGTATTTAGATAAGAATGCTGATCTGCATTTAGATAAGAATGGTCTAATTTACCTTTTTTTTTTTTTTTTAAGCTTTTTATTTTGTATTGGAGTATAGCTGATTAACAAACAGTGTTGTGATAATTTCAGGTGAAGAGCAGAGTGAATCAGCCAGACATATCCATGTATCCATTCTCCCCCAAATTGCCTTCCTTTCCAGGCACAACACTGAGCAGAGTTCCATGTGCTGTGTAAGCTCTCTGGTTTGTCATTGCAGTTAGAGGGTGATGGGTGATGTTTTAAGTGTTTCTTGAAGTTTTTGGAAATATTATATACGGATGTTTAAAGTTGTATGGAGACTGAGTTAGGGAATATGAGCTCTCACTTCCTTGGTTATGTGTGTTATTGAAAAACAACTTAAAATTGGACAGTCTGATTACTAGTCAGTCTTAGACTGAACCACATGAAATTATGCTTTTGTTAGTCATAATAATAAATATTAATAATTTCATATGGTTCATTCTAATATATTTATACCCTTGGTCTTTTTCTCTAAAATCTAGTAGATTTATCTATGAAGCTATTGTTGTTTAGTCACTAAGTCGTGTCTGACCCTTTGTGACCCCATGGACTGTAGCCCACCAGGCTCCTCTGTCCATGGGTTTCTCCAGGCAAGGATACTGGAGTGGGTTGCCACTTCCTTCTCTAGGGGATCTTCCCAACCCAGGGATTGAACCCGCATTTCCTGCACTGTATGCAGATTCTTTACCACAGAGCCATAGTGAAGCCCCTGTATAATTTTGACTCTCTAACAAATATTTTAATAAACTGAGGAAGCTGCTTCAACAGGAACTGCCCTCCCTGCTCTGTCATTTTTGCAAGTTCTGATTCTGTTTTCCTGAGTTTCATTTAAAGAAGCAAAATTAAAAAAAAACAAAAAACAAAAACCAAAAAACAACTCAAGTGACTGGAATGTAGTAGAATATGGAAACTTTCAAGAAGGAATGAAATTGAAGGTAGAAGGCATCCTGTTCCATGTGGTGACTCTTAAACTCCCAGCAATATTTGAAGGAAATCCTTCATCTAAGATGATAACTCCATATTGTGGCAGTGGGGGAAAATGGGAGAGGGATCAGCCCACTTTATCTTCTTTCTTGGCTTTATTTCAGCTTATTTTTTTCCTGTTTCATTTGAGGAGGCTGCTTTATTTGGCTCAGAACGAGCTCAAGGTGTTGTGTGTGTGAGTGCTTATTTTCTTCACCTTGGAAAGCTCTTGCCTTTAAGTTCTAGGTGAAACGCTCCCAGCAGGGTGGGTACCATGTCGTGAGTCATCGAGCGTGCTATCTTTGGGAAACCATTCATAGTATATTTAGTCCTAAAAATGATTCAGATCAATAGCATCACTTTGACCATGGATTTTAGGTTGTGTTTTGAAATTTAAATTAGTATCTAAAGAAACTGTTTGAGAGTCCTGATCCAAACATCCTCCTTCAAAAAAACAAAGACACAAACAAACAAAAAAAAACCCCTACAAATCAAAACTCCCAAACAAAACAATCCTCCTGTTTTTTATAATTAGGATACAATGTTTTTATATAATTAGTTGACTTTTAAAGAAAGAAACCATTGCCACTGTGGACTGATTGATGGGCTGTAAGATATTTTTATGTATTGTGTACATATTATACATACCTCTAGCCCTGCTTTTATTAGCAAAAGTGGGATCTTGACAGTCGGTCACGTGTGTTCATTTCTGTAATGCTTGCCCTGCTGGAAATGAATCACACATCAGTGAAACTTGCTTCTTTGTGACCAGACTTCCTGGAATGGAATCCCCATCAAATTGCAGGTGGTAAGTTGAAACCAAGTATTTGACTGAATAATAACCTTTCCTAGATATTTCTTAACCTTTTAGTTATGTGTTATTTTTTGGCTACCCTGGCTCTTTGCTGCTGAGTGAGGCCTCTCTCTGGCTGTGGTGAGCGGGGCGGCTCTCCGGCTGTGGGGTGCTGGCTCCTCATCACGGTGGCTTCTCTGGTTACAGAGCATGAGTTTTCGGCACAGGGGCTCAGCAGTTGCAGCTCCCAGGCTTAGTTGCCCTGTGGCATGTGAAATCTTCCAGGGATTGAACCTGTGTCCTTTGTATTGTCAGGTGGATTCTTAACCACTGGACCACCAGGGAACTCCTCCTAGACATTTTGGGGCTGTTTGTATTGAAATGTCACAAGGTGATGATATTTTGTCTTGTTCTTACTCACACCCACATGTGGTATGTTGGTAAATCCCACCTGATCTGCCTTCAAAATGCCCTTGCCTTCTTTCCCTGGGTCCTGGGGCTGCCACCCTGAGCCACAGTCTTCCTGGGATCACTGGTCCCTTTCTTCCAGGTTCCCCCCACAGCATAGTCTGTTCTCTGTTCAGCAGCCAGGGGGACCTGTGGAGCCTCAGTCTCAGCCCTCCCTACCTGGGGTCCTGCAGGAGTCCTCCTGAACATGGGTGCAGGTCTGGGTCCTCACGGTGGCCTTCCTGGCGGCCCGAGCCGACCCCGGTCACCTGGTCACCCCTCTCCTGGCTCAGCCACATGGGCCTCTGGCGGTGCTGTGACCACCGCTGTGCTCTCTCTGGTTGGTCTCAGCCTGGGCAGGGTGCCTCCCTCAGAAATGCTCCCCCTTCCCTGATCACTTACCTGGCCAATCCCCTGACCGCCTTCAGGTCTTTGCTTAACTATATAAACCTCCTGTTAAGGGGTGAGGAGACTGTTAACTTTATTGTGGCAGTAGGTTTTGTCTCATTGACTGCTTACAGACATCTCAAGAAAAATAAATTCTCATTGCAGCACTGTTTACAATAGCCAAGACGTGGAAACAACCTAAATGTCCATTGACAGATGAGTAAAGGGGTGGCGCGCGCACGTGCACACACACACACACACGCATGCACACATGCACACACGCACACACACGCACGCACACACGCACACATGCACACACACACACACACTGGAATGCTACTCAGCCTTAGAACAAAATAATGCCATTTTCAGCAACATGGATGGACCTAGAGATTATCATACTAACTGAAAATAAGCCAGAGAAAGAAATATATCACACGATATTGCTTATATGTGGAATCTGAAAAAAAAAATCAACCTTCCTTTTTTATGTGGGTGTGTTCGTTGCTCAGTCATGTCCAACTCTTTGCAGCCTTTCTTAAAACCTACCCTGTTCGCTCCGTTTTTCCTTTACCATAGCCCTTTCACCTTTCAACTTACCATATAATTTAATTTTTTGTTGGATATAATGTTTTTTCTCTTTCCCCTCTCTGGAATGTGTCTACCATGGGCATGGGTTTTGCTTGTTTGTTGATGTGTCCCAGGCACGTGGAATATGACCTGAGGCAGAGCAGGAGCTCAGTAAATATCTGTCAGGTCCAGGAATGCTCACACGAGGGTGATGGATTGACACTTTCTGTAGGTGCCTCGTTTTTTTGTTTGTTTGTTTGTGTTTTTTTTTTTTTTTCCTGTAGGTGCCTCGTTTTAAAAATTCAAATTTGGCTTCCCTGGTGGCTCAGAGATTAAAGCATCTGCCTGTAATGCTGGAGACCTGGGTTCGATCCCTGGGTCGGGAAGATTCCCTTGGAGAAGGAAATGGCAACCCACTCCAGTATTCTTGCCTGGAGAATCCCATGGATGGAGGAACCTGGTGGGCTACGGTCCACAGGGTCGCAAAGAGTCAGACATGATTGAGCAACTTCACTTAGTGCCATTACCTTGGTTTCATACTTCATATTTTACATATCTACTATTGAGATGACTTAAAAATAATGATTGGTATAACCCACTCTGATTGTTCTGATAATGACAGGTTAGCCTCTGCCAACACCATCCAGAAATTCCATCTGATTTTTAGAGGTTTTTGATTGGGGTGAGGCTCTTTTCAGGAAAGGGCCACTCTTACATGGAAAGCAATTTCGTGCCTTTGATTCCACGTCTCTGAAACCTAGTGATAAACCAAATGAAAACATTGGACATTGTAGCTGTATGATGACTTTGCATACACCCTTTCGCACCTTTCTGTCTGGTCATTTTTGTGTCCTCTGGGGTGGGAAAACAGGCGGCTCCACAGCCTCCTCCTGCTTCACATGGGATCTTCCAGGGGCCCTTGTACAGACCTGGCTCTCTCCCCTCTTTGCCAGGTTCCTTCTGTGTCCCATAAGAATTATTTACTAGTCTTCTGCTTCTCTTCCCAACCTGCTACTTTACATCAGCTCCTTTCCTTCCAGCCTTTCTGCCTCCTGGGAAGGTCTGGGGAAACCCTGGCTATAAAACCATCACGGTGGCCTTGGGCTTTGGGTGTCTGCCTCCTGCCTGCCCTTTCCTGTTGATACAGACTGTGCTGCCTCAGGTACCTGGCCCACAGGGTTCTGGTCTCTCCACCCTTTTACTGGCTTCCTGCTCCTTCCTTACAGGCGACCTTTGTTCCAGCCAAATGGGGAGACTTGCCGTCTCTAAGCACAGCCACACCGTTCCCAGGCCAGCTCTGCAGAGACACCAGGTCACCACCCGCTCCAGACCTGCCCCGCCCCCTGAGGACCTCAGTTGTCCCTCTGTGTCCCTGTCTTAATCCTGAAAGTAACGTGCCCTCTATTTTCCCATGTGCTTCATTCATTTCAACAGCACAACTTCTGCGCCAGGTCATACACCCTGTGAAGGCGAGGACAGGGTGTTCTTTACTGTTCTATCAGACTCGACGTGTCACATGTATGAGCTCTGTAAGTGTTTCATAAAACCGTGGAATGTTACTGCTTGGAGGGACTCTGCGAATGAAAAATATGCTTAGTTTGGAGTTTCTAAAACTGCCCTGATTTTTAAATATGTTGTTTCTTGATATCTTCCATAAATATAGTTGTATTTTCCCAACAACACACCTTGATTTTTAGTTTGGAAAACTATTGCTATCAGAGATAGTGAATAGCCAGTAGTTCACCCAGTTACCTGTGTGAACTGTGATTAAAGAGGTTTCAAGGGTGGGTGAGTAGGCTCCACACACTGTCCTCCCTGCATTTTTCATGATCGTTTTATGGAGTTCATCCGGGAATTAGTCTCATAGCTTTTTCTGTTTTGAAACAGAACGGATTATGAATATAGCCTTGGTGATAAATTAGAGGGCATACTTTTTCACACTCCTTCAAACTAGAAACTTTCTCCCAGCCACAGCTCAGGTGCATCTACAGAGTAGTAATCATTCATATAGCTCAGCAAATATTTGTTGAGTGCCTGCTATGTGCCTTCCTGGTGGCTCAGATAGTAAAGAATCTATCTGCAATTCAGGAGCCCAGGGTTTAATCCCTGGGTTGGGAAGATCTCTTGAAGAATGGAATGGCTACCAACTCCAGTATTCTTGTCTGGAGTTTTATCTTTTTTCCAGGTGGAAAGTGAAAGTATTAGTCACTCAGTCACGTCTGACTCTTTCCGACCCCATGGACCACAGCCCACCAGCCTCCCCTATCTGTGGAGTTCTCCTGGCAGGAATACTGGAGTGGGTGGCCATTCCCAGAGCTGGTGGTGACAGACCACTTGCCAGTGCAGGAGACACAGTAGACACAGGTCAGATCCCTGGGTCAGGAAGACCCCGGAGGAGAGCACGGCCACCCGCTTTAGCATTCCTGCCTGGAGAACGATAGCCACAGGGTCACATGGAGTCAGACGCAACTGAAGCAACCTAGCATGCATGCATGTGCCAGGTACATAGTAGGAAGAAATCGAACAGAAGTCCACACCTTCAGGGAGCTTACGTTCCAGGAGGTGGAAGAATAGAAGAAACCAGTCAGACAGCAGGTGTGCCAGATGATGGTGAGGGCCATGCAGAGAAGGGGCTGGAGGAAGCTAGGGCAGGGAGGCGATTTCTCTGTAAAAAAGGGTGATTAACCGAGGCCTGAAGGTGATGAAGTAATGCGTTCCATGGGAAGAATATTCTAGGCGGGAAGAACAAAGCCTCTGTGTGGGAAAGGCTCACTGTATGTGTGAACCATTCCACAGGGATGCGCTTCCACAGTGCCGAAGGTGGAGGAGAGGACCGGGTGAGCTCACACGTCAAGATCAAGGGCTTTAGGGCCCTTTAGTCCTTTAAGCGAGGGTGTCTGCTGACATTTTGGGCTGGGCGAGTCTTTACTGTGCAGGGGTGCTGGCGTGCACATTGTAGGGTGTTTCACAGCATCCCTGACTGATGCCAGGAGCACCCCCACCCTTCACAAGACAGCTGAAAATGTCTCCAGATGTTACAAGATGTCCACAGAGGTGCCAGGTCATATGAAATGGAGAGCCACTGCTTTAGAGCCAAATAAGGACTCTGGTATTCGGAGTGGGTTGTTCACTTTACTAGACTCCTCTGGCGCTGTGCTGAGAACAAGGTGAAAAGGGACTGAGGCAGGAGGGCAATTGGGAGAAATCCAGGTTGGAGGGGAGAGCACCCGGAGCAGACTAGGGTGAGCTGGGGTTAGCGAGGGCGGATCAGACCTGGGATGCTTTGAAAGACAAGCCATCAGGACTTGTGACAGACTAGATCCTAGGTATAAAAGAAATCAAAAGTAGCCTCAAGGACATGGGCCCAAGCACAGAGGCTGCAGCTTCCTGGGGGATATCAAGAGTATGGTGTGAGCATGTTGTGTTTGAGAACGCTGACCATTCTCTGGGTTCTCCCTGACACACCATGGGAGTTGGGCATTCTTTCCTTGTAATGTAAAAGCCCACGAAGGTTAGTGAATGCCCAAAGGCACACAACCCACGAGGAACAGAACCAGCATTTCAGTCCAGAGATGCCTGACTGCTAACCTTTCCTGGATACACCTCAAAGTGATTTGGAGTGGTTCTTGAAGTCCCCAAGTTGAGATCAGGTATAGTATCATATTCCCTCTAGGGGTTAATTCAGCAGTGTCGTTTTTCATGAAATTCTGCTAAATGCTAACATTTCAAATGGAGACAATTACTGCTTTTTCATTTTCTTAGTGGGCTTCAGAATGAACTGGTTGGATCTCCTTGAGAGTCCCTCATGTGAAGAGTTGACTCATTGGAAAAGACTGTGATGCTGGGAGAGATAGGGGGCAGGAGGAGAAGGGGACGACAGAGGACGAGATGGCTGGATGGCATCACTGACTCGATGGACGTGAGTCTGAGTGAACTCTGGGAGTTGGTGATGGACAGGGAGGCCTGGCGTGCTGCGATTCATGGGGTCGCAAAGAATCAGACACGAATGAGTGACTGAACTGAACTGAGTGGGATTGAAAAGAAACAGAAACCTTAGACAGGATTCTGTGTAGTAAAACAAATCACCTGGTGCATTAGAAAGTAGGTGTTGTGGTAAATTGGATTATAAACACTCAGTTCAGTCACTCAGTCATGTCTGACTCTTTACAACCCCATGGACTGCAACATGCCAGGCCTCCCTGTCCATCACCAACTCCCAGAGTTTGCTCAAACTCATGTTCATTGAGTCGATGATGCCATCCAACCATCTCATCCTCTGTTGTCCCCTTCTCCTCCCGCCTTCAATCTTTCCCAGCATCAGGATCCTTTCAAATGAGTCAGTTCTTTGCATCAGATGGGAAAAGTATTGGAGCTTCAGTTTCAGCATCAGTCCTTCCAAGAATATTCAGGACCGATTTTCTTTAGGGTTGACTGGTTTGATCTCCTTGCAGTCCAAGGGACTCTCAAGAGTCTTCTCCAACATCATGGTTCAAAAGCATCAATTCTTCAGCACTAAGCTTTCTTTATGGTCCAACTCTCATATCCATACATAACTACTGGGAACACCATAGCTTTGACTACACAGACCTTTGTCGGCAAAGCAATGTCTCTGCTTTTAAATATGTTGTTTAGGTTGGTCATAGCTTTTCTTCCAAGGAGCAAGCGACTTTTAATTTCATGTCTGTGTCACCATCTGCAATAATTTGGAGCCCAAGAAAATAAAGTCTGTCACTATTTCCACTGTTTCCCCATCTATATTGCCAGGAAGTGATGGGACTGGTGGCCATGATCTTTGTTTTTTGAATGCTGAGTTTTTTTCACTTTCCTCTTTCGCTTTCATCAAAAGTCTTTTTAGTTCTTCTTTGCTTTCTGCCATGAGGGTGGTGTCATCTGAATATATGAGGTTATTGATATTTCTTCCAGCAATCTTGATCCCAGCTTGTGCTTCATCCAGCTCTGCATTTCTCATGATGTACTCTGCATATAAGTTAAATAGGGTAACAATAAACAGCCTTGATGTACTCCTTTCCCAATTTGGAACCAGTCTGTTGTTCCATGTCCAGTTCTAACTGTTGCTTCTTGACCTGCATACAGATTGCTCAGGAGGCAGGTGAGGTGGTTTGGTATTTCCATCTTTTTAAGATTTTTCCACAGTTTGTTGTGATCATCCACATAGTCAAAGGCTTTGGCGTAGTCAATAAAGCAGAAATAGATGTTTTTCTGGAATTCTTTTGCTTTTTATGTGATCTAACGGATGTTGCCAATTTGATCTCTGGTTCCTCTGTCTTTTCTAAATCCAGCTTGAACATCTGGAAGTTCTTGGTGCAGTACTGTTGAAGCCTCCTGTGGAGAATTTTGAGCTAGCGTTTTGAGAAATTTTTGCTAGCATGTGAAATGAGTGCAATTGTTCAGTAGTTTGAACATTCTTTGGCATTGCTTTTCTTTGGGATTGGAATGAAGACTGACCTTTTCCAGTCCTGTGGCCACTGCTGAGTTTTCCGTATTTGCTGGCATATTGACTATAGCACTTTTACAGCATCATCTTTTAGGATTTGAAATAGCTTAGTTGGAATCCCATCACCTCCACTAGCTTTGTTCCTAGTGATGCTCCTTAAGGCCCACTTGACTTTGCACTGTAGGATGTCTGGCTCTAGGTGAGTGATCACACCATCATGGTTATCTGGGTCATGAAGATCTTTTTTATATAATTCTTCTGTGTATTCTTACCACCTCATGTTAATATTTTCTGGTTTTGTTAGGTCCATACCATTTCTGCCCTTTATTGTGCCCATCTTTGCATGAAATCTTTCCTTGGTATCTCTAATTTTCTTGAATAGATCTGTAGTCCTTTTCCATTTCATTGTTTTCCTCTATTTCTTGGTCACTCAAAGACTCTGTGGTCAGTTGAGTTGGGATGTATATCCTGGGTCCCTCTTTTGGGGTCTACATAGACATCGGCAGACTGCTTTTCTCCCCTGATCTCACAGGCACAGGCATCATTAAAACTACTTTTCTCACCTTTGACTTGATTTCCTGAGTCCGCTGTAGTCATGGCTGTGTCTTGACATCACCTTAATCTATACATTCCCTCAAATACACATGTTTCTGAAGCTTGGGCATGATATGTGGGATGTTTTTGTTCCTCATTCACTTTTCTGCCAAACTCTTCTGATATTTTAGCTTTGCCCTCACCAGACCCTTGAGTCACGAACCTGAATGGGTTTTCATGAAATAGATCCTAAGCCCTTTTGCAAACTGCAGAATCTAAAAACAGGCTCTGTACTTCTTTCAGTTATGTAATTGTCTGTGTAAACTGTGGGGCTCAACAGAGTCATTGCAACCCGCGAGTTGTCAGCCGTTGGAACCATTGAGCCAGCCGCTGGGAGCTTTGCACCATGATTGATTTCTGTGGGTGTTCAGGAAGCCTGGAGGTGGTATGAGCAATGCTGCTCTGAAGAGCTGTCCACACGCTTCTCTGCTGTTACAGGTTGTATAATCTTGTGGTGACTTAAACTAAAATAAAAGAGAACACTGCTGTTTCTCTTTCCTCCAAGAATCACCAGTGCCCAGGGAACTGTCTTAGGGGGTCCTTGGCAGTTTCTTGTTGAGTTCTTGGCAGGGGCAGCTCATGGCCATGTGACTTGTGCAGTTATTTGGGGACCCAGCCTTGGGAGGGCTCTGTGTTTGATTTAATATTCTATTGTCACTGTCTTGAAAACCTCAAAAACAGGGGGACCCATGTCTTCCTTTGACTGTGGGCCCTGCAGATTATATAGACTGGTCCTGATCCTGAGAGCTGGCCCCAGTTCTGGACTCAGGGCTTCCAAGAGGATAAGGGAGGGAAGGATTGGGAGCTTGGGATTAGCAGAGGCAAACTATAATTTTATATATAGGATGGATAAACAATAAGGTCCTACCATATATATATATAGCACTGCCGCTGCTGCTAAGTTGCTTCAATCGTGTCCGACTCTGCGCGACCCCATAGACGGCAGCCCACCAGGCTCCCCCATCCCTGGGATTCTCTAGGCACTGCTGCTGCTAAGTTGCTTCAATCGTGTCCGACTCTGCGCGACCCCATAGACGGCAGCCCACCAGGCTCCCCCATCCCTGGGATTCTCTAGGCACTGCTGCTGCTAAGTGGCTTCAGTGGTGTCCGACTCTGCGCGACCCCATAGACGGCAGCCCACCAGGCTCCCCCGTCTCTGGGCTTCTCCAGGCAAGAACACTGGAGTGGGTTGCCATTTCCTTCTTCAATGCATGCAAGTGAAAAGTGAAAGTGAAGTCGCTCAGTTGTGTCCGACTCTTAGTGACCCCATGGACTGCAGCCCACCAGGCTCCATCCATGGGATTTTCCAGGCACGAGTACTGGAGTGGGATGCCATTGCCTTCTCCGTCTCTAGGCACAGTTATATTTAAATTCAGTATTATAACTAAATTCAATATCATGTGACAAAGCATAATGGAAAAGAAAATGAAAATGAATGTATATGTATACAGACACACGCACATATTTCCAGTGGGATGTCCACAGTAGCTGTCCTAAGTAGCCTTTTTGCTCAGGAGGAAGCTCTGTGGATCCCAGGCCCTTCTCAGGGTCTGTGTTCCACCTGAAACAAGGACTGATCATCTGTGTGTAAACCAAATCTCCACATGAGACACAACATGCTTCCTGATCAGCAGCATCGTCAGGGTGAAGGTTAACTGTGCAGTTCATTCATTCATCAAATATTAAGTGCCTCTGAAATGCTGCTCACTGTGCTAGGAGGAGCGGGTGGGTGGTGCCTTACTTTAGGTTTCCTCCATAGCAGATCCCAGGACCGAAGATTTGAGTGGGCATGAGTTACTAGGGCGAAGATCCCAGGAAAACCGGCAGGAGCGGGGAGACGTGAGACAAGGGAATGAAGAAAGCCAGTAATGGGTGTGTTACCACAGAGGGTGCCCCATGGGCATCCGGGGTGCAGTGCCCTTGGGGACCTCTGGAAGACCTGTAGAACAGGCCTCAGAAGTGTCCCATGAAAGGGTGTGCAGCTTGACTGTTACCTGCTCTTGTTGGAGTCCATTGCTGCAGAACTCACAGATGCAGAGGGTAGGCTCTATAGGCATTGTTATTTAGATCTTTGCTTTATAAGTGTTCATCTGCACAAAACCTCTGAAGGGTACATTGAGGAAATTTTATCTCTGTAAAACACAATTTTGTATAGCTTTAACATCAACATAGTTTTCTCATTTCCTTACTTCATTTCAGGATTGATGCTGTTATATTTAAAAAAAAAAAAAAAAGGCTCCTTTCCAGGCCACCCTGGTGGCCTTGGTAGTGACCGTAGAAGGGAACAGTGGGGCTCATTCAGCAGGAGACCACCTCTGCTTGCTGTGCAGTTATTTCATACATGGTCCTGAAGCTCACCTACAAAAATTTGTGAGCGGTTAGTGTATCTGTGCACACATGGTGTCACAGAGTGTCAGCTTTCACCTTGGTCAGTGATGAGATGGCCTGATTCCATGGTATTTAGAAAGTTAGCTTTTCTCTGGAAACTTTTTTATACCCAGCTCAGGTTTAGGTTAGAAAAACAGTCTTAAAAACAAATTCCAACAACTCCTACCATAATGAGAATTAAGTGGAAAATTCCAGTTTGTATCAACTGTCCATTTCTTAATGAAATTGGTGAAAGTGAAGGTGAAGTTGCTCAGTCGTGTCCGAATCTTTGTGACCCCATGGACTGTAGCTCGCCAGGCCCTCCATCCATGGCATTTCCCTGGCAAGAATACTGCAGTGGGTTGCCATTCCCTTCTCCAGGGGATCTGCCCAACCCAGGGATCAAACCCAGGTCTCCCGAATTGTGGGCAGACGCTTTACCTTCTGAGCCACCGGGGAAGCCAATGAACTCATTAGTCAGATTCTTTTCAGCTGAGTCTCAGACTCACTTTGATGCAGGTGTGAGTCATCTTCAGTCATGTTAAAATGCAGATTCCGCATTTCTAACAAGCTTCCAGACAGTGCTGATGCAGCTGGCCCTCTGGGGAACCAGGTCTGGAACAACCTGCTTTAGGATCCACCTTGTTTGACTGTGAGGGTAAAGCTATGCCTGGAGGAGGGATGGACTGCTTTGGGAAAAAGGAGACTTTTAGAGATAAAGTTTCTGATTCAGAAAACCATTTTCATACTAGCATGATGACTTGTGTGGCTGTCTTCCCAGAATCAGATGAAATGGAGTACTGTGGTGAAGGAGGAAGTTCTTGGCTTTGTGACTTTGATTGGAAAACATCTACACTGCTTCTCTTTATCTGAGGGGAGTTCCTCAAAGCTTACAGGCTCCTGAAGTAACCGAATCTGAAGTCCTTGCAGAGGACATCAAACACTCAGGACTTCAAATGGAACCCTTGCTCAAAGGTACAAAAAGCAAGGTTACAGATTTGAGCCAGAAGGGGCCTTGATGTTAGGGAAAGAACTGGTAGAGATTACAGAAACATTTCAGGCAGTAATTGCAAAGACGGAACTCTCTTCTCCTTAGCAACAGTCTTTGCAAGGGGAGTAGAAGCTTGGAATAGCAGCGGTCCCTATGGAGAAACCTATGTGCAGACAGAATCGAAAGCAATTGAAACAAATTCGCACTAATGACTTTGGGAACCAGAGTGCTCTGAGAATTAAAGAAGAGGGCTTTATTATCAGGGGTGACCTCTAGATTGCAATTGAAATGACTGTTGGGCACATAAATGGACACCTAGGTGGGATGGTGGGAGGACTGTATAATGTGGGTGGTATTCAGTGAATTTCTTTATCTTAGACTTTGGATGAAGAAAAATCTTTCCTCTGCTTCTTGCAAGCTCAAGTAGCGACAGATGGTTCTTATTTTCTTGCTGGTTTCTGTTTCCAGAGGAATAAAATAAGAATTGGTGTTCAGAATTCAGCCTAGGCAAAGATGCTTATATTTGGGTGGACAATTTAGGAACAAAAGGACATTGGCTATAATGATTAAACCAAGGCTAAGAGGGGCTATGGAAATTCACAGAGGCAAGGGCT
This sequence comes from Bubalus kerabau, assembly GCF_029407905.1. Taxonomy (NCBI): domain Eukaryota; kingdom Metazoa; phylum Chordata; class Mammalia; order Artiodactyla; family Bovidae; genus Bubalus; species Bubalus kerabau. The sequence goes on from NC_073636.1 coordinate 2,616,011, forward strand.
GGACAGAGCTACTCCTGTGACCTTGGGCAGGCTATGATCCTCTTTGAGCACCAGTTTACTTTCCTGTAATGATGGGAATAATGCCTCCCATTGGTGGTTTGGAGATAATGGTCCTGAAATGTGTAGCAGAATATTTGGTCCATAGGTTTTCAGTAAGTGGAAGAGTTGTTTTAGAAAGATATCTTGAGATAGAGCTCATGACTAGATTTCAGGACAAACACTGGAGTTCTGGAGTTTAAACTTGAATTTCCTCAATTGGGTAGAGCAACCAAGAACAGGGATTGTAGAGACTACCAGATGTCAAGAAAGCAAGATGCTCAGGGTACTAGGACTACTGGTAAATTAACATTTTTCATAAATGTGACTAAATGCTTACAGAGCTTTCCGCATATTGAAATAAGAGGTGAGTGTCATCATTAGAAAAGAGTTGTGATTATTAAAAACTTACAGAATTCCTCGGTGGTTCCAGCCCAAAGACTGTATAAGCCCCTCTAGTTCCATTTCTTCTGATCACCTTGTAGCAGAGAGACTGTGCTGTTGCCGACCCACGGCTCACTGGCTGCCCGCTGCGCCAGCCCCCAGAGTCTCTAGAACCTACCCTGGGCATGTGCTCTTCAGTGTGGGAACCACTTGCCCTGAGAGGTTATTGGACACCTGACATGTAGGTGGTCTAAGTTGCTTGCAAGTTTAAAATGCTCTCCAAAGACTTATGAAAAAAAAAAAAAAAAAAGAATAGAAAATATCTCATTAATAATTTTTATATATGGAATACATCTAAAAATGACAGTTTTTTGTATACCTTCAGTTAAAATACATTTTAAAAATTAATTTTGTCTGTTTTTACTTTTCTAATATGCAACGAGAAAAGTTTAAGTTACACATGTGGCTGGCATTTTATTTCTGTTGGGCAGCGCTGGTCTAGTCTGCACTGGCACTTGGATAGGAATTTCCTGGAGAAGCTTTTATCATCAAGTTCCCTTGTCCCCAAAGAGAAACAAAGCCAAACCTCGTGCTGACTCGGGGGAGCTTCCTGACCTGACGCTCTGTTGTCTGTTCTCAGCAAAAGGAACCCTGATTGTGCAGGTGAACTGTTTTCCTGAGCATATTAGGTCTGTCCAGGTACAGTCTTAACGTTTTTACGTCATTGATATTCACATTTTTCTTAATGTTGTTCTCAGCCTTTGACAACTCTTATTAAAAAGGCAGTGTTTTCTCTGAAGGTGTGTGTGAAACACATTCTCTTCCTCTTGAGACAAACACAATAAAAGGGTATCGAAATAAGGAAAAGTCACAAAGTGCACTTTGGTCAACATTTATCTTGCTATAAAAAGAGAAGGAAGAGAAGAAATGTGTAGCAGAAATGTGATGGCCTCAATTGCATCAATTAAATGGCCTCCCAGTTTCTGGTTCTTTTTCTTCATGGAATCAGAAATCAACAAAGGAAATTTATCCTTTCTGGTTTGAAGTTGTCAGGGAGTTATTGAAAAGGAGCTGGAGTCCTATTTCTGCAGCAGAACTAATGTGAGAGGAGAATGGTAAATTAAATAAGGGCATGATGATTTAGCCAGCTGCTTCAGTGCCCTGAATGATCACTCGTAAGATGCAAAAAATGTAGGGCTTTGTGCTATTAAATAGAGTTATGGTTTTCTACTCGGAAGAAATATTGTGATGTGGCTGAGTACTCATATTAATGGGATATTTTTGGTCAGTCATTTGTCCTTAGATTATCTCAGCTTCAGAGATGGGAATGATTAACAGTGCACTCTAATCATGAGGAGTAGGAGGGATGGCATGTCGATAAATTGGAATTGAAGAACAGCTTACGAATTCCTTCACTAGCGTATCACTGTGTTCCCGGATTTTGATTTAACACTTTATTTCTCTTTCTTGAAGGCCATCTATGGAAATGGTAGAGAGCTTTTTAACTCTCATTCAACCTTTGGTAAATCCTCCACGTTGAGAGGGGCATCATGGAGCCTATAATTAATTCCCTGAGAGAACATTAAGATTTTAAAAGTGCTTCATATGATTGGTCTATCCTCTTATGTGCTGTGGGGGAAGAATATATATTACCAATGGGACTCAATTAATAAGCATTATTGAATGTTGAATACTTTAACTTTCTTTTTTTTTTAATTTAATTTTATTTTTAAATTTTACATAATTGTATTAGTTTTGGCAAAACTAATACTTTAACTTTCTTAAGAAATACCAATATAGTCTCTGCTCTTTTTGTTTTGTTTTGTTTCTTTTTATGCTGTAGTTTCCAGGTCATGTTCGCAAATGCTCAGAATCATAACTAGGGAAATACATTGGTCTACCCTGGGAAAAGACGGATTGTAAAAATGGAACTTTTGGACTTGTAGACACAGGGGGAGAAGGGGAGAGTGAGATGAATGGAGAGAGTAGCATTGACATATACACACTGCTGCTGCTGCAGCTGCTAAGTCGCTTCAGTCGTGTCCGACTCTCTGCGACCCCATAGACAGCAGCCCACGAGGCTCCACCATCCCTGGGATTCTCCAGGCAAGAATACTGGCGTGGGTTGCCATTTCCTTCTCCAGTGCATGAAAGTGAGGCATAGATGAGTATTGGGGAATTGCCGTGTAGCGCAGGGAGCCCAGCTCGGTGCTCTGTGATGACCTAGAGGGGTGGGTCGGAGGTGAGCGTGGGAGGGAGGCTCCAGAGGGAGAGGATATATGTATACTTCATGCTGATTCATGTTGCTGTGTAACAGAAACTAAGACAGCATTGTAAAACAATTATACTCCAATTAAAAAATTAAAAAAAGAAAGTGTGTTTACCTTCCCACAGTGTATTCATCCTCATCCTAAGGTTTTCCTTGGGTAATTGTGGTAGAAAGTTTCACTCATGCATTCACTCAGTAAGCATTTATTAAACACTTAAGGTGTAGAAATATTGTATAAGGTAATGGGAAGAAACCTAAAGGACAATAGTTTGAGTTGTTGTTTAGTTGCTGAATCACGTTCGACTCTTTTTGAGACCCAGTGGACTCCTCTGCCAGGCTCCTCTGTCCCTGGGATTTTCTAGGCAAGAATGCTGGAGTAGGTCACCATTTCCTTCTCCAGAGGATCTTCTCGACCCAGGGATCGAACCTGAGTGTCCTGCTTGGCTGATGGATTCTTTAGTGCTGAGCCACCTGTGAAGCTTTGGTTCCAAATTGGCCTTTCCATTGTCCCCGTCCCTGCGGGATACTGAGAAGCATGTTAATTAGTATGGCATTGACTGCTTCTCTCACCCTTAAACCTCAGATGGTAGACTCACTGAAGTCTAGGAGAAAGTTGTACTCTGATATTTACAATTTCAGTCTCTCTAGTCTTTCCAGACCATCTTGAATTTCTTTAAAATTATTATTCTCAGTCTTGAAACATTAGGTTATCTTTATGAGAAGTGGTTTTCATCTTGACAGCATCCTTAACTTTCTGAGAGAGATGAAAAACATTTGTATGCTAAACCCCAGGTTTTCAGATTTTTATTTTTCTAGACAATTGATGCAGTATATGAAACTTTTGGAATTATAATTTGTTATATTGCATCTTATCTCTTCCTGCTTGTTGGTTCCTGCTCTCCATTGCATTAACCTTCATCTATTTACATTTCAGTCATTTTGGTTATCTGTTGTTTAATCCATTCATCTGGATAATTCCTGTCAAACTCAACTACAATAACTGATATAGAATATATTACATAAAAGTCATTTCGGGCAGAAGGGTATCCTGATTTTGACCTTCATTCAGCATTCTTAACGACTCTCCCTCGGTGACTGATGGCAGCAAGTGTTCCAAAAGCGACTTACTGGGAGAGGCCGTTGCAGTTTCCTCTCTTCCCTCCCGATGCTCCGAAGTTGGATGCCAGCTTGTCATTGCAGTTATACTGTGTTTCAGATTCCTAAAAATCCTTGTCAAAAGGAAATCATTCATTGGTTTTCAGACCAAATGGTTTTGTTTCTTTAACCTTTCTGATGCTAGTTTTCAATTTTGAAGTGATTTCCTTTTCTTACACTACACATGGAATCCATTAGCACGTTCATTTACCCTACATTTAAAATATGCACCAAATTGACCAGTTTTCCCAGTGTCAGCTGTTCACCAGCACTCATTTGGACTCCTGGGGCAGCCTGCTAATTGGTTTCTCTGCTTCGCTCTTGCCTTGCTACCGTCAGTTCTCCAAACAGCGGTTTCCTTTAAAACTTAAGTCCGACTGTGTAACTCTGCCTATTAAAAGGTCTCCATTGGCTTCTTACTTCACTGAGAATCAGGCTTAGTCAATGTCCGTGAATAATCTGGCTTCCTCTTGCTGATGTCACCTCCTTTTGGCCCTCTGCTCCCTCTGCTTTGCTCCAGCTATGTTACCCTCCTCAGCCTTGTAAAGCACATACTCTGCTCAGGGCTTTCTGCGTCTGCGGGTGCCTCCTCCTGGAGTCCTCTCCCTCCAGACCTTCGGAGGGCTCACTCCCCCACTTCTCTTCAGATTAATGACACCCCAATGAAAGCCTCCATCTAGCAAAACAATAGAAACTTCACCCTTGTCTTCTCCTCCTCCTGATAGAAATCCAATAAATATTTTTTGAGTGAATGAAACAACTATTTTTCATAGAAGACATTTAATTTCTTGTTCTATTTGTGGGAATAAATAACGTGTAAAATGATCCTTAGCAAAAGAGGACATGTAAATATTACAACAAAGTGATAAAAAATAAGACATGCTAAAAATCCAAAAGCTATATATTTAATTTTCTTAGAGTACAAATGGTAACAGAACAAAGAGTCAAGACATTTTTGAAAAATGGAGATATTTGTTGAACTAGCTAACGTTTGTAACTAGATCATTATGTAAATATGTAATGTTGGTATAATTCATTTTCCTAAAATATTAAATACTCCTCCCTTTGTGATCAAATGAAAGCTACCAATATGCTTGACAAACTTTTTTTATAGTAAAATGTATCTCTGTATATAGTATATAAACATATATATGATTGCATTACCAATGTTTATGAATTTTTAAGCTAATGAAGGTTATGATGCATCAGATAGTAACTTCCTATTGTTAAGTGGGACTCTGTTATTATTATTATTATTGATATATTACTATTTGTAGGTTTTAAATACTTACAAATATGTAGAAGGAACATTTCTTCTATAACCAGAAGATCTTTTTCTGCATGTTGTAAATGTGTGAGTTTACTTTGTCTGGGCTTGTTGCCTTATCTCCAAAAGGAAGATAATAATACATTACTGACATAAAGGTACAATTTACAGAACTCCGAAATGCTCTTGAAGATTGATTATTTTAAAATCACAGTAAGATATCTCCACACTCATTAGAATGGCTAAAGTAAGAAAAGAAATAGTACTGAGTGAGTGAAGTTGCAGAAAGCAATTCGAATTCTCATACATTCATTGTTGGTGAAAATGTAAAATAGAACAGCCACTTTGGAAGATAGATCAAGAGTTTCTTAACATATACTTACGTGTGACTCAGCCGTCCTAGTCCTGGGGTATTTAACTCAGTGAAATGAAAACTTATTTTCACAACAAAATCTGTACACTAATATTTGTAGTAGCTTTGCTTATAATCATCAGAGAATGGAAACAATCCAGCTGTCCTTCCAGCTGGGGAATGAAAAAACAAACGGTGGTATCTCCACACACTGAAATATTACTCAACAATAAAAAGGAACAAACTTTGATGAACACATCAATATGGATGGATCTCAAAGTGCAGTACGCTTCGTGAAGGAAGTCAGAGTCAAATCCAAAAGGCTGTGTCATCTATGATTTCTTATACCCAGAGGGTGGGCAGGATTGAAAGGAGAGGCTGGTTGCAGAAGAGCAGTGAGAGAGAGTTGGGGGTAATGAAAACTGTTTTGTCTTGATTTGTGTGGTGGTAACATGATTTTGAAGGCAAAAAGAGAAGAGGGCGGCAAAGGATGAGCTGGTTAGATAATATCACCCGCTCAGTAGACTTGAGCAAATTCCGGGAGACAGTGGAGGACCTGGCATGCTGCAGTCCATGGGGTTGCAAAGAGTTGGACACAACTTAGCAACTGGACAACAGCAACATGATTATGTGCATTTGTAAAAATTCATAGAACTGTATACCAGAAAGAGTGAATTTTACTAAGTGTGAATAAAAACCAGGGAATTATTCCTTTTGATTATTAAAACCAGCTATGCTTCTGAGTCCAGGCAGTGTCTTATGAGGGTGAACGCATCTGTGTCTTAGCTCCTCATTTCATTTTACTTCAGTTGCTGGGTGGGGTCTCCTTTGTGAGACTTTGTCTTGCTTCAGGTAGTACTTGTTGAATTTTGAGGTCAGAAATAGCAATGGCAGAAAATTATCCCACAGTCTCCCAAAAGCTGTTTCACAGGGACCCACCCAGCCTATTAGCCTAGCGTGCTGATAAAGATGGAGAACATGCTAGAGCTGTAGATAAATCAGCTGCTTTCATTCATTCATGAAATCAAATGCAAATGGACAAGGAATAGAATCAGAGCAGGCAGGCTCTTGCCCATGCAGATTATTCTAGACTGTGCGTTTGGAGCTTGTCTGTTCAACATGGTACACGTGTCATCAGCAGCCATGTTCTGGGTCTTGAAAAATTCATCGAGTTCAGCTCCATCAGTAGAAACCCAAGTTGTTGCTGTGTCCCAGTGAATTGGGCCCCAGTGGGCCAGCTAATGATTTAATGTCTCATGAAGCAAGTAGTCTATGACCAAAAAAATGATCTGACAGACATAAATATGTGTCTCCGAGTTATATAAATCATAGCAAAAGAACTTCAGGCATTGAGTGGTTCTTGTAAACTGTGCTGTAGTGTTTTTTTTTCTATTCTCACTTGCTGACTGGAAGATGCATTTTATGTTTGTGAAGGATGTGACTGCATAAAGCTTTTTGAGGTCATGATTCTCTGATCAAACCAGCACTGTTTCCATTTTTCTAGACTGTTCTGTATCTTTTGCCTTATGTGTACCTGCTTATATACAACTGTCTCAAGAATGCTATAAATCTAGATTGATCTTGAGACCAGTTTCCTACCAGCAGATTAGAAGTGACACACATCAGATTAAAATGAAATATTTCACTCCAGTATTTTTCTGTTGTTCTAGAACAGCAGCTCTTGGGTTTCTGTTGTTACTATTCTTAGTTTAATTTGCACACATTATTTCCTCAGTGTGCATTGGTGTTTGAGTGCAGAAGTGACGATAGGGGAGCGGACATTAACTGAACCCCCACCTTGGACTGCGTGAATGCGATAAACACTTTTCGTGTATTATTTTATTTAACTTCGTAACAGTGAGTGAGGTAGATGATTTTGCTGCTTTACAAACAAGGAAACTGGGGCCAAGAGAGGTTAATTGACTTGTATTCTCAAAGATAGGTCTCTCTCTTCCCCAAACCCACTCTTTTTATACGCCAAGGCTCCATCTGGGAGCAGAATTCTCTCATCTTGTTTCCACTTTCTCTGGAGGACGGAGAACACACTGGGCTTTTGAGATTGAGCCCTGGGCCTCTTGTCAGGCCTGGTCTGAGAACCAAATCTGTTCTCTCTTATTTTTCAGAGTCCCAAGAGGTTTGGCCTAATTTAATGTATTTTTCAAAGCTGCCATCAGATACTTATCACTTGTTTCTTTCTCTTCCATCACTGCCTGAAGAGGAAAATTGAGTCTCAGAGTTTCATGACTATGAAGAGCAGACACAAAAGGCTTTTTTAGCTTAATAATTTCACTTCTAATCAGCACAGGGAAATAGGAAAGCAAAGAGAGAGAGAGAAACCCAACAGAAAAAGTTACAAAGATTCAAAAATATTGGTTGGCCAAAAAGTTCGTTCATTTTTTTTTTTTTCCCAGTAAGCTATCTCTAGTAGTGCTTAGTTGTCTTTAACTTCATTTGAAACAATTTTGCTAGATTGTATTGTGACAGCTGTCCTATCAGCATGCATTAAAAAAAGAAAGAAACAAAAACACCACCGGTTAAAACTGAAGATGGAAGAAAAAAAGTATTTTCGGCATATTATGCTTTATTATTTTAAGAAAGGTAAAAATGTAACTGATAAGCAAAAAATATTTGTGCCATGTAATGTCTCATAGCAGGAGAAGGTGCTGTGACTGATCAAATGTGTCAAAAGTGGCTCATGGTTTTGTGCTGGAGATTTCTCACAGGTTGATGCTCCATGGTTGTGTTGACCAAGTGAAGTTGATAGTGGTCAAATTGAGACTTTAATTGAGAATAATCAGTGTTATACCATACAGGACATAGCCAACATACTCAAAATATCCAAATCATGTGATGAAAATTGTTTGCACCAGCTTGGCTACATTAACCGCTTTGATGTTTAGGTTCCACATAAGTGGAAAAAACACTTCTTGACTATTTCTGCATGCACTCCTCTACTGAAATGTAATGAAAATGTTTCAGGTGAAAACAAATCGTGATGGGTGGGTGAAGAAAAGGGGTCACCACACAATAATGGGGAATAGAAGACATCCTGGGGCAAGAGAAGTGAACCACCACCAGCCACAGCAAACACCACTCTTCATCCGAAGGTGATGCTGTGTCTACGGTGGAACTGAAAGGGAGGGAGTCCTCTAAAATGATCCTCCAGAAAACCAAATGATTAACTCCGACAAGTACTGCTCCCAGTGAGACCAACTGAAAGCAGCACTTGATGAAAAGTGTCCAGAATTAGTCAACAGAAAACACATAATCTTCCCTCAAGGTAAAGCGAGACTGCATGTTTCTTTGATGACCAGGAAAAGACTCTTACATCTTGGTTGGGAAGTTCTAATTCATCTGCTGTATTCACTAGACATTGCACCTTTTGATTTCCATTTATTTCAGTCTTTACAGAGTTCTCTCAATGGTAAAAATTTCAATTCCCTTGAAGACTCTAAAACACACATGGAACAGTTCTTTGCTCAGAAAGATAAAATGCTTTGGGAATATAGAGTTATGAAGCTGCCTGAAAAAATGGCAGAAAGTAGCAGAACAAAAAAGATGTCTTATAGGCGAAAGTAGGAAGTCAAGAAACACCTGGAGTAACAGGAAAATTTGGCCTTGGAGTACAGAATGAAGCAGGGAAAAGGCTCATAGAGTTTTGCCAAGACAACACACTGATCATAGCAAACACCCTCTACCAAAAACCACAAGAGAAGACTGTACACATGGACAACACCAGATGGTTGACACTGAAATCAGATTGATTATATTCTTTGCTGCCAAAGATGGAGAAGCTCTATACAGTCAGCAAAACCAAGACTGGGAGCTGACTGTGGCTCAGATTATGAACTCCTTATTGCAAAATTCAGACTTAAATTGAAGAAAGTAGGGAAAACCACTAGACCATTCAGGTATGACCTAAGTCAAATCCCTTATGATTATACAGTGGAAGTTGGAAATAGATGTAAGGGACTAGATCTGATAGAGTGCCTGATGACCTATGGACGGAGTTTTGTGACACTGTACAGGAGACAGGGAGCAAGGCCAGCTCCAAGAAAAAGGAATGAAAAAAAGCAAAATGTCTGTCTGAAGAGGCCTTACAAATAGCTATGAAAAGAAGAGAAGTGAAAAACAAAGGAGAAAAGGAAAGATATACCCATTTGAATGCAGAGTTCCAAAGAATAGCAAGAAGAGACAAGAAAGCCTTCCTCAGTGATCAGTGCAAAGAAATAGAGAAAAACAATAGAATGGGAAAGACTAGAGATCTCTTCAAGAATATTAGAGATACCAAGGAAACATTTCTTGCAAAGATGGGCTCAATAAAGGACAGAAATGGTATGGACCTAACAGAAGCAGAGGATATTAAGAGCTTCCAAGTATACAGAGAAGAACTATACAAAAAAGATCTTCATGAACCAGATAATCACATTCCAGATAATCTGGAATGTGAAGTCAAGTGGGCCTTAGAAAGTATCACTACAAGCAAAGCTAGTGGAGGTGATGGAATTCCAGTTGAGCTATTTCAAATCCTAAAAGATGATGCTATGAAAGTGCTGCACTCAATATGCCAGCAAATGTGGAAAACTCAGCAGTGGCCACAGGACTGGAAAAGTTCAGTCTTCATTCCAATCCCAAAGAAAGGCAATGCCAAAGAATGCTCAAACTACCACACAATTGCACTCATCTCACACGCTAGTAAAGTAATGCTCAAAATTCTGCAAGCCAGGCTTCAGCAATATGTGAACCATGAACTTCCAGATGTTCAAGCTGGTTTTAGAAAAGTCAGGGGAACCAGAGATCAAATTGCCAACATCTACTGGATCATCGAAAAAGCAAGAGAGTTCCAGAAAAACATATATTTCTGCTTTATTGACTATGCCAAAGCCTTTGACTGTGTGGATCACAACAAACTGCAGAAAATTCTTCAATAGATGGGAATACCAGACCACCTGACTTGCCTCTTGAGAATCCTGTATGCAGGTCAGGAAGCAAGAGTTAGAACTGGATATGGAACAACAGACTGGTTCCACATCAGGAAAGGAATACGTCAGGGTTGTATATTGTCACCCTGCTAATTTAACTTATATGTAGAGTACATTATGAAATGCTGGGCTGGATGAAACACAAGCTGGAATCAAGACTGCCGGGAGAAATATGATACCACCCTTATGGCAGAAAGTGAAGAGGAACTAAAGAACCTCTTGATGAAAGTGAAAAAGGAGAGTGAAAAAGTTGGCTTAAAGCTCAACATTCAGAAAACTAAGATCATGGCATCTGGTCCCATCACTTCATGGGAAATAGATGGGGAAACAGTGGCTGACTTTATTTTTTTGGGTTCCAAAATCACTGCAGATTGTGACTGCAGCCATGAAATTAAAAGACTCTTACTCCTTGGCAGGAAAGTTATGACCAACCTAGACAGCATATTAAAAAGCAGAAACATTACTTTGACAACAAAGGTCCATATAGTCAGTGCTATGGTTTTTACAGTGGTCATGTATGGATGTGACAGTTGGACTCTAAAGAAAGCTGAGCACCAAAGAAGTGATGCTTTTGAACTGTGGTGTTGGAGAAGACTCTTGAGAGTCCCTTGGACTGCAAGGAGATCCAACCATTCCATCCTAAAGGAGATCAGACCTGAGTGTTCATTGGAAGGACTGATGCTGAAGCTGAAACTACAATACTTTGGCCACCTGATGCGAAGAACTGACTCACTGGAAAAGACCCTGATAGTGGGAAAGATTGAAGGCAGGAGGAGAAGGGGATGACAGAGGATCAGATGGTTAGATGGCATCACTGACTCAATAGACATGAGTTTGGGTAAACTCTGGGAGTTGGTGATGGACAGGGAGGCCTGGCATGCTGTGGTTCAAGAGGTCGCAAAGAGGCAGACACGACTGAGTGACTGAACTGAATTGAAGTGGAATAAAACAGTGAATAAGTTGTTCAATAAAGTTCTTGGTGAAAAAGAAATGGGTGTCTTTTGTTTTTACTTCACAATCAAAGGAACTTTTTGGCCAATCTGTATTTGGCCAAAAGATTTTAAATCTTAATAGTTGAGCCCAGCTTATGTATTACAACTCTTGAAATTCTTCTTAGGTATTATTTCTTAGAAGATACTAGAAGTCTGTTTATTAGGGATTAGTTATTCATTTCTATCTTGGATCTATGATCCAAAACAAATGCAAGTTAGTACCACTGATGAAATTTTCTCACCTGCCAGATTGTATTTCCCAGTGACTGTCCAAGCTCTACGGGTTTTATTATAAACCTCTAGAAGAGACTTCCAGAAAGCAAAGATGTTTTATGTTCGTTTGACTCGCTGAAGAGAATTAAGAAAGGAATATGCCTGTAATCAGAGCCATACGTTGGAGTTGAAATGTTCTGTAAGTATAAACTACACGTAGGATTCCAAAGACTTAGAATGCAAGGGGAAAAAAAGAGGGATTGTAAACTATCTCAGTAATTTTATATCAATTCCATATATTTCAATTCCATAAGAAAATTCTGCAAATATTGGGTTCAGTTCAGTTCAGTTCAGTCGCTCAGTCGTGTCCGACTCTTTGTGACCCCATGAATCGCAGCATGCCAGGCCTCCTTGTCCATCACCAACCCCCCAGAGTTCACTCAAACTCATGTCCAACGAGTCGTTGATGCCGTCCAGCCACCTCATCCTCTGTCGTCCCCTTTTCCTCCTGCCCCCAATCCCTCCCAACATCAGAGTCTTTTCCAATGAGTCAACTCTTCGTGCGAGGTGGCCAAAGTACTGGAGTTTCAGCTTTAGCATCATTCCTTCCAAAGAACACCCAGGACTGATCTCCTTTGAATGGACTGGTTGGATCTCCTTGTAGTCCAAATACTGGTTTAACTCTATTATTAAAGTTAAATTCACTGCTTTAAGCTTATAATTCTCAGATTATTGTAGATTTGCATGCAGTTGTAAAATATAACACACAGAGATCCTCTGTACCCTTCACCGATTGGTACCATCTTACACAGCATAGATATAGCATCACAACTACAAAATTAGTTATGGATATAGATATAGACATGGATATAGATATAGATATAGATATGGACATGGATATAGCCCATTGACATTACTTAGATTTTACCAGACGTACATGCACTCATATGTGTGTTTAGTTCTGTGCAATTTAATCACCTGTGTAGAGTTCCAATGATCACTGTCACGGTCAAAATATTTAAGAATTCCATCGCAAGGATCATGTGCAAGATGTAGCCTATATGCACTGCATAGCCTACATCTACCCCCACTGTAGTCATAGGCCACCTCTCTCCTCCCTAACTCCTTGAAATCCTTAATCTGTTATCTATTTATGTACGTTTGTCATTTCAAGGATGCCATACGAATGGAACTGTATAGTACATAACCTATTGGGATTAGCCTTTTTGCTTCACTAAATTCCCTTGAGGTCTCCCCAAATTGCATTATTAAGAATTCTTTCCCTATTGTTGCTGAGTAGTATTCTGTTTCTTTTTACCTTTTTTTTTTCTTTTTACCTTTTTAATAGGGCTCCTACAAAGTTTAAAATTGCATATATTATGTATATGTATGACTGAGTCCAGTTCTCTGTTCACCTGAAACTATCACAATATTGTTAATCAGTTATACCCCTATACAAATTGAAAAGTTTAAAAAAGTAAAATTAAATTTAAAAAATTACATATGTAACTCACAGTTGTGGCTTTTATTGTATTTCTGTTGGACACTATTGGTTTAAATGTGTAATCAAGCAGCACATTTCTATTTCATTTGCATTGAATTTCTGCCATCCTGTGTTAAATGATGGGGCTTCCCTGGTGGCTCAATGGTAAAGAATCTGCCTGCCAATGTAGGAATCAGGTTCAGTCCCTGGGTTGGGAAGATCCCTTCGAGAAGGAAATGGCAACCCTCTGTAGTATTCTCTTGCCTGGGAAATCCCATAGACAGAGGAGCCTGGGGGTGGCGAGCTACAGTCCATGGGGTCACAGAGTCAGACACGATTTACTGACTAAACCACAGCATGTTAAATGCTGCATTTTGTTCTGCTAACTGTAATATCAGGTTATTTGGAGATGAATGAGGGAGTGAAAGTGAAAGAAAGTGAAGTCGCTCAGTCGTGTCCGACTCTTTGTGACCCCATAGACTGTAGCCTACCAGGCTCCTCCGTCCATGGGATTTTCCAGGCAAGAGTGCTGGAGTGGGTACTTCAGAGGATCTTCCTGACCCAGGGATTGAACCCGGGTCTTCCGCATTGTAGGCAGGCGCATGAGGAAGTAGTACCTTTAAAAATCATTTCAGGGGAGTAAAATTGTCTCATTGTCTCTCCCACTCCCCTCCTCGCACTTTTTTTCTTTTTTTGGTCAGTTTTCAGGAAGAAAACCTTTGTATTTGTATACTCAAAAGAAACTTTTCATGAGGTTAGGCAGCAAGGGGAGAGTTTCTTGCAGCTGCTGCCAGTGGTATCAGTACACTCATTTGAGACTAATTAAATGGCTCATATTTATCTGATATTTTCCCTCTCGGGAGACTCAGAAGCTTTTTTTTTTTTTTTTTTTTAACTTAAGCTTCAAAAAGAAACCAGCTCAGCTTATGATGCAAAGAAGAAGCAGGACACAGGGACATTTCAGAGCAGATTAGAACTGAGGTAAAAGATAATACCATTTTCAATTAAAATTGCCTGGGGAAATAAGGTAGGCAGAGAATAATTACCTGGGTTGGCACATATCCAGCTTTCTAAAACAAAGACCCTGCTTAAATATTCTGAGGGATCACTGACAACCACAGGCAGCCAAAGACCTTAAGAATTATGTCTGATCTTGAAACTACTTGAGTGGCTGCAGGAGGCTGCAGTGCATAGGAATTTGAAGTCAATTTCATGAGAAATTCTAACAAATAAAACTTGGGAAAAGCCAAGACCCCACAAATAAGCAAGTCCACAAAGCAGCAAATTAAAGGGAGGATTCTTGGACAAAATATATTTATATTTCTGTAATTTCTACTCTGCGCCCTCTAGGGCTTTGGAACTGAGATGGCACCATGGGGGAACATAAAGAGAATGGCGTAAAGGACATTCTAGTCACTCACCTCGTCACAGGGGGAATGGGGTAGTCACAGTCCTTGATCGAGTGCATTGCAGGTGCCAGGAATGATCACCAAGTAAATGCAACCTGACGTAGGCTCAGCCAACCTAGTTGTGGAAATGAATTGTTGATAGGAAATGTTCTTTTTTTTAACTTATTTTTAAAATGGAAGTATATTTGATTTACAATGTTGTGTTTCTGCTATACAGAGAAGTGATTCAGTTACAGATTATTTTTGATTTTCTTTTCCATTATGGTTTATTATAGGATATTGAATATAGTTCCCTATGCTATACAGAAGGACCTTACTGTTTATTCATTCTATATATAATAGTTCACATCTCTTAATCCCAAACTTCCAATCCGCCCCTTCCCTCATCCCCCATTTACCTCGGAAAGCAAGTGTTCCTTTAATACAGATATCAGGATGTAGTACTGTGGCCTCCATCCCAATGCCACTTCCACCTCCATCTCTGCCTCCAGGGACCTATTGTTACAGCTACTGAGCACATGCTTCTTGAGTTCCATTGTGTGTGTGTGTGTGTGTGTTTGTGTGAGTCACTCAGTCATGTCTGACTCTTCGAGACTCTGTGGACTGTAGCCCATCAGGCTCCTCTATCAATGGAATTCTCCAGGGAAGAATACTGGAGTGGGTTGCCATTCCCGTCTCTAGGGGGTCTTCCCAACCCAGGGATCAAACCCAGGTCTCCTGGATTGCAGGCAGACTCTTTACTGTCTGGGCTGCCAGGGAGGCCCTGCTGTGACTGGATGGAATTGGTGGGAAAGGTCTGAGGTTATGCAACTACAGCTTTTTCTTTTCTCATGACCTAAAGAAAGACTCACTTTCTTCTCTCTAGTAGGAGAGTCAGTGGTTTTTCCTCTTTGCTTCTAGTGTTAGCTTTTGCTTTGTTGCCATCTTTTCGTAATCTTTTGGTTTCAAAATATAAGATAATTTTGGAAGGAGTAACAAAGAGAAGTAATCAATTACAGCTTTCATCTCTCCTCTTCCAAATAAAGATACAGGGGCTTAAGGAATGCTTGGATTATTTTCTTTTTTTAAGAAGACTTCGTAAGCTTGTTTGGACAATGAATGGTTTTAAGAGCAAGGATCCAGAGTTTGAATTCTCATGCCTTTGTTTGCTCTCTCCATGACTCTGGATCAGTAATGTAACTACTCCATGTCTCTGTCTCCTCGTCTGTGAAAAGTTTCCACTGTATAGAATTTGGTGAGATTTAATGAGTTAATATATACGAAACACTGAGAGCAGCATCTGAATTTAGTAATTTCTCATGTTTTGTTGTTTGGTTGCTAAGTCGTGTCTGACTATTTGCAGCCGAATGGACTGCAGCATGACAGACTCCTCTGTCCTCTACTATGTCTCAGAGTTTGCTCACATTAGTGTCCATTAAGCTGGTGATGCTATTTAATCCTCTGCTGCCCCCTTCTCCTTTTGCCTTCAGTCTTCAGCATCTTTTCCAATGAATCAGCTCTTTGCATAGGTGGCCAAAGTATTGGAGTTTCAGCTTCAGCATCGGTCCTTCCAATGAATATTCAGTGTTGAACTCCTTTAGAATTGACTGGCTTGATCTCCTTGCAGTCCAAGGGACTTTCAAGAGTCTTCTCCAGCACCACAGTTCAAAAGTGTCAATTCTTCAGCACTTGGCTTTCCTTATGGTCCAGCTCTCACATCTGTACATGATTACTGGAAAAAACCATAGCTTTGAGTATACAGATTTTTGTTGGCAAAATGATGTCTCTGCTTTTTAATACTCTGTCTAGGTTTGTCATAGCTTTCCTTCCAAGGAGCAAGCATTTTTAAATTTCATGGCTGCAGTCACTGTCCACAGTGATTTTGGAGTCCAAGAAAATAAAGTCTGTCACTGTTTCTACTTTTTCCTCATCTATTTGCCATGAAGTGATTGGACTTGATCTTAGTTTTTTGAATGTTGAATTTAAAGCCAGCTTTTTCAGTCTCCTCTTTTACCCTCATCCAGAGGCTCTTTAGTTCCCATTGGCTTTCTGCCATTCAGTTCAGTCGCTCAGTCGTGTCCGACTCTTTGTGACGCCATGAATTGCAGCACACCAGGCCTCCCTGTCCATCACCATCTCCTGGAGTTCACTCAAACTCACGTCCATCGAGTCGGTGATGCCATCCAGCCATCTCATCCTCTGTTGTCCTCTTCTCCTCCTGCCCCCAATCCCTCCCAACATCAGAGTCTTTTCCAATGAGTCAACTCTTTGCATGAGGTACCCAAAGTATTGGAGTTTCAGCTTTAGCATCAGTCCTTCCAAAGAACACCCAGGACTGATCTCTTTTAGAATGGTCTGGTTGGATCTCCTTGCAGTCCAAGGGACTCTCAAGAGTCTTTTCCAACACCACAATTCTGCCATTAGAGTGGTATTATCTGCATATCTAAGTTTGTTGATATTTCTCCTGGTAATCTTGATTCTAGCTTGTGACTCATCCAGCCTGGCATTTCGCATGATGTACTCTGTCGGCGTAGACGTTAAAGAATCACTGTGGCAATATATAGCCTTGTCGTGCTCATTAGTTGGTTATTATTACTATTATTATTTGTTTTGCTTCTTCTGGACCTGTCAAGTCATTTTTCTTTCTAACCAAACATGTTTTTGAAGGGGGACAACCTAAAGATTGTCATTTTTTTTTCCAGTTAAAAAAATCTTAATGAATATGCCATGTGCTAGTGATTATATTAAGCATGCTTTTTAATTTTCTTTAGCCTTTTCCTTTTACTATTAGTATGGTTATGTATATGTTGTCTCTATGTAACTTCTAAACAGTGAAATATGTTGTGTGAAAAGCAGTTAAGTTGGTTGAGACTGTGTAGAAAAATATAACAATTTAATTAAAAATTTTTTAGCCCATGGTGTGATTTGGGCATTTAAATTTTATTTTTGGTCCTTCTAGGTACTAGTTATGTGTTTGTTTTCTTCTCTCCCTTTTCTTAAATCTTCTTCTGCCCCTCCTTTTCCTCCTTCAGAATATCAGTGTCTACACACATGCTTTTACAAGGTTCAGTTTAAACTCGAGGAGAGGCACATCTCATGTACAT
The DNA here is from genome assembly GCF_029407905.1 of Bubalus kerabau. Taxonomy (NCBI): domain Eukaryota; kingdom Metazoa; phylum Chordata; class Mammalia; order Artiodactyla; family Bovidae; genus Bubalus; species Bubalus kerabau. The sequence continues at coordinate 2,633,636 of NC_073636.1, forward strand.
CTGGAGGCTGGCAGAGAACATGCATTCTTAGGGCTGGAGTCTTAGCTGCTCTAGTGATGAGTGGGAGACCTGTCCCCGTGTGCTCTCTCGTTTTAACTTCAGGGCGTCCTCTCTGCTGGCTGGTGAGCTCTCCTTATGACATGATGTCAGCTTCCAACCTGAGAAAAAAAACGCATGCCGACGACACATGCATGCGGTAGGCAGGTACTAGGTACAGCAGGCAGGAATCTCAGATGGCCCCAGGACCCCCACCCTGGAAACTGTGACCTTGATGTCATTTCTGAAATGTGGTTATGTTGGGTGGCATGGTTGACTTTAAGAATGAGGTTTTCTTTGGTGGGTGTGTCCTAGTCAGCTGAGAATCTAGAAGGGACTCAGTATAGTTTCAAGGAGAGAAAGGAATTCCACATGAGGGAGATTCCCCATTGCTGAACTAGACAATGGTGGGGCCACGTGGCCGGGAGTGTGGGTGGCATCTGGGAGCTGGGCGTGGCCCCTGCTGACAGCCGGCAGAAAGTGCCCTCAGTCTTGTGACTGAAAGGACATGAGCTTGGCCAGCAGTCTGGAAGTCATTCATTCCTCAAGCTCCAGAAAGGAAGCTAGCCTAGCAGAGACCTTGATTTTAGCCTTGTAAGGTGTTCAACAGAGAACCCTACAGCTGGACCCAGACTTCTGACCTACAGGACCACAAACTACTAAATTGTTGTTTTAAGCCATCAAGTTCATAACAGTTTTGTGACATAGTCACAGAAAACCAACACACAAGGGAAACCAGGCAAAAGAAGGTAGATGTGTAATTGCAAAGCCATTGCCATTATTTAGAGAAAAATATAACACTTTTAAAATAACCTATAATAAATTCCTATGAAGAGCCCCCAGTTAAACATTTTAAAGCCAGTGAGCCACAATAAATGCCAGATCCAGGAGCTGTAGCTCTTCTGGGTTTCTCAAGGTGGTGCTCTTAGACTTTGGGAGGGCGGAGGAATGATGAAGCTGCACCCTTGCTAGACGCTTCTTGCGTGATGGTGACAGAGGATGTGCCGTCAAGGACGGTGGCCACTTTCCCGCCTTCCCTGTCATCCGCGGTGCTGACTGAGCTTTCATTTGGCTTGGGGGGGGTCACTGACCCAGGGGCGAGAGGGGAGCTGGGGCACGTGGATGAGGGCCACCTGCTGGGGGTGATCCAGAGGGAGGTGCTGGGGGGCTGGGTGCACCCAGATCTTCTCAGGAGGGCCAGCCACCTCTCGGTTCTGGCTGGAGACCAGCATTCTGGGTCTATATTGCCCAGTCTTCCGGATGTCCAAGTGCAGCTGGGATTCCGAAGATTTATGGGAAATCTCCCAACACGTAAGTGTTAGCCGTCAGCTCAGATGTTAAAAGGTCACCGTGCCAGATGAAGCCCTCGGCAGCCCCTCCTCCAGCGTAGCCCAGAGGAGCCCGTGTGCGCGCAGCATGGAGTGTGAGTGCCAGGGGACAGTGGTTCTGCTCGCTCGGTCACTGTGGTGTCCTTGTGTCAAGCCGCGGGGTGCACGATTCATGCTTGTGGAGTGGCTTGGAGCAGACAGCAGCGTGTTTGTATCTCTGTGGAACTTATCAAATGTGAGCTTGCTTTGGTGAAACAAGTTTTAAAGATCTGATTGCTTATTTTAAAACTGAAGTGTAGTTGACTTACAACGTAGTGTTAGTTTCAGGTGTAAGCAAAGTGATGCGCGCGCGCACACACACACACACACACACACACACACAGATGAGCTCTATGTCCTTATCAGATTACTTTATGTGGTTGTGGATTTGGGCCCAGCCAATCCCTCTCTTTCACCGCAGCTCCACTGAGGCCTCTTCTGGAAGTCATCGGCAGTGAGAGGCGTCAGAGGAGGAACTGTGCACTCTGCTCTGTGTGGCTGGCCCCATCCTGGGTGCTTTGCCCTGGCTGTCTCCCTTCACCCCACCCCGACTTCTGAGGTGGGTGCTAGCAGTACTTCCCTCTCAGAGAAGGCAGTGGCACCCCACTCCAGTACTCTTGCCTGGAAAATCCCATGGAAGGAGGAGCCTGGTAGGCTGCAGTCCATGGGGTCGCTAAGAGTCGGACACGACTGAGCGACTTCACTTTCACTTTTCACTTTCATGCATTGGAGAAGGAAATGGCAACCCACTCCAGTGTTCTTGCCTGGAGAATCCCTCCCTCTTAAAGATGCAGAGTGGGTTCAGAGAGGTGCAGCCAGTTGCTCGCAGACCACACAGCTGGTAGACAGTTGTCCTCGGTTTCCTCTGATGGCCTTCTCCTCGCTTGCTGCTCGGGGTGTGCTCTGGATCCAGCAGCATCAGCACCTCCTGGGAGCTTGGTAGAGATGCGGAGTCCATGGTTTCCATGAGAATCCTGTCTCAAACAGAATCTGCTTTTCTACCAAATAACCTGGCAATTTGTATGTATGGTCAAGTTTCAGGGCTCTAAACTTAGGTTATTCCTGAGCCACTTCTGTGGATTTGGTGAAATCTCTCTTTCACTTGAACTTACTACTCATCTTTTCCACTTAAACATTTTCACTTGAAAATAATAAATAACTGATAAATAACTAGTAACATGATAACATTACTATAGTAAATAGCTATTAGTGTATTTGTTGTGACTGTAGAGACTGACATAATTTTTCATATATAGAAGTTGTGTTAATGTGTATGCACTCTACATTCTCTCTCCATGTGTAGTGGTAAAATACCTATATTTTACGTGTAAGCTGTACCTTGAATAAAAACTGTAATAAATTAATTATAAATTATCTCTGTGGGCCATGAGTGGGAGTGTGTTCCAGCCGTGGTACTTTGTAAATGTGGTCACCAAGTCTTCCCCTCCCATGTGCACACCCCTGAAGCGTCAAGCTCCCATCAGGTGGTGGGGCTGCCTCTCCATCCTTGGAGTCTGGGCCTGACCACGTGGTTTGCTTTGCCTGCTGCTACGGTAGCACGTGTGACACAGCAGAGGCTCATGCAGGGGGACCCACACTCTTGCCGTCCTCACCAACTTGGGATCTTGGTGTGAACCAAAGTAAATGTTTACTGATTAAGTTACAGAGGTTTGAGGTGGTTGGTTACACTGCGCAAACTCACTGATATGACAGTGCTCTAACATTCTGTTTGTAAAACAGTACTTTCCCATGTCTAATAGCAGATTGGAGCGAGAGAATCTGTTTTGATTCAGTCTTGCCCAGTTACTCTTCACTTGAAAACAAAATTTAAATATTGAATATATCGGGGAGAGCACTGAATGCTAGTCTTTTTGTGTTCAATACATAGATTCATAAAAACAGGCCTCTCAATGTGAGTCTCTTATATTTGTAGGTTTTCTTTTTCCCCTCCACTGAGCAATAAAAATATCACACTTAGCTAAGCTCCCCATTGCTTTGAAATAAGACTGTATCTCAAGCACTGTGGCATCTGCCATTAGTGGTACTTTGCAGGCATATACTCTTCTTTGGCAAAAGAAAAATATAATTGTATTTCCCATCACAATAAATCCCATGGAGAATTATAATAGTCTCTTAAAAATATAAATATTTACCAGTTACTGTTCCCTTGGAGAGTGTAAGTATTTTGTTATTTTTGAAAGAAGCCAACTTCTATTCACTGGCAAACTTACTGAAAGTTAACATTTTTTAAACTTCAGTGAAATGTCATTTATAAAGCATAACATTCACCAACTCAAAATGCATGATTCAGTGGTTTTTAGTATATACACAAAGTTATGGAACCATTTTTACAGTCTAACCTCAGAACATTTTCATCACCTCAAAGAGAAATCCCACCCCCTTGAGCAAGTGGTCCCCACCTTCCCTGCCCTTCCAGTCCTGTACAACCACTAACCTGCTCTCTGCATCTGTTCAGTTCAGTTCAGTTCAGTTCAGTCGCTCAGTTGTGTCCAACTCTTTGTGACCGAATGGACTGCAGCACTCCAGGCTTCCCTGTCCACCACCAACTCCCGGAGCTTACTAAAACTCATTTCCATCCAGTCGGTGATGCCATCCAACTATCTCATCCTCTGGCGTCTCCTTCTCCTCCTGCCTTCAATCTTTCCCAGAATCAGGGTCTTTTCCAATGAATCAGTTCTTTGCATCAGGTGGCCAAAGAATTGGTTTCAACTTCAACATTAGTCCTTTCAATGAATATTCAGGACTGATTTCCTTTAGGATGGACTGGTTGGATCCCCTTGCAGTCCTAGGGACTCTCAAGAGTCTTCTCCAACACCACAGTTCAGAAGCATCAATTCTTCGATGCTCAGCTTTCTTTTATAGGCCAACTCTCACATCCGTATATGACTTCTGGAAAAACCATAGCTTTGAGTAGACTGACCTTTGTTGGCAAGTAATGTCTTTGCTTTTTAATATGCTGTCTAGGCTGGTCATAACTTTTCTTCCAAGGAGAAAGCGTCTGTATCTGTGGATTTGCCTATTCTGGACATTTCATATACATGCAGTCATACAATATGTGGCCTTTGTGACTGGCTTCTTTCATTTAGTATAATATTTTTTTAAGGTGCATTCATGTTGTCACATGTATTTATGTTGCATTCTTTTGATTGCTGAATAAAACTTATTGTATAGATATACTATATTTTTAAAATCCATTTCTCAGTTCATGGATATTGAGATTATTTCAGCCTGTTGGCTATCTTGAATAATGCTACCATGAAAAAATACATCAAATTTTTTTGTATGGACATACATTTTCATTTCTCTTTAGAATTACTGGCCATATGGGGGAAGATCCCTGGAGAAGGGAATGGCTACACTCCATTATTCTTGCCTGGAGAATCCCTTTGACAGAGGAGCCTGATGGGCTACAGTCCATGGGACCCCAAACAGTCAGTCATGACTGAGTGACACACACACACACACACACACACACACACAGAGTAATTCTATGTTTAACAATTTGAGGAATGCCAGACTGTTTTCAAAAGTGACTGCAGCATTTTATATCCCAGAAGCAATGTAGGAGGGTTCTGATTTCTCCAGATTCTCATCAACACTTTTCTTAACCTGTTCTCTGATTAAAGTTATCCTAGTAGGTGTGAATAAGTATCTCATTGTGGTTTTGACTTAATTTTATATGATGGTTGAGGATTTCTTTGTGTATTTGTGTATCTTTTTTGGAGAAATGTCTATTTATTTACTCATTTTTAAATTGGGTTATCTTTTATCATTAAATTATAATAGTTCTTAAAATGTTCTGGATATAAGTTTCCTATTAGATATGCAATTTGCAAAAATCTTTTTCCATTTTGTGGGTTGTCTTCACCTTCTTGATGGTGACCTCTGAAGCACAGAAGTTTTTAATTTGATGATGTCCAACTTACCTATTTTTTTTTCTTTGTTGTTTGTACCTTTAGTATTGTTTCTATGAAACCATTGTCTAAATCCATGGTCACACAGACTTGTTTCTATGTTATATTTACTCCTAAGAGTTTTGTAGTTTTAGCTCTTATGTTTACATCTATGATGCAGTTTGCACTATTTTTTGTGTGTATGGTGTGAGGTAGGAGCCACCTTCATCGCTTTGCATGTGGATTTCTAGTTGCCCCAGCACTATTTGTTGAATAGTGCTTTTCAGCAAATATATTTTGTTATATCTTTTTTGTTATTATCTTTTTTACATTAAAAAATATTTTTGTTATTATCTTTTCCTCTTGAGTGGGCTTACATTTTTTGAAAACCGGCTTTTGTTTACACCAGCATTAATAGGAGCTGGGATTTGGGGGCTTTTTATAACTATTTATTAGGTTTTCTTCTATGTTATAGAAAACTGTCTTTCTTCTTTTGAAAGACCAAATGCACACACAGAGACACATAAACACAGAGATTTGTAGAGGCTGATACCCAGACACATGTGCTTACTCATCCATTCGGTCTCTTCTTTAACAAAGATCCCATTTACATCCTTCAGCACCTAGAGTAATAATACTTGGATGAAAAAGTTGGTAGCTTATGGCCTTGATTCACATATGAGTATAGCAGTTACAGAGGTCAGTTACAGAGGTTTGCCCATCATATCCCAGTAGCTAAATAGTTCATGACAAGCTGTTTATACCGCTTCACTTTTATATAGTTAAGTATTTCAACACTGGGTTTCCCAAATGTTGTAATATCCTAGCCATGGACAGAAGTAGAAAGGCTTATGGAATAATGCATCAGTTTTATGCCGGATAGTTACTTAAGGAATTAGAAAAGGAAAGCAAAATGTGTCCAGCATTTAAGTCTCTGGTTACAGAGACTTAAAGACTTGGGCACCAAGTGGTCTGTCAAAATGAAGAGCATGGTATGGCAGAGTTATTAATCAATGAGCTTTTTTGGAACTGAGCTTGATTCATAGTCCCAGGAGGAAAACAGTTTTAACTTCCCAGCCCTAGGCGGACCATTCAGTTATTCATCTGTTTACTGACAATGTGGGAGGTACCTAATGTATGATAGGCACTACCTTGGTGCTGGGTGTATACATCTTGGTTCTAATCTTTTCTTTTTTTAAATGATATGGTTTTCATTTGTGGCTGTATTGGGTTGGCCAAAAAGTTTGATTGGGTTTTTCCATTCGATGTTACAGAAAAGCCTGAATGAACGTTTTGATGAACCTTTCTACCTGGGAGCTTACAGTAGACATCTCCACAAATAGATGATGATCTTTGCAAAATGCCAGTTCAGATTTTACAGACATCATTTTCCATGTCTGGGTTGCCAGTTTTTCTGCCTCTACTTTCTTTCCAGATGGAAATGGACTTCCTCTTACTTCTGTGTACTTTTAACACCACCAGACCCGTGTCACTCCCCCACCCCACACAACATCTTGGAAAGATCTTGAAGCCTAAAGTCAATATCAAGTCCAAAGTCTCCATAACAACTTCTTAATGAAGACAATACAAAAATACACATAAAAAATATTGACTGTTTGTACACAGATGCAATTTCATTGTAAATCTTTCCTGTTCTGCACTGTTCTTCTTTGAAAGGTTTCTTAAAATTACTATCAGTTTTACTATCAATCAGGAAAAGATCATTGTATCTACTTCTAGAACATTTTGAATATCCTTGTTCAACTGCTGCTTAATTATTTTGGTAGGTCAAGAGGTTGAATTGGAGATCAGCAGCTTAATAAATTATATAAACCCTGTAGGCTGAGTGTAGCAGTAACATTTCTGATTTGATGATTATGTGTTTTGTCATCTGTTGAGAAACTGTCACTAATTTATTAATGTCTCTTTCTGATGCGTTTTAAAGAATACTAGGGGTTTTGATTTTGAAGTACAGAGATTTCCATGAGAATTCCAGAAGTCCTTTACATTCACTTTTCTCTGTTCTGTGTCGTTCCTTCACAGAGGACAGTGCTGTAATTGGACTAAGCAGAAATCACGTTTAGCCAGCCCCAAGCCATCTGGTACGTACTCTGCACATGGTGGGTAAGAGTTGATAGTTTTTTGGAGTTCTACAACTTTCAGTCTGTAAAATGAATTCCTTCAGTCACATTGTTATCCCATCTGAAAGGCCTCTCAAAACTGGTTCACAGATGTTTTCTTTGATGTTGTGGAACACTCATCACCTGGCATTTTCTAGATTCAAGTTTATTCATTCTACCAGCTTTGGATGCTTCATTTTCTGCTAGATTTTCTTGCTGTCTGCACTGACTATTGTGTACATTTAGTAAGCATCATTGTGCTAGTCACTAAGTCGTGTCTGACTCTTTGTGACCCCATGGACTGTAGCCTGCGAGGCTCCTCAGTCCATGAGATTTCCCAGGCAAGAATACTGGAGTGGGTTGCCATTTCCTTCAGATATTATTATTAAAGTTACTGTTTTATGTAGTTCTTTCTGAGGATAAATGTATGTGACTTGTTTTTAATCTTACGCACATTTTGTTTAAAAAGATTCTCACAGATGCGAACTCACTGTCAGCCTGAATCCACCCTCCGTTTTATGGGAGCTACCTATAAAGATGATGTAATTAACTCCTTCCAGTGTTTCTCTGAAGTTCTGTTTTACAAATCTTTAACAAAATGCTAAAACAGAAATCAGAAATATATATGCACAGTTCTTTTTATTTATAAATGATGAATTGCCCATGCTTTATTCAAGAGCCAGAGTCGTAATGAATGCTCTTTTACAACTCTTTTGGCCAATTGTTATTTTCTTCTTGGTGTTGTAAATAAAAAATTTGAACTATATGTCATTTCTTACTTCAAGGGACAAGAAGTAATTTTATGTGATCACATGAAAAAAATAACCAGCAGATTTATATTTAATGCTAAAGAATCTGCCTGCAATGTGGGAGACCTGGGTTCCATCCCTGGGTTGGGAAGATCCCCTGGAGAAGGGAACAGCTATCCACTCCAATATTCTGGCCTGGAGAATTCCATGGACTATATAGTGCATGGGGTTGCAAAGAGTCAGATACCACTGAGAGACTTTCACTTTCACTGATATCACATGTTCTTTGGGCTTCCGTTGTGGCTCAGTTGGTAAAGAATCTGCCTGCAATGGGGGAGACCTTGGTTCGATTCCTGGGTTGGGAAGATCCGCTGGAGAAGGGATAGGCTACCCAGGCCAGTACTCTTGGGCTTCCCTTGTGGGTCAGTTGGTAAAGAATCTGCCTTAAATGTGGGAGATTTGGGTTTGATCCCTGGGTTGGGAAGATCCCCTGGAGAAGGGAAAGGCTACCCACTCCAGTGTTCTGGCCTGGAGAATCCCATGGACTATAGTGGATTCCAGGCTCTATGGACAGAGAAGCCTGGTGGGCTACAGTCCATGTGGTCGCAAAGAGTCAGACACAACTGAGTGACTTTCACATCACATCATGTCTATAAGTGAGCTCCAGGTCCCAAGCATTTAAAATCAATATTATTTTCTTCTCCACGTTTCACGCCACGTCAGACATTCCATTATCTCCTGGCAGGGCCCATGGCTGATTTTCTTCCAGCCTTTCTGTGAGAGGAGGGAAGACTCATACTACCTGACAAGTTCTCCATACTACCATATCAGTACTTAACGATGACAGAAGAAGATCAAGAAAGTAGATTTATTATTGAATGTTCCTACTTATTTTTAGTCAAGTGCAGTATATTTTACTGTTCCCCGTGGATGATTCATAACCATGTCTCAGCAGGCAAACTCAAGTTGGGAATCTAAACAATTCACTAGAGACTTTAAATCAGTGTGGACAGGATATCTACTTTTTGGTTTCTTTTTAATGTTTTTTTTTGACTATCTAGTTTCTCTGTGCAATCACTGTATTATCCTTAAAAAATAAGTATTGTTCATCATCTGTTTTACATGGTCCCTATGAAGAATTAGGTATTTTGTGAAAAGAAAGACTTGATTTAAGAATAAAAAAAATAACCTAGAGCTTAGAAGTTGTTTGTTCTATATTTTATGATTTCTTGTATATTAAGTGGTATAAATGCCACCCATTTGATTTTACGAAGACTTTAGATGGCATTGAGGTTTCCCTTGTGGCTCAGGTGGTAAGAATCTGCCTGCAATGCAGGAGACCTGGGTTCAGTCCCTGGGTTGGGAAGATCCCCTGGAGAAGGGAATGGCAACCCATTCCAGGATTCTTGCCTGGAAAATCCCACAGACAGAGAAGTCTGGCGGGCTACAGTTCATGGGGGTCACAAAGAGTCGGACACGACTGAGTGGCTGACACTTCAGACGGCATCGGGCCCTGGGACGACTAATGTAGAACGTGGGCTCCTCTTCCACCCCCACACCCGATAGGACCTGATTGAACCTGGCATCTCACTTGTCACTGGAGTTTTGATTGTCATCTTTGTGTTAGGCTTGCCTTTTCCCAGGGAGAAAATTCTTGTGTGTTTCCTGACATCCTCTTCTAAAAGTAAAAGCATTTTGCTCCAGCAACATTCAATTGTTGCTGCTAAGTCGCTTCAGTCGTGTCTGACTCTGTGTGACCCCAGAGACAGCAGCCCACCAGGCTCCCCCGTCCCTGGGATTCTCCAGGCAAGAACACTGGAGTGGGTTGCCATTTCCTTCTCCAATGCATGAAAGTGAAAAGTGAAAGTGAAGTCGCTCAGTCGTGTCCGACTCCTAGCGACCCCATGGACTGCAGCCTACCAGGCTCCTCTGTCCATGGGATTTTCCAGGCAAGAGTACTGGAGTGGGGTGCCATTGCCTTTTCCGATTCAATTGTTGGCTCTCTTTAATAATGAATTTTTATCCTGAAGTGAAATCTGATACTTTTATAATGTCCTCCCATATTTAAAATTGGAAATATCTGGACCCTGGCATCTGAACTATTCTTGTTTCATCTTGAACACTGGCATAATTTTGTCATGATTCCAACAGTGGGATGTACATATGTTCTAAGTGGGTTACTTTTTTTTAGGACTATTACATCCACAGTAGGCATTCAGAATATATTTTAATTGCTGTAATGGCAAAAGGTATATTTTATGTTTTTCTTATTTAAGTTACATTCAGCTTAGCTTTTCATCAGTGTTAAAATAGAAAGAACCAAATGAGATGAATTATCCTCACTCTTAAATTTCTAGCTTCAGAGTGAGTCTTCTTAAAGAGGAATTTATTAGTTTGGTCAAACCAAAAGCTATGTGTTCAAGTTTCATGAAAGAAAACAACCCTTGATACCTACTGACCTGTTTTGTTTCCATTTCAAAGATATACTAATTGCGAGGCAAAACTTACCTAGTTTTGGGGGTTGCTTTCTTCCTTTCGGAGTGACTCGAAATTGTTTTTATTAAATATTGGTTATGTACAGAATTTATACTATCAGTGCCTTGTGTGAAGCTCACCAAACTTTACGCTGACTTTATTTTTACTTCTACTTTTGAGCCTTATGCATTACCCTCACCTTGTTCACACCAGGAGAAAAATATGTTGTGCCAAGTTATTAGCATCTTTATTCTAGGGCTGCTGCATTGCTCTATAGGGACAAAGAGGCTTCTTGCTTGTTAAGCAGTGATGAGTGCAGCTATTTTAAATACTAAAGTGTTACAGAAACTTATCCAAGGTACAGAAACAAGGATCCGTTACACATTTTCTTGGAGCCTATTCACACATCATGAAAGTCTTGGCTTGGGCGCCGCTGAGCAGACCCGAGATGGGATTTCTGCAAGAGTGTTTTATTAGGGCAGCATTCCCGGGGGGGGAGGGGGGTGGGGGGGATGAGGGAGTGGGGAAGGGAAGGGAGAAGGGAGCCAGACAGGGGAAGGTGTGGGCAGTGTCTCTGCCTCGACCCAATACCTGGAGGAGCTCTGGAGCACAACTGCTCCAGGAATCTGCTCCTTCTGCTCTAGCGAGGGAGCTGGCCTTCCCATCTCTGCCTCAGACACCGACTGTGGTCCGGTGGGAGAGGGGCTGCAAACCAGGGAACACTTGACTCTGTATCTGCAGGTAAAGCAGCTCTGGAAGTTGAAGAGTGCTTCTCTTAAGAAATGTGCAGTTGCCGTCTTTAGAAGCAAAACACAAAAGCTGGGAGGTGGGCACACAGGACAGTTAAAAGGTACCAGTGGTATCTGGATAGACACTGGAGTATCTCCTCTACCTAGTCACATGTTGTCTCACCTACTTCCTCACTTATCTGGGCATATTCTTCATCCCTTAGTCCATTTCCTGGTGTCAGTTACATTCATTTTCTTGCTTCGAGTTGGTCATGAGCTACTGCTTCAAACAGCAGAATCCCAAAGTGACTGCAGTGTTGAGAGATACCTAGGTAGTCTTCAGTAAATAGAGCTGCTACCTGTATTAGAGTTAGAAGAAAATAAAAATCCATAATTTCAAAGCTTTCCTTAGATGGGTGTCTTCATGGATAACAATTTCAGTGCCCTGATAAAAGAGGCAGGGATATTCTGTGACTATATTGTTGGCATTTATTCTTGCTAGAAACATTTCCAAGCATACATGTTAACGCGATGATTTCTCATTCTCATCTATTTTAACCATCCTTATAAATTTTATACTTTAGCTTTTGCCTTTAAAAGTATTTTCTTAAACCTTTTATGAAAATATATGATGTTTCTGAACTGAATTGAAATGATGGTATTTCCTTTTAGTCAGTTAAGTTGCTTAGTTGTATCCGACTCTCTGTGACCCCATGGACTGCAGCACGCCAGGCTTCCCTGTCCATCACCAACTCCCGAAGCTTGCTCAAACTCATGTCCATCCAGTCGGTGATGCCATCCAACCATCTCATCCTCTGTTGTCCCCTTCTCCTCCTGCCTTCAATCTTTCCCAGCATCAGGGCCATACATGACTACTAGAAAAACCATAGTTTGACTAGACTGACCTTTGTTGGCAAGTAATGACTTTGCTTTTTAATATGCTGTCTAGGTTGGTCATAACTTTTCTTCCAAGGAGCAAGCGTCTTTTAATTTCATGGCTGCAGTCACTATCTGCAGTGATTTTGGAGCCCCCAAAAACAAAGTCTCTCACTGTTTCCATTGTTTCCCCTCTATTTGCCATGAAGTGATGGGTATTTCTTTCCTTGGGCACTTTCAACTCAGTATAGCACAAAAGTGTGGCCTAGTAGAAACAGCATGTGAACAGCAAGGCATTTCTCTTTAGCCTCATTTAAAATTAAAAAAAAAAAAAAGGTTGTGGTAACAGGCTGAATTGGAGGCTGGGAAGTCCAAGATCACACTTGAAATTAATTTAAATAATATATTTAGCCTAGCATATCCTAATTATTATCATTTCAACATTCAATACTGTTAATTATATTTTGCTTTTTTATTTTTTATTGGGTGTAAATTCGATGCTTACAACAAATCTCAATTCCAACTAGCTATATTTCAAGTGCTCAAAACCACTTTGGCCAATGGCACTGTATTGGACAGTGCAACTTCAGAATGTTATAGAAAAGCTCTGATAAGAGGCTTCTTTCCTTTGAGACAAGACTTTTTGTCAGCAGTCTGAATCTTCCAGCTTGGTAACCCCATTCAGTAAAGCAATGAGGTGGCATTGTTGTCCACAGAAAGTGAGCTGATCTGTCTTTGATGAGCTATTGTCACTTCCATTTGGTACTTAATGCCCTGTAGGCACGAATTATGATGAAAATGATTGGGTTTGATAGCTAAGATATCAACGATAACCTTCAGGAGTGCAGAGTTACTTTTTGAAAGACCCTGGGTCTTGAATGAAGGGGAGACTGTGTAGAAATTTTAAAGAGGAGAGGAAGGCATCTTAGAAAATGGAAAAAATGATGTATATGTATATAATGTGTGTTGGCAGAGAAGAGTGTAGAGAAGTTTGAGTACTGGCATGTAATCTGACAAGGCTGGAATACTAACTACACAGTAAGAAAGGTAGTTAGTGTCTAGACTGATGCCAGTTTTGAAAACCTGGATTGTGCAGAGTATGAAGTGGGATATCATCATGGCCTAGTTTACACACTGGGCTCTGTTTTTGGAATCCCTCCAAAATGTAGTGACTTGAAACAACAGAAGCCACATCCTCACCTCACATTTCCTGTGAGTCAGGGGTTCTGGAAGGGCTTCTTTGTGCCCTTCTGGCTTAGAGGACCTCTCAGGTAGCTGCATTCAAACGGTATCTGAAGCTGCAAGAGCAGGAGGCTGGAGCAGCTGGAGGCTGGCTGGGTTTCCCCGCCACAGGCTCAGGATGTCTCTGTGGGTCTCTCTTCATGGGTGACCATGGGCTTCCTCATGGTCTGCTGGCTCTAGGGCAGCTGGTGCTTCCATGGGCCCTGTGATTATTCCCCCTGACAAGTGAGAGGCTCCTCTGCTCGGGAAGGCTCCTTGGAAATAATGCTGCTTCATTTCCATCACATGACTTTGTACTGGGGAGTCACGAGCCAGTCCAGTTTCAAGGGGAGGAGACATAAATGCCCACTTCTCAGCGGGAGGGTGCTAAAGTCGCCTGGTGTGGAGGAGTGTTGGAAGAACTGCCCCGGAACCCTTCCCAGCACCACTGCTGCCTGCACCTGGCCCCGGGCCGTGCCCTGGAGTGCTGTAGCGTGAGCTCACCGCTCATTCCTGGGCCCACTTCCACACGGGCTCTCTCTCTCCTTCCCTCACCTGGGGAGCTAGACTGGGCAGCCCTTAAGGACAGCTGAAGCCTTCAGTTCCGGCAGTGAATGGCCAGCCCTGGCCTTCCGTCCCCCTTTCAATATCTTCACTTGCCTTTGCTGGTAGAGGCTCCCGCTAGGGTGGGCATGCCCCAGCCTCACATTCTCCTCGCTTTCTTGATTTGTGGAATAACTGAGGGGTAAGAGAAACAGCAAACACAAAGGGAAAGAAGAATCTTCTAACCCTTTACTTCACCCCTCTACCACGTAGGGATATCTTCTTCGTACGAAAGGATTTTCACCCTTGGCTAACGGCAGGGCTTTTCTCTCCCTTCTTCCATTTCTAGAGTGGCTCTCTATTGCTCTGTTTTTGGTTTCCATGAACATCTGGGCTTATTTCCCGAGGTGATTAGAAGGAAGGAGGAAGGATATGAGACCAGCACATGACTTGTGTAAGAGAGCTTTCCTAAATATTCCTAAGGCCAGCATTCTGCCACATCCTGTTCTCCCTGGTTTTCATAGGAAGGTCTCCATTCTTTGCCAGAATCTCAAATTTATCTGAATACCAGCCTTGAAACTAGGTGTGTGATGAGCTTTCCTGTACTTTCCTAGCCTTCCTTCCTCTTGCTAAGTCACAGCCTTTAACTAGAAAAGATTAAAATGCCAACAGCAGAAGTTTAGAGGTATTAAATTCTGCAACTTAATTACTATGAAATACATTAAAAAGAAGACTTGATGGATAGAGAAATGGAAAAAGATCTAGGTATTCAAAAAGGCTAGTTGGTAGGAATATGGTTGCTCACCGGGAAAAAAATCTTTCAACTTTTCTTTATTTTTAAAATAAAATACTAGAGAAGAAAAGCATAAACCATAAAATTATAGTGTGATACATTTGGGAAAATAATGTACGTTTTCTACTTTAGCAGTTGTTGAAGTCTTATCCTGTTTTTCAGTCCAAATAAAATTTCAGAAATTTTTGTCCTTAGCAAAGTTATTTGTCCTGACTTGTTTCCCAAAAGATTTGAAGAAACTGAAAAAGGTCTAACAGTCCAGTATTTTTTAGTTTGACTAGGATTTTCACATATAGCTTTTTAATATGCTATTATTGAAGTTCTTAAGACATTAAAATTGCTTTTGTGTGACATTTTCCAAGACCCCTTGTGCAATCCTGACAGCAGGAACTTCTTATTCCAAAGACAGAGTTTCTTGTCCCCATATATGGTCCCACACTCCCCTATCTTGAGTTGGGTAGCCTGAATCTTTTCCAGGTCTGAAACATTTTTCCCCTGCTACAGTGAGAAGGTTTGCCTTGTCTGGTTTGTTTCTGTAAAAGAGAAAGAAAAAATAAAGCCAATTTAGCTCCCTGACCCTTTTAATTTTTTTGATTTGACCAGTAGTAGTTGTTGCATTTGCAAAGTCTTTGCTTACTCTTCTGAAATGAACAGAAGAGCAGGCTTCGTGTTTTCATTGTCCTCAGTTGGGGAAGGGCAGCTTGCTGAGGACTGAGGACTAAAATAAACCCTCCCAGGAAAGGGAACCAGCCAGTGACCTTGGGTCGTGACCACCTTGCAGATCAACTGCTCCCTTCCTTGCTGTTTTTGTGGCTTCTGGCGGGGCATCAAGTGTCACAAATGCAGGAGGAGAGCAGTGTGAGGAGGACTCCAGTGCCTCTGCGGGCAAAAGTGCTGACGTGATCTCCTGACCCCCTGTATGGCTGCAGGCTTTCACAGCGGGCGGGCAGGGAGCGGCAAGAAAGCACTCCTCTACAAAAGAGAAGCGGCAAGAAACTGATGCCATGGCGGTGACTTTTACACTCCTCGAGGAATAATAGAGCAGTCTGGAATTTGGAGAGATGCGTGCAGTTGTTAATAGCCCTTACTGAGCCAAAAGAGTAATAAAAGTCACACCTACTTCTCGAAGCAATTAGAAGCGTATTGGAAAACTGGAGGGTGCTCCTGGTGACTTTGATAATTTCTTACCTGGTTCGCTGCCTTTTGGTGTGGGATGAAGAAGGTGAGCTCTGAAGCCTGCGGCTTGGTTTTCCCATCTGGAAAATGAGCACACTGTCACCAATTTCATTGTGTTTTGGGTCTTTACAAGGAGGTGGAGGATATGCGGGACCCATCTTCTGTAGGTAGTATCTTCCTTCCCATTTTTCTCTCCATGGATATTTGTGAGCCTCCAAACTACTTTCTTCTGTGTGACGTTTCCCACGAGCCCTTGAGTGGTCATGAAAGCAGGAACGGCTTATTCCAAAGAGAGAATTTCTTGTCTCCCCATATTTTTCTGTTTTGACCTGGACATCCTGAATCTTTTCCAGACCTGAAACATGGGTCTACCCACTTCCCCCCACCAATGGAAGTGTTCACTTTGATCTGTTTCTGTAAAAGGGAGAAAAAAATAAATAAATAAACCCCACTCAGCTCCCTGGCACTAGAGATGTTAACTCTTCTCCTTTTGCTCCTCAGAAACCCTCTGCTCTTTCTTCTGTACGGAAGTAAAGGAAGGAAGGTTCTGCACCTTGAGGAGCTTCGGGTACTACTCTGTCCTCCCATTAAGGACTTTCTCCTGCCTAACGGGGCCCACCCTCTCTGCATTTAGAATCTGTGGCTTCTGGTACAGGTGCTGCTGTTAGGATGACCGTCCCTGGGTTGAATCCCTCTTCCTGTAGTCATGCCGTCTCTGCTTCTCCTCTCTGCACACATCTGCTGGCACGTTTGCCTCTCCTGGGGCTTATTTCTGCCATTCCCACAGCTTCAGTCCTATCTAAAAACCTGCCCTGCTTTGCCTGCCTTGTCTTTCTTCTTCCTTCTGCCTTTTTCACAAAAATTGAAGTGAAATTTATATGACAAAAATCACCCATATAAAAGTGAGCAATCCAGTGTCATTTAGCACATTCATAAACTTGTACAACCACCACTTCTATCGAATTCTAAAATATTTTCATCACCACCAGAGAAGCCCCCATACTCATTAAGCAGGTGCTTTCCCCACTTTCCCCTTTCCCAATCCCTGGCAACATATCTATGAATTTGCCTATTTTGGATATTTCATGTAAATGGAATCACATATTCTGTGACCTTTCAGTTCAGTTCAGTCGCTCAGTCAGGTCCGACTCTTTGCAACCCCACGGGCTGCAGCACTCCAGGCTTTCCTGTCCATCACCAACTCCTGGAGCTTACTCAAACTCATGTCCATTGATTTGGTGATGCCATCCTACTGTCTCATCCTCTGTCGTCCCCTTCTCCTGCCTTCAATCTTTCCCAGCATATTATTTTTAAGCGTCATCGATGTTGTAGCATGGATGAGTATTTCATCCCTTTTTATAGTTGAATACAATGTGCATTGTGTGCGTATGCCAGTTTGTTTATCCGTTCGTCCATTAGTGGACAGTTGTGCTGTTTTCATCTTTTGGCTGTTGTGAATCGTGCTGCTATGAACATGTGTATACATGTATTTGAGCCTTTTCCCGTTGTTCTGGGATATACCTAGGAATGGAATTGCTGGGTCGTATACTAACTCTGTGTCTAACTTTTGGGGGTGGGGTGGAACAGCGCTGGGTCTTCTTTACAGCCATGAGATCTTCAAGAGGCATCACGCAGGCGCTCTAGTTGCGGGCTCAGCTGCCCTGTGGCATGTGGGGCCTTAGTTCCCCAACCAGGATCAGATCCACGCCCCCTGCATCGGAAGCTGGATTCTTATCACTGGACCGTGAGGGAAGTCCCTATATTGAACTTCCTGAGGATTTGCAAAGCTCTTCTCCACAGTAGCTGCACCATTTTTCACCCCCTCTATCAATGCACTTGAGTTCCCATTTCTCCACATCGTTGCTGACACCTCTTTTCTTTTTCACTTTTTAAAGCCATCTAATGCGTGTGAAATGGTATCACGTGTGGTTTTGATTTGCATTCCATGATGACTAATGGTGTGCATCTTTTCATGTGGTGCTTGGCCATTTGTATAGCTTCTTTGAAGAAATGTTAGTTCAAGTTATTTACCCATTTGTTTAAGTGTGTTGCTTGCTTTTTTGTTATTAAATTGTAGAAGTTTTTTTGTTTTTTTTATATTCTGGATACTTGATCTTTCTCAGATATATGGCTTGCAGACTTTCTCTCATTTTATAGTTTGTCCTTTCACTTTCTTGATAATGTCTTTTAATGCACACAAGTTTTTAATTTTAATGAAGTTGAATTCACCTATTTTTTAATGCTGTTGCTTTTGCACGTGTCAAATATAAGAATCTGCTGTCAAACCCAAAGTTATATTTTGACTCTTCAGAGCACCTTCTCTCTTTGCTTTTGTTATCATTTTCCCTTGTCGTGATTCCGGAACTGTGGTACCGCACCTCAGGAGAAAGCAGCGGCCCAGTGAACAGTCATGTAGTTGCATCGGGGATTATTACAAGTGTGCTGGACTCCAAACACTGCTCGTGTTTGTGGTCACTGCCTTGGAAGCATGATGAGAACCTTGCTGGCTATTCAAAGCAGAGCCACCATGCAGGCTTCCGGGTGGCAACTGCTTGTTAAAATTTCAAGGGAGGCAGAGGTTGGAGAGATTAGAAGGAGGAAGACTCCACATGTCATTGCTGGCTTTGAAGATGGAGAAAGATGAGCCAAGGGATAGGGTCATCCTCTAGAAGCCTAGAACAGCTCCAGCCAACAGCATGTAAGGGAATCAGGACCGCAGTCCTATAGCAACATAGAACCAAACTCTGCCAGCAAACTAAGTGAGCTTAGAAGTGAATTCCACCCTAGGGACACTGAAAAGGAATTCATCCTTGCCGGCATCTTGATCTTGACCTTGTGAACACTGAGCACAGAAACTAACCAACCCTCCTAGATTGTGACCTACATAACGGAGAACGTTAAGATTACCTTGGAATGCCTAAAAAGAAGTGAATGTTGTGAGCATCATTATAAGGATATCTTGGTTATTTTTTTTTTTAAACTGAAGATTGCAGTGTATCATGTATTGTTTAGTAGATTTTTAAATTAAATATGTATTGATTTTATTCATGTAACAAATGAAAACAAAAAAATTCCAAGGGAGCCTTCTAGAAAAGAACAAAGCATGTGGGCTTCCCATTTGCTGTTCTCTGGTCTATGCATGTGTTCAATTGTGTTAGTCATTGTCTTCAATTATATGAGCATTTTTTAAAAGCCTTCTCTCATATAAAGGAAAACTGTGGCATAGGCATCAAAATCAGGAAGGAATCAGAAGGAGAGAGAGTGAGGAGGAAGACAGGTGATGTTGCCAGGATTGGTTGGAGGGGTTGTCACATTTTTTCCCCAATAAGTTTGACAACTGGTCCATTCCTTTGAGAGTAGTGAGGCTGGGTGAGGCCTCCACCCAGGGCTGCCCATGAGTGTCGGAGGTAACTTCGGGCCTGGCAGGGCCTCCTGAAAGAGGCTCCCTTCCAGGTAGGTGAAACAGGGGCTTTTCTTAGCTTCGCAGTTGGGTTAGGAGAAGTTTGGGGAGACACATAGACTAGGGTCCTGGGACCTTCCTGCACTGAACAGGAGCATCTGAAAGTAGAGTTCCCCCCTGGGTAGAGGGCCAGGTGGGAGCCCACGAACTCTGAGAAGCAGGTCTTCGAGGGGCAGCAAATATCATCAGGCCTGACTTGGGGACTAGCCAGAACTCACCACGGACTATGGTCCAAAGAGCTGGGTCTTCAGAGTTTGGCAGGAGCTTTACAGCATTACTGTGAGGATACAGTTCTCATCTGATGCAAACAAACCAGTCAACCACTATCAAAACCAACTGCTTGCTCTTAGAGAGTGCATGACACATAATAAGTGCTCAATTAATGATCGTCATTATTTGTGTTGAATATACCGAAGGGTGGTCTGACAGTTTGCTCCTTAGAGCTAGGAAATCCTTGGCTAGGATTTCCGGGCCAAGTGTAGACTGTCGCCTGTTGTCTGAGGCATCCACTGTGATGCTGCATTTCCTGTTGGAGTAGAAGTACTAGCAACAGTGGAATCGCATCAAACAGGGGCAACAAGAAGCTCCTCTATGTCAGTGTGCGCTTTCCGATCAGTTATGAGAGTGACTGTCTGCAGCGTTAACTGCTAAAACAGACCCAGAAATTCTGCACAGGAAGGGCTTTAGGAATCTGTGCCTCCAGTAAAAGGGCATGCGTCCCCTGCCTGTGCCCACTGCCTTTCAGGGACTTTACCATTTGATGGGGAACTCCAGGAGCTAAAGTCCGGACAGCAAGAGGACATACCAGATGTCAGCAGAGATCCCCTCTCAGAATGGCATGGAAGTGGAAGATTTACTTCCTTATTTCATGCTTTATCTCTTAAAATGGTGAACTTATTTTTTTTTTTTACTTAATTATCTAAAAAATTTCTTTTGCAACAAATATGGATTTATTGTGTTTAAAACTTTTTCTTTTAAAATTTCTATTTATTTAAATAAATGAATTTTTATTGAAATATAGTTGATTTATAATATTATATTAGTTTCAGATACACAATTATACTCCACTTAAAGTTATTGTAAAGCTCTGATTATGTTCTCTATTCTGTATAGTACATTCTGGTAGCTTTTTCCTTTTGTGCATAGCAGTTTTACCCCTTTACCTGCCTTGCTTCTTCCATTCTTCTTTTCACCAGTATGACTAGTTTTTTCCTCTTTATTTGTGATTCTGCTTCTGTTTTGATTTGTTGTTGTTACTGTTAAGTCACTAAGTTGTCTCCAGCTCTTTGTGACCCCACAGACTGTAGCACACCAGGTTCCTCTGTCCTCTACCACTTCCCAGAGTTTGTTCAGACTGCTGTCCATTGAGTCAATGATGCCATCCAACTATCTCATTCTCTGCTCCCTGCTTCTCCTTTTGCCTTCAATCTTTCCCCACATCAAGGTTTTTTTTCCAGTGAGTTGGCTCTTCACATCAGGTGGCCAAAATATTGGAGCTTCGGCTTCCGCAACAGTCCTTCCAATGAATATTCAGGGTTGATTTCCTTTAGGATGGACTGATTTGATCTCCTTGCTATCCAGGGGACTCTCAAGAGTCTTCTCCAACACCACAGTTCAAAAGCATCAATTCTTCGGCACTCAGCTTTCTTTATAGTCCAACTCTCACATCCATACAGGACCACTGGAAAAACCATAGCTTTGAGTAGATGGACCTTTGTTGGCAAAGTAATGTCTCTGCTTTTTAGTATGCTGTCTAGGTTTGTCATAGCTTTCCTTCCAAGGAGCAAGCATCGTTTAATTTCATGGCTGCAGTCACAGTCTACAGTGATTTTGGAGCCTAAGAAAATAAAGTCTGTCACTGTTCCCACTTTTTCCCCTTCTATTTGCAATGGAGTGATGGCACTATATGCCATGATCGTAGTTTTTTGAATGTTGAGTTTCAAGCCAGCCTTTTTACTCTGCTATTTCACTCTCATCAAGAGATTCTTTAGTTCCTCTTCAACTTTCTGCCATCAGAATTATATCATCTGCGTATCTGACATTGTTTATATTTCTTTTGGCAGTTTTGATTGCAGCTTGTGTTCCAGACTAGTATTTTGCATGATGTACTGTGTATAGATGTTAAATAAGCAGGATGAGAATATACAGTTCTGTCGTACTCCTTTCCCAAGTGTGAACCAGTCAGTTGTTCCATGTCTGGTTCTCTTGCTTCTTGACCTGCATACAGGTTTCTCAGGAGACAGATAAAGTGACCTGGTATTCCCATCTCTAAGAATTTTCCACAGTTTATTGTAATCCACACAGTCAAAGGTTTTAATGTAGTCAATGAAACAAGTAGATGTTTTCTTGGAACTCCCTTGCATTCTCCATGATCCAGCAAATGTTGGCAATTTGATCTCTGGTTCTTCTTTGTTACCCAGCTTGTACATCTGCAAGTTCTTGGTTCACATACTGGTGAAGCCTAGTTTGGGGGATATTGAGCATAACGTTGCTAGTGTGTGAAATGAATGCAATTGTGAGGTAGTTTGAACATTCTTTGGCATTGCCCTTCTTTGTGATTGGAGTGAAAACTGAACTTTTCCAGTCCTGTGGCCACTGCTGAGTTTTCTAAATTTGCCGACATATTGAGTGCAGCACTTTAAGAGCATCATCTTTTAGGATCTGTTTTGATATATTAATTCATTTGTTTTACTTTTTAGATTACACATAGAAATGATAGCACACAGTATTTGTCTTTCTCTGACTTTTTTTCACCAAGTGTAATATCCTTCAATTTCGTCCATGTTGTTGCAATAGCAAGATTTCTTTTTTATGACTTGAGTAGTAGTCCACTGTTCACTTTTCACTTTCATGCATTGGAGAAGGAAATGGCAACCCACTCCAGTGTTCTTGCCTGGAGAATCCCAGGGACGGGGGAGCCTGGTGGGCTGCCATCTATGGGGTTGCACAGAGTCGGACACGACTGAAGCGAGTTAGCAGCAGCAGCAGCAGTAGTCCACTATATATTTGTAACACATCTTTTTTATCCATTCCTCTGTCAATGGATACTTAGGTTGCTTCCATGCCCTGCAGTGTTTAAATAGTGCTGCTGTGAATGTTGGGGTGCGTGTATCTTTTTGAAGTAGTGTTTTCATTTTTTTTTTTTTTGGATATATGTCCAAGAGTGTGATTGCTTAAGACTTTTTTGTTTTGATGATTAAGCCAGATCAGAGTGATTATCCGGGAAAAAAGGTGGGACATTTTTTGTACATTTTTTTCCCATAGGCGGTGTTTTAGTCTGCTAGATATGCCATAACAAAATGCCACAGACTGGTTGGCTTGAACAACAGAAACTCATTTCCGCAGAGATCTGGGGGTTGCGAGTCATCAGGTGTCATCAGGTGCGCTTCTCCTGAGGTCTCCTTGGCCTGCAGATGGCCACTTCCCTGCTGTGTCCGCACAGTCTTTTCTCTGTGCACACACATCCCTGGGGTCCTTTTATGTGTCCAAATTTCCTCTCCTTACAAGGCTTGCAGTCAGATTGGATGAGGGCCCACCATTGGAGCCTATTTCTATTTTAATTACCTCATTAAAGGTTCCGTCTCCAAATAGGGTCACAGTGTGAGGTACTGGGAGTTCAGGCTTCAACCTATGAATTTTGGAGGAGACAAAATTCAGCCCATACTAGGCAGCACACGGGTACAGGAGAACATAGACAAGTAGGAATGAAGACCCAGAAAAGTGAGTCAAAAGTCAGAGCCATGGGGAATAAGAAGAATTTGTAGGAGGGGACTCTATGCACTGCTAATGAGATAGAAACTATTTTGTTACCTGATCAATGTATCAATTAGCTTTTGCTGCATAACAGACTAGCCCTAAAATGTCCTGGCGTAAACCATCAACCGTTTAGTTAGCTCACAATTGACTGGGTTGGCAGTTTGAACTCCCCTTAGTGGGGAAAGTTCTACTGATCTCCACTGAGCTTATTTAAGCATCTGTGGTCAACTGCTGGGCATACTGAGGGCTGGCTGGTCGAGGATGGTCTTAACTGGATGGCCCATTTCTCCTCCATGTGTATCTTGGTTTCTAGCAGGCCAGTTTGGGCTTCAAAGAAAGTGCAAGAGAGAGTGTGAATGAGTATAAAAGCACATACCCTCCTTTCTTCCACACTCTGGTTGTCAGGGGAAGTCACAGACCAGTCTAGATTGAAGAGATGGGGAAATATACCTTTTCAGGTGAATGGTTTTGCTACAAAGATTATTTGACTATGAAAATTATGTAGCCTGTTATATTTATATTCATAATACTTTACCACTCTCTAGCTCAGACGGTAAAGCATCCGCCTACAATGCAGGAGACCCAGGTTCTATCTCTGGGTTGGGAAGATCCCATAGAGAAGGAAATGGCAACCCACTCCAGCATTCTTGCCTGTAGAATCTCATGGATGGGGAAGCCTGGCGGGCTACAGTCCATGGGGTCGTAAAGAGTCAGACATGACTGAGCGAATAGACTTGTTTGTATTCATAATCAGAAAAGAACAACCTGGAAAGGAATTCCTACGGCATTTATTTATGAGTGGTGGTTCTTTCTTCCCAAATTGAGATGAATAGTTTAACTAGATCATTTCCTTCCATGAGGGTGTCTTACTTTCCTGTATGGCTTGATCCAGCTAGCTCACAGGTAAAGATCCTAGTCAGGAGAATGCTGATGATAGCTCAGTTTTCGTCCCTTATGCTACCTAGGATGCAGCGTCTGGAAAGAAAGTGGAAACCTTCAGCTGTTATCTCATGGAGATAGACCTCATGAGGCTGTAACAGGAGAACAAGATCTCTGGGGTCTTGGGTAGGGAGGATGTGGAGGAAATCCAAATTTGACACTTTATGTGGGAAAATATGCTTCTTACAAACTCTCACAGAAGAGAGAGTTACCTCCTTGTCACCAGGCTTACTAGTCCTTTGTACCCACATGGGGCTCTCTCTGTTAAGTGACTCCTCCCTATAATTAGTATTTCATATGAAAAAACACGCTGTTTCTAGCAGCTGGTCCTCAGTGCCATTATGGGATGGTTCTGTGCACTGAATTACATGGAGACGAAGAAGAACATCTTGTGGGGCAGAGAAAGCAAACTGGTGTGTGAAGGCTGAAATGTTCAATATTAAAGTTTTTTATCTGGAAAGTAAACATATTTTTTAGTGCACTTACGTAGAACTGTTTGGCAGATTCTCATACAGTTCAGCATATGCTCACTATATACCACTAGCATTTTCAGTCTTAGGTTTGTTTTTTTTTTCTCCCAAAGAGAATGAAAAGTTATATCCATGCAAAGATTGTAAATGAATGTTCATAACAGCCTTAGTTTTACTAACAAAAACTGAGAAAAAAACTAAACAAATATCCACCAAATTAATGCATAACAATTCATGAGCTCTGCATGTAATAGAATACTGCTTAACAGTAGAAAAATAACAAGTTACTGGTACAGCTAACAACTTGGGGGGACCCCACATTGGGGGAACTCAGAAACATCCTACTGTGTAAAAGAAGTGATACATAAAAGAGTACTTGCTGTGTTATTTCATTTATAGGATATTCTGGAACTGGCCAATCTGATCTGTCATGGTAGAAAGCAGATTTGTGCTTGCTTGTGGCTGGAGTTTGTGTTGGGTAGGGTGTAGGGGTGGGGATGGCCAAGGGTCCAGAGAAGCTTTTGAGCTGATGCAAACTGTTCCAGTATCTTGATGATGGTGCTGGTTACATGGGTGCATCGTATTATATATAATGTAGCCCTCAATACATCAAGGTGTTTGGAGGGGTGTTGTCCATGTTTTTCAATACATATGTGACATTAAGAGCAATATCATGAAAAATTTTTTGATCATCAAACGGGACATATGTTTGAATAGGTTAAAGATTAAAACTTTGTAGAAGTTACCATGTTTTTTGTTGTTTAGTTGCTAAGTCGTGTCCTACTCTCTTGCGACCCCATTGCCTATAGCTTGCCAGACTCCTCTGTCCATGGGATTTCCCAGAGAAGAATACTAGAGTGGGTTGCCATTTCCTTCTCCAGGAAGTCTTCCTGACCCAAGGGTCAAACTTGTGTCTCTTGTATTGGCAGGCAAATTCTTTACCAATGAGCCACCTGGGATAGCCTAGGCTTTTTCTTAGATTTAGTCATCTCTAAATTGTCCATTGTTGGAAACAGTGGGTAATAACAAGCAAGTCAACTGCTTAGAATCTCATCATATTTAGACCTGGCCTGTGTGACTAAGCCAGTATATCTTTTTAATTGAATCAGATTTTTAAAATTCTTTGCTTCCCAAATCTCCCAGATTTCCTGAATTATTTGGGAAGTTCATTTATACAGTTGAACTATGGTAACTACTGCTAGGTGAAGAAAATAGGTCATTTTTAACATTTGATGCAGTGTGGAGGAATAAAATCAAGTTTATGGTTCATAGATCATATGTTCATGTCAATCAATCAATTCTTATTCCTATGAAAAGAGTGCTTTAAACATGGGTAAATGTTTTATGTGTACCATACAGGTTCCAAAGTGGAGAAAATAATATAAGAAAAAGAGGCAAATAGCCCCTTAAAATTTATTGGAAGTGTCCAATCTAACCAGGCAGAACTTGCTGTTAAAATTCTCTTTCGGCCTATTCACTCTCTGATTGTTTAAAAGATAAAGCTGAGAGAAAAATAGGTTTGTCATGTTTATTTGGATTCAGTGCTGGATGTAACTTAGTAACATTTTTTTCTTACCATCAAAGGATTTTTAAATTCTCAGATGTCATTCATGCTTCAGAGTGCTACCACCGGTGATTTATGTTGTCAAAAGTTGATGATGCTAAAATGGAAGCAGATTTTATTTTTCATCTTAGTCACATTATAGTCTATTTTGATTGACTAAAATATATCTCATTTTAGTTTTGTTTTGATCATTCAGAAACGGATTGCAGATTTCATGTTTTTTAATATTATAATATTAAATGATAAAGAAGCTGACTCAGGAAAACTTTATAGTTCTCCCCTGATTAGTGTTTTCTAAAATGGTCATTTTTGGGGGTATTTTATGTCTGTGATTAATTCATTCATATATCAAGTATTTATCAAGTATCTAACAGGTACCAGGCATTTTTTTTAAAGCATTTGGAAGACAGCAGTGAATTAGAGAAGAACTATTTTCTGGTAGAGGTGGGGAGAGAGAATACAGAAGTAAACAGGAAAAGGGTCCAAGATTAGTAAGACTCTATGCTCACTTCCTCCTACAGACACATTGGGTCTATACCTCCATACAGAGCAGTTCTCTTGAAGAAGACCTGAGCGCTGATTGAACAGCTACTGCACATAGAAGGGACCCCAGGGAAACAAGTAGGAAAGATGAAGACATAGTATCCATAGAAACCTCTCCCCTGGGGCAACAACCAGTAGTAGGGAGGGATATTAACAAGGGGCCCAAGTACAGACTCACCCACCCTGGGACACAGTGAAAAACAGCGGTATAAAGGGTACCAGACTATACAAGAAGGAAAGACATTTATTAAATCTAGTTCTGTTGGAACTAATAAAGAATTCAGTAAAATTTCAGGATGCAAAATTAATATACAGAAACCTGTTACATTTCTATATGCCAATAACAAGCTGTTAGAGAAATTAAGAGGATAATCCATTTATAATTACATCAAAAAGAATAACATATCTAGGAATACATTTAACCCAGGAGGTGAAAGACTTTAGGATATAGGAAAAACTATTGGACATTTAGAATGGAAATTGAAGATGACACAAGTAAGTGGAAATCCATGTACTCATGGATTGGAAGAATCAATATCATTATAATTGTCCTGCTACTCAAAATAATATACAGAGTCAGTGCAATCCCTATCAAAATATGAAAGGCATTTTTCATAGAAATAGAATAAATGATGCCAAAATCTGTATTGAAGCACAAAAGACCCTGAATAGTCAAGATAGTTTTGAGAAAGAAAAACAGATCTGTAGGTATCATGCTCCCACACTTGAAAGTATACTATGAAGTTATGGTTATCAAAACAGAATCATACTGACACAAAACAGACACACAGATCAATTGGAACAGAATAGTGAATCTAGGAAAATAAACCCACATTCTTATGGTCAATTAACCTATGACAAAGGTGGCAATAATATTGCTGTTGTTCAGTCACTAATTCATGCCTGACTCTTTGTGACCCTATGGACCACAGTACACCAGGCTCCTCTGTCCTCTGCTATCTTCTGGAGTTTGCTCAAATTCATGTCCATTGAGTTGGTTATGCTATCTGACCATCTCATTCTCATCCACCTCCTTCTCCTTTTGCTTTCTTTTTTTTTTTATTTTAATTTTTTTTAATTTTAATTTTAATTTTTTTAAATTTTATTTTATGTTTAAACTTTACATAATTGTATTAGTTTTGCCAAATATCAAAATGAATCCACCACAGGTATACATGTGTTCCCCATCCTGAACCCTCCACCCTCCTCCCTCCCCATACCATCCCTCTGGGTCGTCCCAGTGCACTAGCCCCAAGCATCCAGTATCGTGCATCGAACCTGGACTGGCAACTCGTTTCATACATGATATTTCACATGTTTCAATGCCATTCTCCCAAATCTTCCCACCCTCTCCGTCTCTCACAGAGTCCATAAGACTGTTCTATACATCAGTGTCTCTTTTGCTGTCTCATAGACAGGGTTATTGTTACCATCTTTCTAAATTATTGCCAGCATTAGGGTCTTTTCCAATGAGTTGGCTCTTCACATCAGGGGACCAAAGTACTGGAGCTTAAGCTACAGCATCAATGTACACTTAGTCTCTCAGTCATGTCTGACTCTTTTTGACTCCATGGACTGTGGTCCACCAGGCTCCTCTGTCATTCTCCAGGCAAGAGTACTAGAGTGAGTAGCCATTGCCTTCTCCAGGGGATCTTCCCAATCCAGGGATCTTGCATTGTAGGCAGATTCTTTACTGTCTGAGCCACCAGGGGAAGTCTTCAGTGACCTCCTTATTGGGAAATCTGAAGGTCTCCTTTCTGTCCCCATCAACCACCTCAACAGTTTTGATCCAAGTAACCACTCTCTCCTTCCTGAAACACTCTTAGAGACAGCAATTCCACACTGTCCTAATTTTTCTTACCTTATCAACCACTTCTCCTCAATCAGGATCTCTTTTGTTTTGCATAACCTCTATATGTTAGAGTGACCCAGGGCTCTTCTCTATGTATTTTCTCTTCTGCTCTCATGTGGGCTCAAAGCTTTACATAACACCTATAGTTTTGTTCCTAGTTCTCATGTATTCAACTGTTCTAGACTCACATATCCAACTGCTTACTTGACATTTTCACTGAAATACTTACTAAGCATATTAAACTTTAAAATTTAAAGCAGAACACTTTTATTTCCTATGATCTGGGAGGTGGGTCATAGAGGATCCTGCTGTGATTTATGTCAGAGAGTGTTTTGTGTATGTCTCCTCTAGGAGTTTTATAGTTTCTGGTCTTACATTTAGATCTTTAATCCATTTTCAGTTTATTTTTGTGTATGATGTTAGAAAGTGTTCTAGTTTCATTCTTTTACAAGTGGTTGACCAGTTTTCCCAGCACCATTTGTTAAAGAGATTGTTTTTTCTCTATTGTATATTCTTGCCTCCTTAGTCAAATATAAGGTGTCCATAGGTGTGTGGATTTATCTCTGGGCTTCCTATTTTGTTCCATTGATCTATATTTCTGTCTTTGTGCCAGTACCATACTGTCTTGATGACTATGGCTTTGTAGTAGAACCTGAAGTCAGGCAGGTTGATTCCTCCAGTTCCATTCTTCTTTCTCAAGATTGCTTTGGCTATGTGAGGTGTTTTGTATTTCCATACAAATTGTGAAATTATTTGTTCTAGTTCTGTGAAGAATACCATTGGTAGCTTGATAGGGATTGCATTGAGTCTATAGATTGCTTTGGGTAGTATACTCATTTTCACTATATTGATTCTTCAGATCCATGAACATGGTATATTTCTCCATCTATTGGTGTCCTCTTTGATTTCTTTCATCAGTGTTTTATAGTTTTCTATATATAGGTCTTTAGTTTCTTTAGGTAGATATATTCCTAAGTATTTTATTCTTTTCATTGCAAGGGTGAATGGAATTATTTCCTTAATTTCTTTTTCTATTTTCTCATTATTAGTGTATGGGAATGCAAGGGATTTCTGTGTGTTGATTTATATCCTGCCACTTTACTATATTCACTGATTAGCTCTAGTAATTTTCTGGTGGAGTCTTTAGGGTTTTCTATGTAGAGGATCATGTCATCTGCAAACAGTGAGAGTTTTACTTCTTCTTTTCCAATCTGGATTCCTTTTATTTCTTTTTCTGCTCTGATTGCTGTGGCCAAAACTTCCAAAACTATGTTGAATAGTAGTGGTGAGAGTGGGCACCCTTGCCTAGTTTCTGACTTTAGGGGAAATGCTTCAATTTTTCACCATAATGTTAATTATGTTTGCTGTGGATTTCTCATATATAGCTTTTATTATGTTGAGGTATGTTCCTTCTATTCCTGCTTTCTGGAGGGTTTTTATCATAAATGGATGTTGAATTTTGTCAAAACCTTTCTCTGCATCTATTGAGATAATCATATGGCTTTTATTTTTCAATTTATTAATGTGGTGTATTACATTGATTGATTTGTGGATATTGAAGACTCCTTGCATCCTGGAGTAAAGCCCACTTGGTCATGATGTTTGATCTTTTCAATGTGTTTTTGGATTCTGATTGCTAGAATTTTGTTAAGGATTTTTGCATCTATGTTCATCAGTGATATTAGCCTGTAGTTTTCTTTTTTTGTGGCATCTTTGTCAGGTTTTGGTATTAGGGTGATGGTGGCCTCATAGAATGAGTTTGGAAGTTTACCTTCCTCTGCAATTTTCTGGGAGAGTCTGAGTAGGATAGGTGTTAGCTCTTCTCTAAATTTTTGGTAGAATTCAGCTGTGAAGCCGTCTGGACCTGGGCTTTTGTTTGCTGGAAGATTTCTGATTACAGTTTCAATTTCCGTGCTTGTGATGGGTCTGTTAAGATTTTCTATTTCTTCCTGGTCCAGTTTTGGAAAGTTGTACTTTTCTAAGAATTTGTCCATTTCTTTCAAGTTGTCCATTTTATTGGCATATAGTTGCTGATAGTAGTCTCTTATGATCCTTTGTATTTCTGTGTTGTCTGTTGTGATCTCTCCATTTTCATTTCTAATTTTATTGATTTGATTTTTCTCCCTTTGTTTCTTGATGAGTCTGGCTAATGGTTTGTCAATTTTATTTATCCTCTCAAAGAACCAGCTTTTGGCTTTGTTGATTTTTGTTATGGTCTCTTTTGTTTGTTTTGCATTTATTTCTGCCCTAATTTTTAAGATTTCTTTCCTTCTACTAACCCTGCGGTTCTTCATTTCTTCCCTTTCTAGTTGCTTTAGGTGTAGAGTTAGGTTATTTATTTGACTCTTAACCTTCCCCTTAGCACTGCTTTTACAGTGTCCCACAGGTTTTGGGTTGTTGTGTTTTCATTTTCATTCATTTCTATGCATATTTTGATTTCTTTTTTGATTTCTTCTGTGATTTGTTGGTTATTCAGCCGTGTGTTATTCAGCCTCCATATGTTGGAATTTTTAATAGTTTTTCTCCTGTAATTGAGATCTAATCTTACTGCATTGTGGTCAGAAAAGATGCTTGGAATGATTTCAATTTTTTTGAATTTACCAAGGCTAGATTTATGGCCCAGGATATGATCTATCCTGG
This sequence comes from Bubalus kerabau, assembly GCF_029407905.1. Lineage (NCBI taxonomy): Eukaryota > Metazoa > Chordata > Mammalia > Artiodactyla > Bovidae > Bubalus > Bubalus kerabau. The sequence continues at coordinate 2,664,858 of NC_073636.1, forward strand.
AGAAGGTTCCATGTGCACTTGAGAAAAAGGTGAAATTCATTGTTTTGGGGTGAAATGTCCTATAGATATCAATTAGGTCTAACTGGTCTATTGTATCATTTAAAGTTTGTGTTTCCTTGTTAATTTTGGAAATAAAAGCAAAAATAAACAAATGGGACCTACTTAAAATTAAAAGCTTCTGCACAACAAAGGAAACTACAAGCAAGGTGAAAAGAGAGCCTTCAGAATGGGAGAAAATAATAGCAAATGAAGCAACTGACAATGAATTAATCTCAAAAATATACAAGCAACTCTTGCAGCTGAATTCCAGGAAAATAAACGACCCAATCAAAAAATGGGCCAAAGAACTAAACAGACATTTCTCCAAAGAAGACATACAGATGGCTAACAAACACATGAAAAGATGCTCAACATCACTCATTATCAGAGAAATGCAAATCAAAACCACAATGAGGTACCATTTCACGCCAGTCAGAATGGCTGCTATCCAAAAGTCTACAAGCAATAAATGCTGGAGAGGGTGTGGAGAAAAGGGAACCCTCTTACATTAATGCAAACTAGTACAGCCACTATGGAAAACAGTGTGGTTGTATAGAACTGCCATACAACCCAGCAGTCCCACTACTGGGCATACACACCAAGGAAACCAGAATCGAAAGAGACACATGTACCCCATTGTTCATCACAGCACTGTTTCTAATAGGCAGGACATGGAAGCAACCTAGATGTCCATCAGGAGACAAATGGATAAGAAAGCTGTGGTACATATACAGAATGGAGTATTACTCAGCCATTAAAAAGAATACATTTGAATCAGTTCTAATGAGGTGGATGAAACTGGAGCCTCTTATACAGAGTGAAGTAAGCTAGAAAGAAAAACACCAGTACAGTATACTAACGCATATATATGGAATTTAGAAAGATGGTAACAATAACCCTGTATGAGAGACAGCAAAAGAGACACAGATGTATAGAACAGTCTTTTGGACTCTGTGGGAGAGGGCGAGGGTGGGATGATTTGGGAGAATGGCATTGAAATATGTATATTATCATATGTGAAACGAATCACCAGTCCAGGTTTGATGCAGGATACAGGATGCTTGGAGCTGACGCACTGGGATGACCCAGAGGGATGGTAAGAGGAGGGAGGTGGGAGGGGGGTTCAGGATGGGGAGCACGTGTACACCCGTGGCAGATTCAGGTAGATGTATGGGAAAACCAATACAATATTGTAAAGTAATTAGCCTCCAATTAAAATAAATAAATTTATATGAAATAAAATAAAGGGTTACTATCTGAAGATGGAAAATAAATAAATAAAAAGTTTGTAAAAAGATAATAAAGCAGAACACTTGATTTAAAAAAAAATCCATATTTTTCCTCTAGCTTTTCATTTATCAATAAATATCTCACCTGTTCTTCAATCTGGCACCTTCGGCATCATCTTCAATGTCTCCTTTCCCCTCATTATCTATATCCAATTCATCTGCTGCTGTCACGGCTTCCAAAATAGTCCCCCAAATTAGCCTACTTCTCTCCATCACCATCACAGTCAGTTTGTGAGTTTTTCTTCAGCTTAGTTCAATTCCACATTGCTTAGTAGACAGAGAATTGGGTGTGCTCCTCTTGGGGAACTGGCGAAGTGGGAGACAGTGAAATAGTAAGAATGTTTGGACAATGGAGTTTAGACTAAATAAGAAGGGAAGGGAGGCCCGGGACTGTGATGGATAATGAAAGAATACTAGAGTCAATGGATGGTAGGAGTCTGTGAGAAATAGACTTGTTGGACTTGGAGTTACGGTAGTTGAGAAGGTAACAGATGATGGACAGGGAAGGATGCTGGCATATGACGTTTAAAGGGGGTATTTTTGCTGATGATTTCAAGGTCAAGCAAATGCCTCTGTTGTGTGAGTGACTAAAGTTGAGTGGATGAAGATATTATCCATGGTTAAAAAGCCAAGGGTCTTGACCTTGCCTTTGCTTCTATAGGCCATAAGTGTTAGAACGTAGTAATCTATATTTTATGGAAAAATATTTAGTAGTCCCTATCCAACTGATGTAAACCAATTCTATTTCTATAGATTAGACCTCTCCCTTTAATGGAAACATGACTTCCAACAGCAGCAAACTATACTCATTATAGCCTCAGGCACCCAGAAAAACAGGCCACTTTCCCAATTCTGTTTTTAAAAATCCGTGACAAGTCCATGAGTGGCCTAACCTTGTTCCTGGGGCTTAGGCAGGACCAGGCGCCCTTGGCTGGCAGAGTTCCCAGATGTAGAGGCAGGTTGTGGGGCACTTGATCCTGTAAATGCCTCCTGCAGATACCGGTTGGTTCTTATCATTCAGTGGGTGAGGAAGACGTGCTGGACACAGTTCATGGGCAACTCTCCCTGAGAAATGTGATGTAGCCCCTCAGTCACATTTCCGGCATGTTACATGAGTGGTCTGGACCTTGCTCTTTCTCTGTTGTTGGCTGTGCTGGCTCTTGGTTTCATGCAGGCTCCTCTGGATGCGGTGCACAGGTTTACTTGTCCCGCAGCATGTGGGATCTTAGTTCACTGCCTGGGGATGGAACCCACATCCCCTTCACTGGAAGGCAGATTCTGTACCACTAGACCACCAGAGAAGTCCCTGGACCTTGTTCTTAACTTACCTTTCCAGATTAGTTCAGGAGGAAATTTAGCAGGCTGTGATGGCCTCTTTCTACTTCCAGGCCGAATAACTCTGTTGTCCAGATCCCTTGGTTTGTCTGTCATTTGTGTATAAAATTTCTTTATTGAAATATAGCTAACATACAATTAGAAAAGTGCACAGATCATTACATGTACAGCTTCCTGGATTTTAGTGAGGTTAGTGCATGTGTATAACCTGAAAAAGGAGAAGAGGGCAGCAGAAGACATGATTAAATAGCATCACTGACTTAATGGACCAGAATTTGAGCAAACTCTGGGAAATAGTGGAGGACAGAGGACCCTGGCATGCTTCAGCTCACGGGGTTGCAAAAAGTCAAATACAACTTAGCGACTGAACAGCAAGAACAACAGCCTGAAAAAACAACAGGATGGTCCGAGCACCTCACCCCAGGATCCCCCCATGACCTGTTCTGGTTACTGTTCCTTCCTTTCCCTAAGGATACTCTACTGCCTTCTTACACTGTTTGTCTTTTAATGTCTTGGAGTTTTCACAGGAAAGGCTGATTCTGGTGAGCACATATACTGATAAAAATAAGGATATTTACATGACCCATAGGTCTGTACTTCCTCCCAAGGCCTGAAATTCTGCTCCCCCTCCCAAAACAAGGAGGAATGACCTTCTAGCATAATAAGCGACATCACCGCCAGAGGCTGCTGGTGATTACATAATGATATAAACTCATAAGACATAGGACTCCTTTTCTAGTATCCAGACTTTTTCTTTTAATTTTTGTTGTTGTTGTTGTTGTTGTTATTGTTCAAATATGAGCCTTGGGAACATTTTCTACGAGAGTCCTACAGGGAACAGCCTAGTTAGACCCAGGCTAATTGGACAAGGCAGTGTTTAATCTTTCATTTGTGTATCGGTAATGGAGACAGCTCTTCTGATAAAGGTAACAGATGCTGCTTGAATGGCTCTTGCGTCCTTCTGCAACAGAGCAGGGCTGCGAGATGTCAGCCTTTGAGGCAGGGTTTTCCTGGGCTTATTTTTAATGGATGGGAGAGGCACTTGGTCCAGATAAGCGGGAGCATTCTACGAGAGTTTCTATGGAAACTAACAATGTCAGATGGGATCAATGGTGATTGAATACCGTTTCCTCCAAAGGCAATTTAGCGTATAGGATTTTGGCTAAAACTTGGCCTGGGAGAAGCGAAAGAGGAAGATGCTCTCTTTTATAGGAAAGGACAACAGCATACAGATTTCTCTTGTCACCTGTTGCCCCGTGTATGCCCCTGTGTCACACTTTTTATTCTAGTACTATTTCCTCCACTATTTCCTGGAGTTTGCTCAAATTCATGTCCTAAATAATTCCTTAATGATGCATTTACTGTGTCACAAAAATACAGATTGTGGAATAATGGGTTGCTCTCCCACATACTCTAAGAGAATAAATAAAAAAGACAAAAATAAGAACTTAAAGCATGGTGTTTTCTGTATTATATTTTTTCTCACTTTTCTCCATTGTGTTTTATTTATTGGAGTATATTTTACATTTACTGGAAAATGCATAGATCACAGTTGAAGACTTTGTATTTTTATATGTAGGTATACTGATATAACTACTTCCCAGATCAAGATGTATATGTGTGTGCAGGCATGTGGGTATGAGTGTATGCTTAAGTGACCCATCATCTCTGCCTACACAAATGTGTCTTATCATAGCCTTTATTAGCTCTGTGTGGTTAAGGATCACTTCCTTATATTTCTAACTTGGGTTACCACTTACCATTTCTCAGGTCCCGTGGTAAAGAATCTGCAAAACTCATAGGGGCAGCCTCATTTCTAAGCCCACGGGGGTTTGCATACCCATCTTGCAATTTGGAGTTAATAAGGGCCTCCCCTAATTCAGATCAACAGCTGTTGCTAGCCAGGCATCATTTACTAATCAAATGCTGACTGAGCCCTTACTATTTATAAAGCATTCTCCCAGATTCTGTCCTCTCCAAACATAATTCAGATACAGAATATGCCTTCCTACAGTATGTAGGCTACAGAAGTTAAGCTATGCAGTTCTAAAGTGTGTAAAGAATAAAACAAGCCAGCCAAGCATCTCTTTGTTCCAGATCTTGAAGGCAGAAGGGTTTGGGCAGAGGGACATGATGGTGGAGAATGCCTTCTGTGCATTCACGGTGGAGAAACCTCACACTAGACCACAGCTCCTGGAACAGCAAACCAGTAATGTGGCCAAAGTGTGATCAACAAAAGAGAAATTCCAGATTGTGTTAATGTACGTTTTGTGTAGAAGTGAAATGATGAATTAAACAAAGCCAGACATTTTTATACCATGGGATTCCCAGGGCCCAAAGCATTCTAACATATATTGTGAATCTCCCTATGGGAATTGGAGTGTGTAGCATATTCCAAATTGTCTTTCCATGGAATCCATTCTTTCCTTTTCTTTCCTTAATATTTTTATAAAAACTAGTGGAGGCATTAGTATTGCGTGGAACTCTCTTGGGGGTCATGCTGCAGTGGGCAGTGATGAGCTAAGGGAAGTTTTTCCTCAGGAAAGGAAGGGAATAGCATTAAAGGGAGCAGTGCTCTGTAAATAATCACATAGAAGCTGGCAGACTGAGATGACTGGGTTGGTTGGGGGCTGGAAAAAGAAGCTAGGGATTGGAGCAGAAGGGAATGATGAGTTTGTAGAGCAATAAGGCTAGTCCAGGTGAGAGCCCAAGAACGGACAGATTAAAATGGTGATGCTCGGTGGTGCAGGGATGCGGGTACTGTAGGAAGGACTTGGGGTCTGTAGCATATTACCATTTTAACAGTCAACAATGAAGACATTCTGTGGTCAGTTCACTACAAGCAATACATGTAACACATGTCATGGTTCACAAGGACAGTTTCTAAAAGCAGAGTGGTCCTGTGCTAAGACCTTACGGGGCTGCTGGGTTGATGGCTGTGGGCTGCCACATGTTGCTGTGGAGCAGGTGGGCTTGATGCTTCAGAGGATGTAAGCATAGCTATCTTCCAGCACAGAGGAGGAGAGCTGGGAAACACCTTTGCTTTCCCAGGTTGGTCTTACCATTCGAGTTCTTTCTACACATGACACTGTCTCCGGGCAACACCACATTTCTGGGCAGCTGCTCCCTTCACAGATTTTCACATAGCAGTATCTCTCCCTGTGATTTTTCAGGGCTTAAAAGGAAAGTGGAAATCATCAACAGTTCCTCATTACTGAGGTTCTTAGTGCAGTTTTCCATGCTATAAATGTGCTCAAAGACAATCCGAAAGGAAATCAGTCCAGAATATTCCCTAGAGGATTGATGCTGAGGCTGAAACTCCAATACTTTGGAGACGGGGACGACAGAGGGTGAGATGATTGGATGGCTTCATGGACTCAATGGACATGAGTTTGAGCAAGCTCCGGGAGTTGGTGATAGACAGGGAAGCCTGGTGTGCTGCAGTCTATGGGGTCACAAAGAGTTGGACAGGACTGAGTGAACTGAAAGAAAATCAGGTTGTATTTGAGGGACTTTCTGACTTATCTCACAGAATACCCTCTGCTCCTCTTGGTTGCCAGCTGGGTCATCTGTACTGAACAGTTATTCAGTAGGGTAAGTATAACATTTGAATTGTGTTTTTAATTAGAGTAATGTATGTGAGTGTGTATGTATATATATATGTGTGTGTGTATATATATATATTAAAAAATGAAGAAAGACAAGCTGAAATGGACAATTCCTGCACACTCTCCCCAAGTTCTTTGGAGGCAATCATTATTACCATTTCTGTTTTTAAATTGTAATTATAGCTATTGTAATTATGTTATGGTTATTGCCATAACCTAAAGTATATCCTTGTCCTCTAGGACTCAATTGATTAGTTTTGGATGTTATTTATTAACATTTAATGGATACAGATTTAACCCACATCAGTGACAATCTTCAATGTTTTGAATAATTACATATCTATATAGTTCTTCTGTCCATGGCCTATGTTGGGTTATGTAGCATTCTTGAGCCTGTTTTTTATTCCTTCAACATTTGAAAGCCTCTCTTACCTTCCCCCACCATGTAGGGTGATGATATTTGCTCCACTGTCCTTCCCTGGAATTTACTTCTTTTTGCTGCCACTTCTTTAAGCCATTCTCTCACTGTCGCATTGTCAGATATTAGTACATTTCCTACCACCATGGTTTCCCCAAGTTGTTACATATTCATTACAAGCTGGGTTTTGATGGATGTGTAGCATTGAGTGTTGTGTCCCATAATTTCCTTAACTAAACTATTTCCCTCTTCCTCTGTAGCTCAGTTTTCCATTCTTTTGTTGCTGTTCACTATAAATAATTATATCTTCAGCCTTTTTGATGTGCTGATTAACCACTTTTATTTTTTAATTTTTAAATAATATATTTTATTGGAATACAGTTGATTTACAGTGTTAATTTCTGCTGTACAGCAAAGTGATTCAGTTATACATACATACATATGTATATATATTCTTTTCCTGTGGATTATCACAGGATGTTGAATATAATTCCCTCTGCCATACAGTAAGGCCTTGTTGTTTATCTGTTCTGTATATAATGGTTTGCATCTGCTGATCCCAAACTTCTAATCCACCCCCCACCCACTCCCTCTTGGCAACCACAGGTCTGTTCTCTGTGACTCTATTTCTGTTTTGTAAATAAGTTCATTTCTGTCATATTTGAGATTTTACACACAAATAATATAATACAGTATTTGTCTATTTCTGACAATTAGTATGATCATCTTCAGATCCATCCATGTTGCTGCAAATGGCATGATTCTTTTTAATGACTAATATTCCATTGTGTATATGTACCACACCTTCTTTGTCCATTCATCTGTTCAATGGATATTTAGGTTGTTTCCATGTCTTGGCTATTGTGAATAATGCTACTGTGAACATAGGAGTGCATGTGTCCTTCAAATTACTTGTAAGTCATCATTTATGTTGTATCTAAGCTTGATTCTTCCTTCTGTCCTCCACCAGCTCCAATCCACACCCACTGCAACCCTGTCCTGCCGTACTTTGGACTGTAGCTTTCTCTGCTGAGATCTCATATTATACATTTATGCCTGCTTGTTAAATGCCTCTCTAACTTCTGCTCTTGTTTGCTCTTAATGCTTTCTCTTCTCTTCAGGTGTCAGTCAATTCTCCTTATTCCTTAAATTTCATTTCGCTGTGGGACTCAGAGGTGTCCGTGGGGGAAAGCAGAGAAGGGAAGGGGTGATGAGCACTCGGGTTCAGTCTAACCACCCCCTCTGCTTAGGTTTTGTTCTGTTGCCTACCCTGATGACCTGTGGGGTCAAAACTGTTACTGCATTTCCCTGTGGTGGCAGAAACTTGTTTTGAATCACAAAAATCTCATGTAGCTCATCGAATCACTGACATACCTTCTTCCTCTTCCCTTCTTATCTTAATGTTATGGAATGGAAAATAGTATCTATGCAAGAAGTATTTAGGGTTAGTTTTCTTTGAAATATAAGCAAGATAGGAAATAAATGGAAAGTAAGTCAAAAAAGTTTCCAGTGGGATTAGTTTTAACTACAAAAGAATATCTCACCCGATTGGGGAAGGCTTCTCTGATTTTCTGTGCCAGTAATGATTTTATGGTTGGGGTAAATATTGTTGCCTCTCTCTTCTCATCCCTATTTATTTTACTCGTTCACACACCTCCTTTTCATCTCTTCTTAGAGAAGTAGAGATCAGTGAATCAGTCTCAGTCATTCTTTTATTCACCTCGTGGCAAGACAGTGACGGCATGCACATATACCAAAAGCTCTGAGAGAGAAACCCGTGAGCAAAAGCAAGGTGGGAAACAACACTGGCCAGGCATAAAAGAAAAGGCAGTGAGAAGACCTTGCATAGTGTTGACCAACACTGAATATGATTGTCCAATTCAGAATGACTGTGCAGTGAATCGGCAGCTTCACTCAAGGGCTGTACCCAGAGCACCCAGGGCAGCGGGAGGTTTTCCCTCCGGGCGTAACCTGGAGACACCGAAATGCAGATAGCGCCTTCCCCAGGGAGTCTCGACAAAGTCACTGGACTCAGGGTTGAGCTAAGCATGACCAGGATGGCAGATGCTTCATCAGTTATCTCTGGCCAAAGTAATGGTGAGCAGTTATCACCCCAGAACCTCAATTTGTAGCAATAAACATTCATTTTTGGTCACAGACTCACGGCACAGCTGGGCATTTTTGCTGCTTTGGGCTCAGCTCCTCTGGGCTTACACATGCATCCGTGGTCAGCTGGTGGGTCAGTTGGGGACTGGCTAGTCACGGATGACCTCAGCTGGACTAACTCAGCTCCGTTCCGCCTGGTCCCTCATGCCCTGTTGGCTTAGCCTGGCCTTGCTTGTGGTGACGAGCAAGGTCCCAAGAGAAGGAGCCCAAGCTCGCAAGACCTCTTGAAGTCTTGATTTAGAACTGGCACATAGTACTTCTGCTTTTTTCTATTGGCCAAAACAGGGTTCAAGGCCAACCCCAGAGTCAGAATGGAAAGAGTCTTCAAAGTTAGCAGACAAAGGAAAAGGATACATAGAAGCTGTTAACTGGAGGCATCAAGGAATCTGCCTCATTCCACAGCCTCCTGTACCAAACATTGGACCTGGGGGAGGTTTTGTGTGTGTGTGTGTGTGTGTGTGTGTATTTGTGCATGCTCAGTCATATCTGACTCCTTGTGACCCCTTTGGACTATAGCTCAAGAGGCTTCTCTCTCCGTGGAATTTTCCAGGTAAGAATACTGGAGTGGGTTGCCATTTCTTTCTCCAGGGGATCTTCCTGACCCAGGGATAAAACCTGCATCTCTGGTGTCTCCTGTATTGGAAGGCAGATTATTTACCAATTGTACCACCTAGGAGGCTGGCCTTACCAGGGCACAAAGGTCAGAAAGTAAAACAGGAACAGTCATTATGAGAAGATCCACTTTTAAGAAGAGGGACTGGGATGGAGCCACCTACTGGTTCCTCCTTTGGGACAAGGAGCAAATTCTCTGAGGGGCAAATGAAAGGGGTGGCTCATGGGTCCCTTGACAAACTTGCCTCAGGAGCAGTTATATGAGCAGTAAAGTGTCCTTTTAATTTTGAAGAATTTAATCCAATATGAATGAGCAGAGGCTGGACATTCTTAATTTGAAGCACTATCTGATTTCCTGGCTTCCCAGGTGGCTCTCATGGTAAAGAACCTGCCTGCCAGTGCAGGAGAATAAGAGATGTGGTTCAGTCCCTGGGTCAGGAAGATTCCCTGCAGAAGGAAATGGCAATCCACTCCAATATTCTTGCCTGGAGAATCCCATGGACAGAGGAGCCTGGCGGGCTGCAGTCCATAGCGTTGCCAAGAGTTGGGCACGACTGAAGTGACTGCACACACACACACACACACACACACACACACACACACTGATTTCCTACCAGTGTTGGGGAAGGAGACTTGGAAAGTGCACGCTATTCTGGGCTTGTGCAGTCTGGCTGGAGCTTTTAGAGACCCTGACATGCTCCTTCCCTGCACTGCACTTTATTCATGGAATTTGAGTACAGTTCAGAGAACTCAAGCACTAGTTCTCAGAAAGTATGGTCCTCAGACCAGCGTCAGCATCACTTGGCAACCTGGTAGAAATGCAGATTCCTAACTGCAAGAGATTTCTGAATCAGAAATTCTGGAGGTGAGACTTAGGAATCTATGTGGTAACAGCTCTCCAGGTGATTCTAATGCTTGCTCAAGTTTGAGACTACTGAGTTAGATGATTGTATGTGGCTTTGACAGGTTTAAAAGAAAATAGCTAGATATAGCAAATATCAATTCACGATCTGCACTCATATTTGAAACTCAGATCATTAATAAGTCATATTTTAATGTAGGTATATCCTGTGTAATATTTGGTACATTTATTCATTGGACATGCTTATAGTAAAATATTACTTATTGTTGATCTGAAATCAAATTTATTTTATCTGGTAACCCTAAAAAGAAGTATAGAAAACTGTCAGAGGGTTCAAAGAACAATCAAGATCATTATAATAGAGATTCTAGAGAAAAGGCTAAAGAAATTGACGTGGTAAACACAAGAGAGGAGGACATTGGTGGAAGGTTTTATTTAAAGGGGATGCTGCTGAGCAGAAGAAATTTCTCTTAGCACAACTTCCTGTCAATAAATGACTTCAGTGGGGCTTCTGAGTGATTTTGTGATTCTCAGTGGTAGTCAGATGGATTTGGAGATTTCACGCAACTGTGATGCAGCCAGTCCTCCAGCCCGTGTTTGTGAAGGAGCAACTTAGGCGTTTGCCAACAGGGGGCTGGAGCAGTTGATTTCTCAAGGTCTTTTATGACTTCTCTTGAGACTGTTTGCAGAAACTAACACAACATTGTAAAGCAATTATATTCCAATAAATTTTTTTAAAAGACTGAATTTACAGTTTTTGCTTCTTATTTTTTGAAAAGTTCATAGTCTTTTAATTGATTTGTAAATGTGAGCTTATCTGGATGGTTGGCTTTTCAGAACATGGATATGAAGGTGAGGCAGTAAAGCAGAGTTGTTAAGAAGATGCTTTTGAAGCCATATGCACAAGCCAGCAAAGCTCTCTGCCCTGGATCACCATTCACCTTTGCGCTTGGCACTTGACTCCTTCAGGCCTGTGGTATCTTTTGTTGCAGTTACCAAAGTTATCTTGATGACCTTAACCTCCCTCTAGCCCACTTTACTGCTGAACCAGATTAGTGTTCCAAAGAAAAATCTCAGTTCAAGTCACCTCTGGCTAAAAGCGTTCGGGGATGTTAAGTTGCAAATGTTAGTTCTTTAATTCAACCCTTATTCCCTTGGAGTCAAGTTGTGCACAGTTATCTGGATTGTTATCTTTTTTTTCTGTGAGCCTTTGGGCTTCTTAAGAACAGTATTGCTTTCTTTATACCCCATATCACCTCCCATGGTACTTTAAAGCTATGGTTTACTCTAGTATCTGCTGCATGAGTAAATAAATGAATTAAAAGGGGAAATACTTCTAATTGCCTCATCTTTCATATATGATCCCAGAATTCAGTATGACCGGGTTTGAAATCGATTGGGTGAATTGACTAGCATTGTGGAACTAAAATTATTGTTCTTGCTTGGGGAGAGGTCTTCATATTTTTGTTTCATGGACCCATTTGGCATCTGGGAAGCATATGGGTTTTTCTGCAGAATAAAGGTTGTTAATGCATCAAGTAAAATACATAGGATTATCAAGAATTAGTTATATTGCATTAGAGCTATCGAAGTATTATGAATTGTGCTATAATAATGTATTCATCTTTAACACATAAACTAATACTGATAGGAGGCCTATTAGCTACTATACTTTCTAAGTGGTGATGAGAATACACAGCATTTCAAGATACTATGGCAACTGTAGTGTGATGTTAAAATATCTGTGGTTTCTGTTGATGACAGAATCATAGATCATCCTGTTATTGAAGAAGAACCTAGATTTTAATGAGAAGTTAGTGTCAATAAAGATGTAACTTCATTCCAATCTTAGTTCACAGAACCCCCTCCACCTGGCTCTGAATTCTCTAGACTCCTGAGAGGATGGTAAGATTGTTTTAGAAGGGCCTGTAAGACAAGTCTGTGTCGCTGCGTTGTGGTCAAGTGAGAGGGTCTGCACTGAGCTTGGAAGAGTCATTTGTGCAAGTAGGTTTATACAGTTTAAAGTGCTTAGGCAAGAGCTTTGAGATCGTATGCCTGTCTACCATAGCACCTACGATCTTGGAGACACTGAATAAACCCTTTCCGTGTAACAACACAGCCTTCCAGTGCAGATGGCAAGTAAAACTCTCCCCATCCCCTCTCCCCTCCTGTGGGAACAGGAGTATCCTTCAGCTTTAAAACTGCCGTAACCTTGTGTCCCAGACCCCACACGTGGAGATGTGTTTCTGTTTCTAAACCTCATGGGAAGTTGTTTAGTTGAACCGAGTTGTTCAGTCGAATGTCCCCCTAATGCTGGTGGATTGATAGGTTTGTACGTTGACATTTGCCTGTTGAACTTGCTCCCCCCCATCTACTTCTAAAGCGACTTGTGGGCAGCCTGTGACCTGCAGCAAACTGCAGAACTGAGTGATTATGAGCAGCCTCCCCAGGGCCTCCTGGAGGGGCCAGCGTGACCGGTGCTCAGGCGCTAGGTGATCAGGTTTCCAGGCCCGACCCCTGCACTGTGGTTTGAGAGAAACTGGGAGGCGTGTTTTAAGGCGGCTTCTATTTTCTCTCAACGTAAATTATACAAACATATTTCTGTTCATTCCTTAAAAAGTATTAAAGCCAGCTATAATATAATCCTTCATTCTACAAGGCATTGACTTACAGCAGCATGGTATTTGTCTCTGCAGTTAAGTAGAATCAGGATGGGGGTTCTTATAACACTGAAAACTGCAGGATCGTGGACCGTGTTTCCAATTGTGTCAGTGGCTTGTCAGTGCTATGAATTATGAAAGTAAGACGACTGTCTTTATTAACATGTATATATTACATACCTCTCCTTTCATGTCTGTATCTGTATGTATGTGTGCATATACACACACAAAACGTATGTGTGTTTTAAATATATATATGTGTGTGTGCTACTGTATTAATCATGGTATAAATATATTATATATATAATTTATATTTATATATAAATATTATATATAATATATGTAAATAATATATATAATAAATATTTTATTTATATATTATATATATATATATAGCTTTTGGCTATATAAACATTTATTTTTATATATAAATATATATATTTATGCTGTGATTAAAGCTTATGTAGAATTATGTTTACTTGAACCCTGGCAGTCTTTATATGATTGGCATTTGCATTTTTCTGTCTTCTAAGTCATCTAAATCCTCTTGACTTTGAGACTCTCTGATTTGGTTGGAACTAATACCAAGTTTGGAAATCTTTTAATATACCATGTTAACTTAAATAGTTTCTTTATACAAGAGAGATAAGGGAGTGGTTTGTAACATTGGGAATAAAGTATGGTAATTGAAGTTTTCACAGTACATACTTTAATGATGACTAATTTTGGCATCTCTTGTGCACGTAATTAAATTATAGAAGGGCTGTCTATTTTTGTTGGATGAATTTAGTAAAAATTGCGTATAGAGTTCATGTTATTTATTTTTGTTTTTTGTTTTATTGGGTGAAAAGTTGAAATCTGACCCAGTGAATCCTTTTAACTCTTTGAGAACTATGTATTTAAGTTATTGAGAATCACAACTGTGTCCTCAAATTCCTTATGACCTAACAGGCTAGTTCCTTCGTGAAGTTTTCTCTGATCCCATGTTATTTTTTTATTGCCGCTGTAGAAAATTAGCATGAAGTTAGTCACTTACAGCAATACAGATTTGGACTTCCCTGGTAATCCAGGGGTTAAGAATCCACCTCGCAGTGCAGGGGACGTGGACTCGAGCCTAGTCTGGGAGTATCGCACATGCCATGGAGCAACTAAGTTCATGCACCACAACCAGTGAGCCCACGTGCGACAACTACCGAAGCCCATGCACCCTAGAGCCATGCTCCACAGAAAGGGAAGCCACCGCAACGAGCAGCCCGAGCCCCGCAACTCGTGAGGAGCCCCAGCGCCGCAGCTAGAGACAGTGCGTGTGCAGCAACGAAGACCCAGCACAGCCAGAAATAAACAATAAGCAAACAAATAAATATTTTTTAAACAAGTTTAAAAAATACATTGAGATTCCATTTCAAAACATAGCACAGATCTGTTATTATCTTCCAGTTTTGGAGATCAGAAGTCCAAAATGGCTCCGATTGTGGTAAAATCAAGATGTTGGCTGGGCTGTTCTTCTGAAGGCTCTGGGGGAATCTGTTTCCTTGCCTTTCCAGCTTCTAGACATTGCCTGCATTTCTTGGCTTGTGCCCCTTTCTGTCTTCAAAACGGTCAATGGCCTGCGAAGTCTTTCTTGCAGTATGATCTATTTCTTACTCTTCTGTTTCCTTCTTCTCCACTGAAGGATCTTGGTGATTATATTGGGTCCACCTGGATAATCCAGGATAAATCTTTTTATGTTATGATCATCTGATTAGTAATTTTAATGCCGCCTGCAACTTTTGCCTATGATTCTCCTCTGCCTAGCACATAGCATATTCACAGATTCTGAACAGGAGGAAGCTACCATCTTGCCTATCATGTTCCTTAAATCAGGGATGACCCATGGGCTTCTTGTAAGGTTTTAGTGACACTCTGTCACCTTGCTATTTTTCATGTACATTCTCTATCTCTCTCTTGTCTTTTAACCTCTGGACAACACAGGACCATGTCTACATCATATTTGTATTCTCACTTTACAGCAACATTGAAACAGGCAAATATTCTTTGAGAAAATTGATGATTCTGTGTAAAGTTTTATCCAAAAATGGTTAGATGAGAGGAGTCAAATATAGAAGTATAAAAAGTGGAAACAGATAAAAATGGACAGATTATCATCAGTACTGCCTGTAAGAGAATAGTTTCTTCAAGTGCATCCCTGTCTCTCAGCATTGAATAATATCACTGGTCAAAGAATACGGTCTACATAAGAGTTACTACTGTTTTTCCCACTCTAATATTTTGGCATTAAAAAAGCCTTTAATGTCTTGGCTTTTTAAACAGAATCGTCTTTTTGTGGCCTTATGAACTCTGGGCATCCTAAACTCTCATATCTGAACCTGCAAATTCTGGAAAGTTGTGGCCAAACTGTGGGATGAATGCCCTCATGAATGTGGGACTCCTGCTGGGTAGCTAGCCTGCTCTGGCCAAGTGTATCCAACATCTCCAAGACTCTAAGAGCTTTGACTTTAAAGCACTTCCAAACATGTACAGCTTTTCTATGAGGTACACTGAAGAGCCGAGGAAAGTGAATGATATCCCCAGAATGTCCAAGATGCCAAGATTTTCTACCATGTATCTTTAGACTGCATGTGAGTTATATATTCTACTTCATGATGTATTTGTGTACTTCTAAATGTATACATTATATATATATATATATATATATATGTATATATATACACATATATATTTATAATGTTGTTGTTTAGTTACTCAGTTACGTCCAACTCTTTGCGACCCCACGGACCACAGCAGGCCAGGCTTCCCTGTCCATCACCAGCTCCTGGAGCTTGCACAAATTCATGTTCATTGAGTCAGTGATGCCATCCACCTATCTTGTCCTCTGTATTCCCCTTCTCCTCCTGCCTTCAGTCTTTTCCAGCATCAGGGTCTTTTCTAATGAGTCAGCTCTTCTCATCAGGTGGCCAAAGTTTTGGAGCTTCAGCTTCAGCATCAGTCTTTCCAGTGAATATTAAGGATTGATTTCCTTTAGGATTGACTGGTTTGATCTCCTTGCAGTCCAAGGGAATCTCAAGAGTCTTCCCCAACACTATAGTTCAAATGTATCTGTTCTTTGGCACTCAGACTTCTTTATGGTCCAGCTCTTACATTCATACATGATTACTGGAAAAACCATAGCTTTGACTACACAGACCTTTGTTGGCTAAGTAATGTCTCTGCTTTTTAATATACTGTCTATGTTGGTCATAGCTTTTCCTCCAAGGAGCAAGCATCTTTTAATTTCATGGCTTCAATCACCATCTGCAGTGATTTTGGAGCCCAAGAAAATAAAGTCTGTCAGTGCTTCCATTGTTTCTACATCTATTTGCCATGAAGTGATGGGACCAGATGCCATGATCTTAGTTTTTTGAATGTTGAGTTTTAAGCCAGCTTTTTCACTTTCTCTGTGTATAACCTATGTATATAGTTTATATGAAGTTTCAACTCTCTCCCACATCCAGAAAGTGTCATTTTGAACAGTGTGAGTACATACTATTCTTAACATGTTCTATGATGTAGGCAGGCATCTTCTCCTGTCTCATGGGTGAAGAACTCTGGCCACAGGGTATACCACACTTGTCCACCATCACACAGCTGACTTGTGACATGTATGATACAGTGACTTGAATCTAGATGAGTTCAGTCCAAATTCCATGTTTCTTATACATCTAGTACCACACAAACTACATTTTCTCAGGAATCAAGGCTTGTAGTTCTTGATGTTTCTTTTAATTCATGATCTGAATAATGCAGCAGTCCACAAATTTCCATGGTATGTGACTCTAATGGTATTCTCTGTGGAAATAAAAATATTTTGTAATCATGTATGATTAACAATACATTCAAAATTAAAGCATGTACCTCCATGGCAGTGACTATGCATGCAAAGCTCAATAGTAGAGAAATGTGTCTTAATTTCTTTTACCCCAGAATTTTCCAAACTCATTTGACCACAGAACTCTTGCTTTCTGCCCTCATTCTCCCATAATAGTTATTGTCCTTTGGGAAAGCTACAAATTCCTAAATCTTGGGTCTCCAGTTAGTCTGACATGATTATGTAGCCAGCCAGTATGTAAATGGAGCTGTTGTTAATGGCAGAAATTGGCTTTGCCTCCTGTGTCCATTAGGAATGCTTTCAGCAGTAAGTAGCAGAGTGTCTAAATAGTTTCAGTTTGAGCTCTTGCTAATCATAGTATGATCCTTGTATCAGCTATATAGATGTCACTGTGGAGCCTGTTGGAAATTTGAAATTTTGAGTCTCACCCTAGATTTGCTGAAAGGGAATCTATATTTTAATAAGATCCTCAGGTAATTGATGATCTAAGAAATTCAAAGGTGGAGCATCTTATTTTGATTTGCAACTCAAAGGGGTATTCAGGGATCAGGGTCGTAATGCTTCAAGGTGGTAAAGTGGCTGCCAAAGCTCTGTGCATTTTACCCTCTCTTAGCTACATTTAAATTCAGCTAGAAGGAGATGGGCAAAAGGTACAGTAGCATGGAATGAGGCAGAGATAAGCACATTTTTCTTATGTGCCCTTTAAAAAAAAAATTGGCCAGCCCTACATGGCTTGCCGGATCTCAGTTCCCTAACCAGAGATGGAACCTGGGCTACAGCACTGAAAGCAGCGAATTCTAATCACTAGTCACCAGGGAACTCCAAGGCTTTCTTTTTTATTAATAAATAACTTCTTTATCAGCAGGCCTGTTATAAATTCCCCTTGGTTCTGATTAGCTAGACCTAGGTCACATACTCACCCATTAGGTCAGTTTCTGACAGCATGTAACAGGAAAGCCTCAGTTGCCTTTGGTTTTACCAGTGATGCCCAAAAAATATAAAGCTAGCCATATATATAATACAAGATTTTCTAGTAGACACATTAAAAAAAAGAAAAAAAAAAAAAAACAGTAACATTAATATTATATTTTATTTACCCCAATAAATCTAGACCATTATAATTTCAACATACAAGCAATATCCACAAATTGCCAATGACATTTTATTTTCTTTATTTCATGCTAAATTTTTGAAATGAGGTCCATATTTTATACTTTTATCACATTTCAATTCAGTTGCCAAATTTTCATTAGAGATATTTAATCTGAGATCAAACATGAGATCAATACATGAGATGTATTTAGATCTCATCAAAGACACAATTGAAAAAATATTCACCAGATTGCTCCATGCATAATTAAATATTTTCCTATAATCAAATCTTGTTTCAAATTTTAAATTTAATTTAATTTAAATTAAATTAAAAATTTGATTCTCAGTCACACTAGTCACGTTTCAAGTGACTGGAAGCTATCATGTTGCACAGTGCAGTGCTAGACCCTTGCTCCTTAAAACATCCAGGGACCAGCAAAGACAACCTCATCTGAGAGCCGGTTAGAACTGCTTAATCTTGGGTCCCACCCTAGATCTATTCAGTCAAAATCTATAATTTAAGGCATATTAAAGCTGTTCTCAACTTTTACTAGGGTTTAGAATGACTGAAATGGCACCCCACTCCAGTGCTCTTGCCTGGAGAATCCCATGGGCAGAGGAGCCTGGTGGGCTGCAGTCCATGGGGTCGTGAAGAGTCGGACACGACTGAGCGACTTCCCTTTCACTTTTCACTTTCATGCATTGGAGAAGGAAATGGCAACCCACTCCAGTGTTCTTGCCTGGAGAATCCGAGGGACGGGGGAGCCTGGTGGGCTTCTGTCTATGGGGTTGCACAGAGTCGGACACGACTGAAGCGACTTAGTAGTAGCAGTAGTAGAAGAATGACTGTGGGAACTTTCGAAACTGCTGATGCTTACACCCTATCTGAGAACCTTGGAATCAGACTTTCTTTGGGGTCCAGATGTCAATTTTTTATTGAAGCTTTTTCAGGTTATTCCTCTATGGAGCCACATTAGAGAACTGCTGGCCTAGACCAATCCTGATTTGTCTCCTCAAATCAGACACATTGTAATCCTAGCACTGTGTAGTAGAGGCTTAAATAAGTAACCACACTGATTTCCATAGTGGCTTCCCTCTGCTTTGCGGATATTTTCTGAAGTGATTGGAATCTGGCTGGAATCTGCTGTACTAGCTGGGGTCACACTCTCTTGGTCTCTTTTCTCTGTTCAGTCTGGCTAACTCTTTCCTCTGCTTCCCATGTGGTCAACCGTTTCACCAGTGTTCACCTTCCTTGTTCTCCCAGGTAGCCAGCTGGTTAGGCTGTGCTGATATGCACTCAAACCCTATCTGGAAGGGCATCAAGGGCGGCCAGTTTCCTCCAGCTCCTTACCTCTGCTCCAGCCTAGATATTTCCAGAATTAACTTCTTCTAGGTGCTCACAATTCTGCTTTTGTTTCTCTGATAATGTTTTGGCTCCTCTTTGATGATGAGCTCAAATGAGGTGGGCATATGTATGAGCTGTGAGATGTGCTTTTTATGATCATCTTTGGGTACCTTATAAGCTGCTTGTGTACCCTCCTCTGGGTTCCTGAAGCGTCAAAATGTGCACAGACCTTGAAACACAGGCTTACCTATTTACGTGCCTCTGTTGCAAGCTGTGCCACCTGAACGTGTATTCTGAGAAGGGAACTTTAGCAGCATGGACTTGGGGGTGGGGTGGGGGACAGGTGCTTCTCCACTGGGAACCTTCACCCTAGTGGCTCTCATTAGTACAGACAAAGCCACTTTAAAACAAAATTGTATTCACTTTGCTCAGCTCTAAGAGATGCTGTTCTTGCCCGTGTGAACTCAAGCACAAAGGGGCTGATTGACAGCCTTTTGAAATCTAACATGTTTCTTGGTAGAGGAGCTTTTTGTACAGGATACATTTCCATGATGAGTAATTGCTATCAAATCTAATAAAAGGATTTCTGCAAAATTTAGGCCATGCAACATTTAGTCTAGGTAATAAAACAACTACGTATTAGTTGGTATTTATTCTTTTAACTATTAAGAGAATTCTGTTAGCTTCTGGAAATTATTATTAAAGTATAAATGGTTTTATTCTAGATTGTATAAACAAATATGTAAAGACTGAACACCTGGATAAATATGAGCTAACCAAAAACAGCAATTCTTACTCTTTTGTTTGAAAGTAAAACTGTGCAGATGCTATGATTTAAAAAGTCTTAGTTTAGAAAAATCTGGTTTTGAAATTTAAAATTGTAAATAGGATCAAAGAGGTTATTAAAGATCATTTAAAATTTTATCACATTTACGCAATTTTTCTAATATTTATATTACAGTAGAAAAATGTATATGGTAAAATTTTTGTGAAATTTTTGTATATTTATTAAAAGTGGACTTTTCAAAGAAATTCTCTGAAAAGTATGGCCCATATGATTCAAATTATGTATAGAACAACATAATATTAAAAGTATAATGCCAACATCCGTATTAGAATGAAGAAATATTATGAAGAACTCCTGACATTTTGAAGGGCTGGGAAAACTTTGACTCTTCTACATTTAAACACTCTATTCAGCATAACAGGAAAAGCTAATAATTAAATACCTATTATATCTAGTAAAATACACATTTATGCCTGTATATTCAATGAAGTGGGCTTCCCAGGTGGCTTAGTGGATAAAGAATCTGCCTGCAGTGCAAGAGACACTGGAGATATGGGTTCGATTCCTGGGTCAGGAAGATCCCCTGGAGGAGGGCACAGCAACTCACTCCAGTGTTCTTGCCTGGAGATTCCCATGGGCAGAGGAGCCTGGCAGGCTACAGTCCATAGGTCACAGAGTCGGACATGACTGAAGTGAGTGAACACAGCACAGCACATCCAGTGAAGTATATCTAATTTACCCAATTATGTATATAACAGTCGATTGTGTTGTGTCTTGCCATATTCATAGCACTTTGACAAATAATCTTACCATCCTCTGTGGCCCTGGGCCAAGTCAGTAGTATTTTGGTCCCTTCCCACAGATTTGACAATGGGGACTCAAAGAAGAACAGTATATACCCCAAATCCTCAGAATGTAAGATAAGAAACCAACTCTCTCATCAGCTGGTGTTCTTTTCACTGCAGGGTGCTGCCTCTTTATTTCTTAGGGTCCTCAAACAATAGGACTTTTTAAGTCTTCTGGACTATCAGACATAAAGGACTGGGAAGTGAGCTGAATGATCCATGGTGGATGATATCAGCCTGACAGATTGCTCCTGTCTCCTGACAGATCCTCAGTTCCTTTTTCTATCATTCTGAAATCGATAAAGCTTTGAAACTTAGATTTCCCATAAGTTTGGCATAAATTTAGTGGCAAATTTATGCCTGAACCAACAGAAGGTTATATACAGTCTTTATCCCACTTTGGGTAAATAGCCTTAGGTATCACTGCATAAATACTGGTGCATTTGCTAGAGATCCATACACTTTTTCTCTAAAGATTCAGACAGTAAATATTTTAGGCTTTGTGGACCATACTGTTTCTTTGGCAGCTACACACTTTTCCATTGTGACTAGCAGGAAAACAGCCAGAGGCAATATGTGAATAAAGACATGACTGTGTTCCAATAAAACTTTATTTACAAAACTCAGTGGTAGACTGGACATGGACCTCTGGCCATAGTCTGTCAACCCCTGGATTTGAGAATGATGCCTAGATCTGATGGGACATTGCATAATGTATTATATACACACACAGTATTATCTTTCTGAATTTGAAACATACCAGACCCTCAAAGGCTTCTGGTAAGTGATCATGGGCTATATCTAAGATTTAAAGGAAATATTATGGAATAGAAAGTCATCTCCATTTTGGTCAAGCACTGAAGTCTTTGTATACACATATTGGAGAGGCAACTAAAGTTCAGGTATTGGCAGTGCATTAAGCGGGAATGAGCTCTGTGTGTCATAAAATATTTAAATACATAGGTTCGTATTTGTCCCATGTGACAGGAAGTTTGGTAATAGATAGTGTAGGGCTGCTTCAAGATCTAAGTGGTTCCCTCAGGAATCTAGTCTGTCTCCATAGTCATTCTCCACCACCCTTAGTTGATAAGCTTCATCCTGACTACCATTGTCTCATGGTTGCAAAGTGGGTGCTCCACATCCAGGTGTTACATACATACTCCCAGCAGATAGCAAAAAACAAAAAAAGTGGGCAATATTCCATCTGTTTTAGAAAAGAAGACACTTACTCCCCAAATCTCAACATTTAGTCTCTCGTTGCACTGGACAAGGTGACAAAGCTACCTCTACTTGTAAGGAAGCCTCAGGAAGCCAATATTTTTAGTTGGGTTCATGTTCATTACCTACCGAATTCAGGAAAAAGATGTTGGTTGGACAAGTTGCACCATCTGCTGAGGCATCTGGACTTGTTTTGGTAGCTATTACAGATATTTAATATTTTATAGTCTTCTTTCCTGGGCAGCATATCTTTCTAAGTATCACCAGTGTTATCAATGTTTTCCATCTGAGTTGAAGAATTAAATAACTTGATTCATATTTTTAAATGTAATTGTTCTGTAATATGCATGTATAATCACTTGAGAATGTAATTCTTCAGAAATAAACTGTCCTGAGGATTTTAGTGGTGGAGGGTTTTGTTTAGATGGGACCCTTAGTATATGAGTTTGCAAAGTATGAGGAAAACTGAGATTGAAATCAGTAAAAGACAATTTACACTTTAAGAGAGCACAGTCACTCCGTAACTTTCTTAACTATGGCTCTGCTACACTTTTTGAGAGAAAAGCAATTAGATAGGGACACGTGGACCATTTTAATTTTGACTTGTATGTCTCAGGATCTTTACCCTCCCCTCTGAGGTGATATTTATTGTCTTTCTGGATGCAGAGCTCTTGTTCTTTTGGATGGGGGGCATTAAGCTATTGTAATAAGAGAAGATAAGAGATACCCATACAATTTTAAATTTTCCCTTATTGGGCTATCCTAAAATGGTACAAGTAAGAAAAGTATGAAAATGAATCAGATCAGATCAGTCACCCAGTCGTGTCCGGCTCTTTGCGACCCCATGAATCGCAGCACGCCAGGCCTCCCTGTCCATCACCAACTCCCGGAGTTCACTCAGACTCATGTCCATCGAGTCAGTGATGCCATCCAACCATCTCATCCTCTGTCATCCCCTTCTCCTCCTGCCCCCAATCCCTCCCAGCATCAGAGTCTTTTCCAATGAGTCAACTCTTTGCATGAGGTGGCCAAAGTACTGGAGTTTCAGCTTTAGCATCATTCCTTCCAAAGAAATCCCAGGGCTGATCTCCTTCAGAATGGACTGGCTGGATCTCCTTGCAGTCCAAGGGACTCTCAAGAGTCTTCTCCAACACCACACTTCAAAAGCATCAATTCTTTGGCGCTCAGCCTTCTTCACAGTCCAACTCTCAAATCCATACATGACCACAGGAAAAAGCATAGCCTTGACTAGACCAACCTTTGTTGGCAAAGTAATGTCTCTGCTTTTGAATATGCTATCTAGGTTGGTCATAACTTTCCTTCCAAGGAGTAAGTGTCTTTTAATTTCATGGCTGCAGTCACCATCTGCAGTGATTTTGGAGCCCAGAAAAATAAAGTCTGACACTGTTTCCACTGTTTCCCCATCTATTTCCCATGAAGTGATGGGACCAGATGCCATGATCTTCGTTTTCTGAATGTTGAGCTTTAAGCCAACTTTTTCACTCTCCACTTTCACTTTCATCAAGAGGCTTTTTAGTTCCTCTTCACTTTCTGCCATAAGGGTGGTGTCATCTGCATATCTGAGGTTATTGATATTTCTCCCGGCAATCTTGATTCCAGCTTGTATTTCTTCCAGCCCAGTGTTTCTCATGATGTACTCTGCATGTAAGTTAAATAAACAGGGTGACAATATACAGCCTTGATGTACTCCTTTTCCTATTTGGAAGCAGTCTGTTGTTCCATGTCCAGTTCTAACTGTTGCTTCCTGACCTGCATACAAATTTCTCAAGAGGCAGATCAGATGGTCTGGTATTCCCATCTCTTTCAAAATTTTCCCCAGTTATTCTGATCCACACAGTCAAAGGCTTTGGCATAGTCAATAAAGCAGAAATAGATGTTTTTCTGGAACTCTCTTGCTTTTTCCATGATCCAGCAGATGTTGGCAATTTGATCTCTGGTTCCTCTGCCTTTTCTAAAACCAGCGTGAACATCAGGAAGTTCACGGTTCACATATTGCTGAAGCCTGCCTTGCAGAATTTTGAGCATTACTTTACTAGCATGTGAGATGAGTGCAATTGTGCAGTAGTTTGAGCATTCTTTGGCATTGCCTTTCTTTGGGATTGGAATGAAAACTGACCTTTTCCAGTCCTGTGGCCACTGCTGAGTTTTCCAAATTTGCTGGCATATTGAGTGCAGCACTTTCATAGCATCATCTTTCAGGATTTGAAAGAGCTCAACTGGAATTCCATCACCTCCACTAGCTTTGTTCATAGTGATGGTTTCTAAGGCCCACTTGATTTCACATTCCAGGATGTCTGGCTCTAGGTCAGTGATCACACCGTGATTATCTGGGTTGTGAAGATCTTTTTTGTACAGTTCTTCTGTGTATTCATTTATTGATTTGTTTAAACCTTACATATAAGTGAAATTACTTTTTCTTCTTCTAAGTTCTGTAACACTGAATTAATTCTAGGATCTGTTTCAATGTAGCCATTATAACTAAGTTATAACTGTGAACTTTGGTCTGTCATATAAAGCCTGACCGCAAAATAATGCCCATGGGACCCTTATCTGCTATACTTTTGAAAACTGCAGCAAGAAAACTCAGTTTTTAACCCAGATGGTTTATGGTTCCTAGGGAATACACAACTAAGACACCACCAAAAACTCTTTAAGGAGTGATCAGAAATGGAATGGTCTGCATTTTGATGAGGAGAAATGAAGAAGCCATGTAGCTAACTGTTTGAATCTGGATTCCTGTTTAGCATCCAGATCATTCATTAACATGATCAAGCAAACTGGAATCAACAGATAGTGAAGAAAAACAAAAAACTAAAAGAAAAGGATCAATATGAACAACTCTACCAGCTGAGCCACACACACACACACACACACACACACATGCACATACAAAGAAAATAATAAGAGAAGAGATAAATCATTAAAATCATTCCAAATTTTATCCTCAGGGATAGTTAAGAATAGACTCCTATAGGAGAGGAATGGTTTGGAGAAGAAGGAATTCTTGGAAATCAAAGTGTAATTGTTGACTTAAAAAATAAGAGTATAGTGAAAGGATAAAGAACCTTCCAGAAAAACATAGCCAAAAAATGGAGAAAATATAAGTGAAAAATTGAGACATCAGAGGGTCAATCCAGTGATTGCTACATCTTCTAATAGTAAATCTGGAAAGAGAAAATTGAAAAAAAAAGTGGAGGAAAAAATTAAAAATACACACACACATAAATACATTTATATACATGTACATACATACAAAATTTTCCAAAACATCAGGCAATTGCCTCTGAGAGCAAAGTAGGATGAATAAGAAGAGGAATATGAATGGATCAGTAGCTAAACACATTTTCATGATATTTCATAACACCAAGGAGAAAGAGAGGCTGCTAAAAGATTCCAGAAATGGAAGTTAGATAGAGAATTGACCACAGAGATAATTTCTAGAGGCCAAGAGAATGATGCATTCCTAGTTTGGAGGGAAATTATTTTGATTCTGTTCCCAACTAAACTGAAAATTTATTGTGAAGGGAAAAATAAAAGCATTTTAAGACAAGTAAGAGTGAAAACATCTGATCACCCCCAGGTCACTCCTAAAAAAACACAATGCAGCAAAATAAAAGAAATGTGGGTTCCAAGGACAGGTGGATAAACTAAACTAAAAAATTGTAATAATAATACCAAAGAGACTTCCCTGGTCCAGTGGCTAAAATGCCAAAGTCCTAGTGTAGGGATCTGGGTTTGATACCTGGTCAGGGAACCAGATCCCATATGCTGCAGCTAAGAGTTTGATTGCCGCAACTAAGACCTGGAACAGCCAAATAAATAAAATTAAATAATTAAAAAAACGAACCAAAAAAAAAAAAAATCCTCAAGACATACCAAGCAAATTCTCCAGCAACAAAGGAACACAGCCCTGAGCTCCAAGATACAGGCTGACCAAAGTCATAGACATCTCATAACTCATTACTGGACACTTCATTGCACTCCAGAGAGAAGAAATCCAGCTCCACCCACCAGAACACTGACACAAGCTTCCCTAACCAGGAAACCTTGACAAACCACCTGTACAAACCCACACACAGCGAGGAAATGCCACAATAAAGAGAACTCCACAAACTGCCAGAATACAGAAAGGACACCCCAAAATCAGCAATTTAAACAAGATGAAGAGACAGAGGAATACCCAGCAGATAAAGGAACAGGATAAATGCCCACCAAACCAAACAAAAGAGGAAGAGATAGGGAATCTACCTGATAAAGAATTCCGAATAATGATAGTGAAATTGATCCAAAATCTTGAAATCAAAATGGAATCACAGATAAATAGCCTGGAGACAAGGATTGAGAAGATGCAAGAAAGGTTTAACAAGGACCTAGAAGAAATAAAAAAGAGTCAAAATATAATGAATAATGCAATAAACGAAATTAAAAACACTTTGGAGGCAACAAATAGTAGAATAACAGAGGCAGAAGATAGGATTAGTGAATTAGAAGATAGAATGGTAGAAATAAATGAATCAGAGAGGATAAAAGAAAAACGAATTAAAAGAAATGAGGACAATCTCAGAGACCTCCAAGACAATATTAAACGCTACAACATTCGAATCATAGGGGTCCCAGAAGAAGAAGACAAAAAGAAAGACCATGAGAAAATACTTGAGGAGATAATAGTTGAAAACTTCCCTAAAATGGGGAAGGAAATAATCACCCAAGTCCAAGAAACCCAGAGAGTCCCAAACAGGATAAACCCAAGGCAAAACATCCCAAGACACATATTAATCAAATTAACAAAGATCAAACACAAAGAACAAATATTAAAAGCAGCAAGGGAAAAACAACAAATAACACACAAGGGAATTCCCATAAGGATAACAGCTGATCTTTCAATAGAAACTCTTCAAGCCAGGAGGGAATGGCAAGACATACTTAAAATGATGAAAGAAAATAACCTACAGCCCAGATTATTGTACCCAGCAAGGATCTCATTCAAGTATGAAGGAGAAATCAAAAGCTTTTCAGACAAGCAAAAGCTGAGAGAATTCTGCACCACCAAACCAGCTCTCCAACAAACGAATAGAAACGAATGAAAATGAAAACACAACAACCCAAAACCTGTGGGACACTGTAAAACCAGTCCTAAGGGGAAAGTTCATAGCAATACAGGCATACCTCAAGAAACAAGAAAAAAGTCAAATAAATAACCTAACTCTACAACTAAAGCAACTAGAAAAGGAAGAAATGAAGAACCCCAGGGTTAGTAGAAGGAAAGAAATCTTAAAAATTAGAGCAGAAATAAATGCAAAAGAAACAAAAGAGACCATAGCAAAAATCAACAAAGCCAAAAGCTGGTTCTTTGAAAGGATAAATAAAATTGACAAACCATTAGCCAGACTCATCAAGAAACAAAGGGAGAAAAATCAAATCAATAAAATTAGAAATGAAAATGGAGAGATCACAACAGACAACACAGAAATACAAAGAATCATAAGAGACTACTATAAACAATTATATGCCAATAAGATGGACAACGTGGAAGAAATGGACAAATTCTTAGAAAAGTACAACTTTCCAAAACTGGACCAGGAAGAAATAGAAAATCTTAACAGACCCATCACAAGCATGGAAATTGAAACTGTAATCAGAAATCTTCCAGCAAACAAAAGCCCAGGTCCAGACAGCTTCACAGCTGAATTCTACCAAAAATTTAGAGAGGAGCTAACACCTATCCTGCTCAAACTCTTCCAGAAAATTGCAGAGGAAGGTAAACTTCCAAACTCATTCTATGAGGCCACCATCACCCTAATACCAAAACCTGACAAAGATGCCACAAAAAAAGAAAACTACAGGCCAATATCACTGATGAACATAGATGCAAAAATCCTTAACAAAATTCTAGCAATCAGAATCCAACAACACATTAAAAAGATCATACACAATGACCAAGTGGGCTTTATCCCAGGGATTCAAGGATTCTTCAATATCCGCAAATCAATCAATGTAATACACCACATTAACAAATTGAAAAATAAAAACCATATGATTATCTCAATAGATGCAGAGAAAGCCTTTGACAAAATTCAACATCCATTTATGATAAAAACTCTCCAGAAAGCAGGAATAGAAGGAACATACTTCAACATAATAAAAGCTATATATGACAAACCCACAGCAAACATTATCCTCAATGGTGAAAAATTGAAAGCATTTCCTCTAAAGTCAGGAACAAGACAAGGGTGCCCACTTTCACCATTACTATTCAACATAGTTTTGGAAGTTTTGGCCACAGCAATCAGAGCAGAAAAAGAAAAGGAATCCAGATTGGAAAAGAATAAGTAAAACTCTCACTATTTGCAGATGACATGATCCTCTACATAGAAAACCCTAAAGACTCCACCAGAAAATTACTAGAACTAATCAACGACTATAGTAAAGTTGCAGGATATAAAATCAACACCCAGAAATCCCTTGCATTCCTATACACTAATAATAAGAAAACAAAAAGAGAAATTAAGGAAACAATTCCATTCACCATTGCATCGGAAAGAATAAAATACTTAGGAATATATCTACCTAAAGAAACTAAAGACCTATATATAGAAAATTATAAAACACTGGTGAAAGAAATCAAAGAGGACACTAACAGATGGAGAAATATACCATGTTCATGGATTGGAAGAATCAATATAGTGAAAATGAGTATACTACCCAAAGCAATTTATAGATTCAATGCAATCCCTATCAAGCTACCAACGGTATTCTTCACAGAGCTAGAACAAATAATTTCCCAATTTGTATGGAAATACAAAAAACCTCGAATAGCCAAAGCGATCTTGAGAAAGAAGAATGGAACTGGAGGAATCAACCTACCTGACTTCAGGCTCTACTACAAAGCCACAGTTATCAAGACAGTATGGTACTGGCACAAAGACAGAAATATAGATCAATGGAACAAAATAGAAAGCCCAGAGATAAATCCATGCACATATGGACACCTTATCTTGACAAAGGAGGCAAGAATATACAATGGATTAAAGACAATCTCTTTAACAAGTAGTGCTGGGAAATCTGGTCAACCACTTGTAAAAGAATGAAACTAGAACACTTTCTAACACCATACACAAAAATAAACTCAAAATGGATTAAAGATCTAAACGTAAGACCAGAAACTATAAAACTCCTAGAGGAGAACATAGGCAAAACACTCTCTGACATACATCACAGCAGGATCCTCTATGACCCACCTCCCAGAATATTGGAAATAAAAGCAAAAATAAACAAATGGGACCTAATTAAACTTAAACGCTTCTGCACATCAAAGGAAACTATTAGAAGGTGAAAAGGCAGCCTTCAGAATGGGAGAAAATAATAGCAAATGAAGCAACTGACAAACAACTAATCTCAAAAATATAGAAGCAACTCCTGCAGCTCAACTCCAGAAAAATAAATGACCCAATCAAAAAATGGGCCAAAGAACTAAATAGACATTTCTCCAAAGAAGACATACAGATGGCTAACAAACACATGAAAAGATGCTCAACATCACTCATTATCAGAGAAATGCAAATCAAAACCACTATGAGGTACCATTTCACACCAGTCAGAATGGCTGCGATCCAAAAGTCTACAAGCAATAAATGCTGGAGAGGGTGCGGAGAAAAAGGAAGCCTGTTACACTGTTGGTGGGAATGCAAACTAGTACAGCCACTATGGAGAACAGTGTGGAGATTCCTTAAAAAACTGGAACTAGAACTGCCTTATGATCCAGCAATCCCACTGCTGGGCATACACACTGAGGAAACCAGAATTGAAAGAGACACGTGTACCCCAATGTTCATCGCAGCACTGTTTATAATAGCCAGGACATGGAAGCAACCTAGATGTCCATCAGCAGATGAATGGATAAGAAAGCTGGGGTACATATACACAATGGAGTACTACTCAGGCATTAAAAAGAACACATTTGAATCGGTTCTAATGAGGTGGATGAAACTGGAGCCTATTCTACAGAGTGAAGTAAGCCAGAAAGAAAAACACCAATACAGTATACTAGTGCATATATATGGAATTTAGAAAGATGGTAACAATAACTCTGTGTACGAGACAGCAAAAGAGACACTGATGTATAGAACAGTCTTATGGACTCTGTTGGAGAGGGAGAGGGTGGGAAGATTTGGGAGAATGGCATTGAAGCATGTGTAATATCATGTATGAAACGAGTCGCCAGTCCAGGTTCAATGCACGATACTGGATGCTTGGGGCTGGTGCACTGGGACGACCCAGAGGGATGGTGTGGGGAGGGAGGAGGGAGGAGGGTTCAGGATGGGGAACACATGTATACCTGTGGCGGATTCGTTTTGATGTTTGGCAATACTAATACAGTGTTTCAGGTTTAAAAATAAAATAAAAGAAAAGAAAAAATAAAAGAAAAACAAAGCTGTCAAAATCAGAATAGGGTTTTTATTGATGGGAAGCTCTAAAGGCAAAATGAAATTTCTGTAACAGAAAGTGTGACAAATCTGCATGTTCTCTGGTAACAGACGGCTGCTGTCAGGCCCTTCTCATCTCTGTTTTCTTTGGTCCTTGGAGCAGCACAGGTGGGAGCAGTGTTATATGACCATCTCTCGCTTCACACCCACTACTTGTTTCTGCAGAGAGTAGTTATCTTGTAGTTTTCACATTGTAAGTGTGATTTATTTTGCAATTTACAAAAGTTAGTGTGTAAAAAAGTTATAGTACAGAACATGGTCTTCATGAGCAAACCATTCACAATGATTTACTAGTTTTTTAGAGAAAATTTGAGAGGTAGACAGGGAAAGAGGTGAGAGAAACAGAAGGACCCTAATCTCTCAGTTTACAGAAAGAGGGAGATAAGACTGTCTCTGTTTAGTGAAGTAATGAGAGAGGTTTAGACTGTCTACAGATTAATTGAAAATAAGTATTATGTAATATTAGCAGCAGAGAAGAAAAAAAGCGAATGGCATACCATGGAGTCAAATGATAATTTTTCAGTTAACAAATCAAGAAATAGGGGTTTGAGCATGTTTTCTGGAGGTACATTTTCCAGTTCAGTAGCTACTGGCCATGTGGAGTTATTGAACCACTGAAATGTGGCTCATCCAAATTGAAATGTGCTACATGGAAAGCCTGGGGCTTCTCTGGGAATCTCCCCATGATAAAGAATCCATTTGCCAATGCAGGAGATACAGGCTTGATCCCTGGGTTAGGAAGATTCCCTGGGGAAGGAAATGGTAACCTGCCTCTTGCCTGGAAAATCCCATGGACAGAGGAGCCTGGCAGGCTACTGCAGTCCATGGGGTCATAAAATAGTCAGACACGACTTAGTGACTAAACAACAACAAGGAAAATACACATCAGATTCCAAAGGTTTAGTATGAAAAAAACAAGTGTAAAAATTCCTTAGTAACTTTAGTATTGATTACATGTTGAATTGATAATATTTTCAGTGTATTTAGTTAAATAATATATTATTTCTAAAATTCAGTTCAGTTCAGTTGCTCAGTCGTGTCTGACTCTTTGCGACCCCATGGACTGCAGCACACCAGGCCTCCCTGTCCATCACCACTCCTGGAGCTTGCTCAAATTCATGTCCATCGAGTCGGTGATGCCATCCAACCATCTCATCCTCTGTCGTCCCCTTCTCCTTCTGCCTTCAATCTTTCCCAGCATCAAGGTCTTTTCCAATTAGTCAGTTGTTCGCATCAGGTGGCCAAAGTATTGGAGCTTCAGCTTCAGGACTGGTTTCCTTTAGGATGGACTGGTTGGATCACCCTGCAGTCCAAGGGACTCTCAAGAGTCTTCTCCAACACCACAGTTCATAGTAATTGTCATAGTTAGTAGCTGGTAACATTGCTTATCTCTCATAAGTGTGATTCGAAGAGCATTTCCTTGTTTGATACATTTTCAGAGAAGGATGATCATGGAATTATGGTTTTATTTACTTAGTTTTGATCATTTTATGTATTTTTCCACATGAAAATGCTTGAAGAAATTGAGACTTAATTATGTTTGAACAGTCAGGGCTTTCCTAGGACAGAAAGCCTTAGAGCAGAACACTTTGCCTTAGAAGGTAGGAAGCAACATGTTTAGAGATTTTTTTTTTAAAAAAAGGCTAAGTTACACCAAAAATATTAAAGCCATCATTTTTCTTCTCTTCTACTCCAAGTATATTAGTCTAAGAGGCAAGTGTTATCACTTTCACACCAACCCTCCCTAAAGGCTGATTCCTTATCTCATCCTTTCAGTCTGAGGCACTTGGAAGGAACACAGCAGTCTTCATCCAGTGAGCTTTATTTCCAACACAGAATTTAAGAAGCATGTGAGCAAATCACGTTATTGTAGTGAACTGTGCTTCTAGCAGGATAGCCAAAACAAAAGAGATGCATAAATCCTCTTAATCACTTTAATTTGCTGAATGTGGACCATGTATATATAGGAAATGTTGACTTTTTCTCTAATTACACATGTTCATGAGCATTGAAAAGAATCTTTTTGGGGGGACGGGGGTGGTACCGCACAGCTGGTGGGATCTTAGTTCCACAAGCAGGGATTGAACCCAGGCCACTGCAGTGAAAGCTCTGAGTTCTACCTACTAGGCTGTGAGGGGATTCCCTGGAAAGATTTGTTCAATTCATAAAATTACAAAGAGGAAATGAACTAGTTCATTTCTTTCATCCTATTATCCAGGCATAACCATATTAATACATATTTTATTATGTTAATTCTAGCATTTCCAGACATACTCATAACCTACAATTTAAAATTTGGAGCATAATATGGGTATGTCTTCTGTTTTATTGCCCCCAGAAAGCCATTATATTTAGAATGCTGTTTCATAGCATTGAATATTCTTCATAGCTAAAGTGAAAATGAAAGCCGCTCAGTTGTGTCCGACTCTTTGCAACCCCATGGAATTCTCCAGGCCAGAATACTGGAGTGGGTAGCCTTTCCCTTCTCCAGGGGATCTCCCCAACCCAGGGATCGAACCCAGGTCTTCTGCATTGCGGGCAGATTCTTTACCAGCTGAGTAGGCATGGTTTTAATAACTTTGGAATAGATCATTTTAGAGAAATGAATGAGAAATGTTTTATGAGTTGAAATTGGAAATGAATATTTGGCATTTTTATTGGGTTTTGGATTGAACGTATTCATCCTTCTAGGGAAGTTTTAGTGTGTATTTGATACCAGAAGAGAAAAGATAATGAAATGTTTACCTTGTTATAATTAATAGCAATTTTTACAGCTGTATTGTGAACAGAAGCTTTCCTTGTGGTGTGGAAGATATGTCCAAGGATATATCTTGAATGAAAACAGGTGATTGTACACTTCAATAGGTGAAAAAGTGGAAACTTCATTAATGCAAACTGATAAGGAGCTATAATCTTGCATTTTAGGACAAAAATGAATTTAGATTCTGTTTCTGTCTTAAGGAGGCAGAAAGTTAAAGGATCACCTTCTCCAGGCTGTTTATCTTTGACTGATGACTCATTTGGCATAAACTAGCCTTATTGAGGTGAATTCCTTCTGTACCAAGTTTAATACATGTCACGAAAGATGGGATGTGTTGGTGATTATGGTAAAGGTAGGAGGGATGTGGAATTATATCTTCTGATGTCAGGTGGAAGAATGGTGTTGGGTGGGTGGGGGAAGGAGTTGTCTTATAGTAGATAGAAATCCAGGAGCTGGTACCATTTAAGGAGAACCACTAGTTTTTTTGTTTTTAAGTGGAAGATCAGAGACATTTACAAGGATTATAATAAGGAAGAATGTAATAAGGCAAGATGGGAGGATCAAACAGGTAATGAGGGGAAAGAGAGTGGAGAGAGGAATTCATGAAAGTCATAGCTTCCACCTTCCTGTGCCTCCTGTGGGCCAGCCACCTGTCTCCCGTGAGTGGGGTGGGAGGGGTCAGGGAAGAACAGGTAGGGTTTCTGTTTAGATGCCATGTAAGGATAGTAAGGATGAAAGAAATGGGAAGCAAGGACATAGATTGAAGTAAACAGAACCTTCATTATTAGAAGAGCTTTAGGAGTTGACACTGTGTGACATTTCAAGAGGAAATAAAGGCTCCTTTGAAGTAACTCATAGAAGATCACAGGATTGTTCACAGGTATCCCCAGGAAGTTGCCCACCACTACTGGATATGAACATGAACTATTTATTCCTCTAATATCCTGACCTCAGAGACAGTTATCTTCTCTGATGAAAAGTAAAACAACCTTCCTTTTGCATTAGAATTTGTTGGCTCCCTGTCAAGCTATTGTAAGCAAGAAAAGGGGGAATTTATTGAAATATTTCAGGGCTGTTTTTAAGGATCCCATGGTGAGAAGGGAAGGATCTGATAATCTGAACTAAAAGCTTTTTAGAGTCCAGACAGCAGTTGATTTTCAGGTGCTCTCATCTCTGCTCCTCCAGTGCTGTTTTTGTGTGTTCCCATTTTTCTTTCCATGTGAGGTACAATGATGATTCCAGATGTTTACATCGGCTAGCTGAAGCAACTCACGACTGGTCTCCCTCAAGTCTCATCCCCAACTCTCAGAAGAGGAAGAAGCTGATTGGCTCCTCATTGAGCACATGCCCATCCTTGGTTCAATCAGCTCTGGCCAGGAGTCAGGTCCCAACACATGTATGGGTGCCACTGATACTCTGTGGTTAAGTGTCTGATTATAATTCTTGAAAAAACTGTGGGCTGGATGGGTTCTCCAAAATTGACCACAACCACACACACCTTAGTAGGTGTGGCACAAGGGACATAGCTTTTCACCATCACTGTTTACTTTTCCACCAAAAATAGTATCTATTAATTGTTCTGTTCACTTGAAAGTGTGGCCCATGGGCCTGCATGCAGCAAGAGTATCATCTGGGAACTTAGAAATGCAGGCTCTTCGGTCCTGCCCTACACCTACTGAATCAGCATCTGGAGTTCACAAGATTTCTCAATAATCACAGGACATTAATATCTGAGAAGTGCTGATTAGCCAGAGGAATAAGTTGGGAACCAGACACAGGTTAGGGCTGTTGAGCTGGCTTGTTGACGGGTATCGAGCAGGGGCCAAACCGTTTTCTTTGAACTTCAGCCCAGAGCCTTCCCCTGCCCTCATCCTTGCTTCCTTTTGAGCCCTTTTCCACTGGAAATTCAGGGTTCAGGACAAGGATGGAGAGACGCTGTGTCAGATGTGGGAGCCATAATGTATGACGCTCTGTTTTAATACTGAGAGGTGATCTGCGGGATGGAAAAAGGAAAGCGACAAGCGGTAAGGGTGTCAAAATTGCCGCCAACGCAGAAGTATCCGCAAGGCAACTTTTAATTAGGTAGTCATTATTTTGAAGTTAATAAATGTCACATATATTAAATCACTACTCTACCTGTTTATTTGTCCAGTTCTGCAAGTTTTTAAAGTCCCTAGATTGGTGTCTTTTTATAAAGCTTAAGCTCTTTGTGATCTGTATGGACAACTTTTGATTATGGAAATATTATCATTAATAGATTGCTTGTTTAGAATACAGACACTGTAAAGAAACTCAGCAGGTAAAACATCTCTGACAGCAATTCATAATTCCACACCATTGGCATTTTTTACTTTGAAGTCTAAAAAGATGAATTTCAGACATTTTCCTTTACAGGAATTCTATTTTCCTGCCATTTCTCTTGTTTACTCCTTAACAGAATCCTGGGAACTGGCGTAGGTCACTATAACCTGCCATTACTGTTAAATCACACTGCTCATTTGCAGGGAAGCATTTGTTATTTAGTAACCTAACCGGAAAAACCATTAAAATTTTTTCTTGTAAAAATCCTTGCTTTGTAAACTGCCAGAAGTGGCCAGATGGAAATAACAAGAATTTCTAGTTCTTCCAGGCAAACAGGAAGCCCCACCTCAGTAGGCCCTGCAGACAGCAACTCCGAATTTTCATCAGAGCTTATTTTGTTGGAGTATAAGCATTTGGGATCACTGAATTGGCTGGGATTGTTGAAGCCAGCTGCTCTATAATACCTTTGGTATTCCAGGTGACCAAATTCCTGTATTCATTAAAACAGTGTATCATTTTGTCTGGAGGTTTACCATCCTTGCATTGGATAGAAATATGGAAGTGCTTGTTGACAACCACTGATACCTAAGCTGCACCTCCAGAGATTCCAGTGTAATTGCATGCAACCTGGCCATGCTGCTACTAAGTCACTTCAGTCGTGTCTGACTCTGTGCGACCCCGTAGACGGCAGCCCACCAGGTTCCCCCATCCCTGGGATTCTCCAGGCAAGAACACTGGAGTGGGTTGCCATTTCTTCTCCAATCTTTAAACCCTCTCCTCCAAAGAGAAGTGTCCAAGGTTGAGCTAAGGTTGGATCGTCATCTTATGAACCTGTTTATCAAACAGTCCCATGGCGGAGAGTTTGCAGATATGCTTATGGAAATGCAGATTCCCCGGTACCAACCCAAGAGAATCAAATTCAGTAGTTTGCAGACAACTTTAAGAATCTGAATCTTTAAGCAAGCAAAGCCCTGTTGAGATTCCAATAGAGGAGGCCCTTGGGCCATATTTAAAAACATTTTCTTGGAGATTAGTTTTAAAAGAGAGTGACTAGAAGAACTGAAATGTGTTCACTGTTAGGTCCGTTAGGGATCCATCAGTAAGTGATTCAAGCATATTTTAAAAAGATGAAAAAAAAAAGATAATGTGGTATAAGGACAAGACTTTGTGGGTAATAACAAAAGTCTTATTTATAACAAAAGTGGAGTTCTGAGCCTTATTTTGCTGCTCTAACCAGTTCTGTGGCTCCAGGTAAGACACTCAGTCTCTCTCAGTACCCAAGCTTTTTGCCTCTTAAATGAGGGCCTTGAGAACAATTAATCTTAGGTCTTCTGAATTTGCAATGCTTCACAAATCTATGACACTAGACATTATCTGTTTGCATAAGTTCTTAAAGGAATTGGCAGCAGGACTCTTGACTGTTTCACTAAAATAGTGGGGCAGCAAGCATGACCTCTGGGCCAACAGCATCTCCATCATCTGGGTACCTGTTAGAAATACAGAGTCTTGAGCCTTGCCTCAGACTTGCTAAAACTGAAACTTTGAGAGTGAAGACCACTGTTCCAAAAACAGTACTTGGAAGAAAAAATTTGAGAAGTGTGTTTTTTGTTTTTTTTTTATCCATAGTGAACGGAAATCACCTCTATAAGTGTGAACTTTTAACACTGTTTAAAAACACAGTGATGCATGTATTGACAACCTGGTTCAAATTGAAGGGGAATTCGTAAAAGACTATTGAAATCTAGAGCCTTGCTAGGCAAAGCATCATCTCCTGACTGTCAACATCATTATGCCCTGGTAATTTGTGAGTGTTGCAGAATCTCTAGTCCTACCCCAGACACACTGAATCAGAATTTGCTTTTTTTTTTTCTGAAGAAAATCTGATAATTACTTTGCAGGTTAAAGCCTGAGAAAGCACTGTTCTAGATAAAGCTGTTAAAACCATAGTGCCAGCCTTCCCTTTCCTTCAAAATATTACTTATACATCTATCAGTAATCAGTTCCTTCCACACATCTATAGGTAAAAAGTTTTTCTTTTAAATTTTCTCTGCACTTATTTCAATTTAACAATCGGTAGGTGTGTTCATTGTATTTTGAGGCATTTAAACCTTTGTTTCCTATTTGTCCTTGAAGAAAGTTACTTAGCACTTTCTCTTCTTTCTTCCTTTTTTCTCTTTTAAAGCTGGCATCTCAATCTAGATTCCTGTATTACTGGAGACATTTTTTAAGCTTAGTTTTCTGATATCTGGCCCTCTTCTCTAAAATAGAAGATGGGCAGAGTATTGATTTGTTTTTTGTTTTATTTCATTTTGTATTGCTTTGCTTCATTGGTATATCTGTACCAGTTTCAATAAAATGGTAAGCTTGAAGATTTACATTAAAGAGTAAAAATTATAAATTAGAAGATAGACATTAAATTACAGAGTTTCCTTTTAAAGCAGTGAAATTCATTAAGAATGCACCGATTCCAGCAGTAGAACTTCCTACATTAACAATAAAGAAGCAGCTGTCCTGCTTCACCTTTGGGCCAAGGAAAACTGAAATTTCACACTCAGGACATGACAGGTTGAGTATAAAATAGATGGAAATGGAGCCCAGCATGCTGAGTGCATATTCTTATGTGGCAACTTTTAAAAATAATTTTTAAATCATTTTTTTTCATTTAGGCACTCTAGTCATAGCTCCTAGGTTCTAGAACATTTTCAGCCTTCTCTGAAAATATGTGAGTTCTGAAAAAATTTTACTGGCTTGCAAAGTATGAAATGAAAACTACGTTAAAATTATTATTTCATTGAATATTTCTCCAATAAGACATTTCACTGTTGATTATTTTATCAGTGATGACATTATCTCTATTTGTAACTTAAATCATCTTCATATACTTATGTATGCCATTCAGAGTGTTTTATATGATTTAAGATGGTGCTAAAAATTACAATTCTACAGATCTTAAAACCTGACCTGCAGTAAATACTCTTCTTCTTTTCAATGACTACTCTGTATCTAATTTTTCTCTTTAGAAGTAGAAATTGGTCAAGTTGCTTTTGGTAAAAATAAGAATATGCCATAAAAGGGCAATTTTTAGTCCGTTTTTGAGGGACTGCTTTTCTCTAGAGGAGCAATTCTTGATCTTTTGGGGAGTTACAACTCATTTGAGAGTCTCATTGAAAGCTAAAGAAACTCTGCTTTAGAAACATGAAAATATACACCAAAATATATATTTGGGGCTGATGGTTAATGTTTCTTTGGATGACAAAAATTAGTGAAACAAACCAGCAAATAAAATTAATATGTTGACTTTAGGAGTTTTAGACAAGGAAAAGATAACTTTTATTTCACGTAGCTGGATACAGCTGGTTCCAGGGTCTCATGAGTCTGATTATGCTAAACTCAACTTCCTTCTGACCCTCTGATGTGCTTGCTCCTGTATTTGGATGGTTCTGAATTCACGTGTTAGTCATTGATAAGCTCTCAGCTGATAGCCCATATCATCAAACCTAGCAGTAGAAAGACTCTACTTCCTGGGGATTTCAGATATATCAGATATCAAATATATCACATATATTAGAAATGAACTTGTTAATCTCGTTTGGTCAAATCCTGTATTCTCTCCATTCCTGAGCCAAGTGCATTCCATCCCTCACTATGGGAGATCACAGCCCAGGTCACAGGCTTCACTTCTGGAATCAGAATCACTTCTGGAACTCAGGAACTGGGAGGAGGAGGGAGAGGGCCTCAAGATGAACATGATTAGGATACTCATCAATAGAAGGGGATGGTGTTAAGGGACAAGGATAACCAGAAGCCACTGCCATGAGCAGCTGCTGCATTAGAGATAAAGAAACCACCTGATTAGCTCAAGCCAACCCTTTTTACTCCTCTGGAGCCCAAAATACAAATAAAAATGTATGCTGCACCTTCAGTACCTGTATATTTCCTACCATGCGTCCATGACCCTTATCCTCATGGTTGCATTTCCTTTGAACTTGTCATCACACATCTTGTCTAATACTCTGTGCTTGTTTTAGTGCTTGAGCAAGTGGGTAAGCACATTACATTTCCTCAAATATCTTCCCTAGAGGTGTCAAACCTTAGACTTATTCCTTATACTTGGCTATGTTTGCCAAGCCTCTTGAGAAGTTTGTCTTTAAACAAGTCCAGTACTCATTTTAGGCTTGACTAATGTTGTTAACAGGGAAGGAAAGATGCATGTAAAACCCACAAGTAAAGAACAGTAGACAACCTGTGAGGGAGATGCTAACGGTTGTCAGGTCAAAGGTCTTATGCTCCGCCTTCCTTTGTTGGTTGTGGCTGTGATGGCTAGGCTTGGAATGCACAAAACACCCAGATCTGACCAGTCAGGATTAAGCTCAATTCTGAGACATTATTTGAGCTACTGAGAATCCCAGGGACGGGGGCGCCTGGTGGCTGCCGTCTCTGGGGTCGCACAGAGTGAGTCGGACATGACTGAAGCGACTTAGCAGCAGCAGCAGCAGCAGCAGGAAGTAGACTCTTTCTTCTGCCAGGTTCAACACTATCAGATGATCAACCTGGAGATGTCACCTCGGAGAGATAATTTGCTTAACATATATCATCATTCCAACACAGTCAAACAGTGCTGAGTGAACTGAAAACTCTAAAACACAGTGGTAGCTTTTCTTTGGCCATGGATTGCTGAATGTAATGGGACCTTTCTAAATAATATCATCTTTAAGGACCATGACATGGGACTATTTTATAAATAAACTGACTTTTAACAGAGATCAAGGCAGAAAATGCAAACCGCTCTAGGTATTTCAAGCAGAAAAGATTTAATAGAGGGGATCAGGTGCTTACAAAATAGCATGTAAGACTGAAGAATGAGGAATATGTGTCCATCCCTGGACTTGTGAGTTCAAAATCATGCCGCTGTTCCAGTTGCTGCCACAACGTCCTGTAAAACCTTTATCTTTCAGACCTTGCTTGCCAGGAGCTGTAGCAGCAGGAAGATGGCCACCGGCTTTCAGATATTTAATTAGAGTGCTTCTAATTGGTTTTAGTTCTAGTTGGAACCCAGCTGCAAAGAAGTCTTAGAAATTTAATGTTTAGATTTCTGGTCTCCCTGACTAAGGAAGGGTGGAATGGAATACAAAGGCAATCTACAGTTTATACTGCAGTTTTAAACAATGAAATCGGTGTCTTAAGGAGAGATCTGCATTTCTGTGTTCATTGCAGCGTTACTCACAGTAGTCAAGATATGGAAACAACCTAATTATCTGTCAGCAGATAAACGGGTAAAGAAAATGCCACACACACACACACAGGAACATTACTCAGCCCTAAAATAGAAGGAAATCCTGCCATTTACAACATGGATAAACCTTGAGGTCCTTATGCTAAGTGAAATAAGCCAGACATAGAAGGATAAATACTTCTTGATCTCACTGTGGAATCTGAAAAAGTCAGACTCATGAAAACAGTAGAATGGTGGTGCTAGGGACTGAGGGGTAGGGGAAATAGGGAGATGTTAGAGGGCACAAAGTTCCCATTATATAGGATGAGTAAGTCCTGGAGATCTAATGTATAGCATGGTGACTATAATTCATAATACTGTATTGTATGCTTGAAATTTACTGAGAGTAGATTTGAAATGTTTTCACACAGAAGTTCCAAAAATATATGGTAACTGTGTGAGCTGATACATGTTAGTTAGCTTGATTGTGGTCATCATTTCACATTATATACGTATATCAACACATTATACTGTACATTTTATATATAATTCTTGCCAATTATACATCATTAAACTGGAAAAAATGGGTTTCTCTTGGACTTATAATGAAATCCCAATTTTGTTCAAGAGAAATATCCCTGTCTACTGCAGTTTTAAATAGTGTTAAATTGTGTGTGTGTGCTCAGTTGTGTCCTACTCTTGTGATCCCATGGACTGCAGACTTCCAGGCTCTTCTGTCCTTGGGATTTTCCAGGCAATGGTACTGGAGTGGGTTGCTGTTTCCTTCTCCAGATCTTCCCCACCCAGGGACTGGACCTGAATGTCCTACATCTCTTGCATTGGCAGGTGGATTCTTTACCACTGAGCCCCCTGGAAGCCAAGTGTTAAGATTAAGCCTAAGTAAACAGTGAACTGCACTTTTTCTTTTTTTTAATTTATGTTTGAATTTACAGATAGTACAATTCACATCTTTGGTTTGAGTTATATGAGTTTTGCCAAATGCATTGAGTCATGTAACCACTGACATAATTGGGATACAGAGCAGTTCCATCACTCTTAAAAAATTCTCTTCTTGCTGCCTGTTTGTAGTCAAGCCCTTTCTACATCCTTAATCCCTGGACCACTGATCTGCCCTCCATCATTAATACCTTTGCGATTGCCAGAATGGCATAGAAACGGAACTGTACACTTTTTGTTGAATAAAACATCTACTTCTGCTTTACTGATTATGCCAAAGGCTTTGACTGTGTGGATCACAACAAAGTGTGGAAAATTCTTAAAGAAATGGGAATACCAGACCACCTTCCCTGCCTCCTGAGAAATCTGTATGCAAGTCAAGAAGCAACAGTTAGAACCAGACGTGGAACAACAGACTGGTTCCAGGTTGGGAAAGGAGTACGTCAAGGCTGTATATTGTCACCCTGTTTATTTAACTTATATGTAGAGTACATCATGAGAAACACTGGGCTGGATCAAGCACAAGCTGGAATCAAGATTGCCGGGAGAAATATCAATAACCTCAGATATGCAGATGACACCACCCTTATGGCAGAAAGTGAAGAGGAACTAAAAAGCCTCTTGATGAAAGTGAAAGAGGAGGGTGAAAAAGTTGGCTTGAAACTTAACATTTAGAAAACTAAGATCATGGCATCTGGTCCCATCACTTCATGGCAAATAGATGGGGAAACAATGACAGAATTTATTTTCTTGGGTTCCAAAATCACTGCAGGTGGTGACTGCAGCCATGAAATTAAAAGGCACTTGCTCATTTGGAGAAAAGCTATGACCAACCTAGACAGTATATTAAAAAGCAGAGACATTACTTTGCTGACAAAGGTCCATCTAGTCAAAGCTATGGTTTTTCTAGTAGTCCTGTATGGATGTGAGAGTTGGACTATAAAGAAAGGTGAGCACCGAAGAATTAATGCATTTGAACTGTGGTGTTGGAGAAGACTCTTGAGAGTCCCTTGGACCAAAAGGAGATCAAACCAGTTGATCCTAAAGGAAATTAGTCCTGAATATTCATCGGAAGGACTGATGCTAAAGCTGAAACTGCAATACTTTGGCCACCTGATATGAAGAACTGACTCACTGGAAAAGACCCTGATGCTGGGAAAGATTGAGGGCAAGAGGAGAAGGGGACAACAGAGGATGAGATGGTTGGATGGCATCACCGATTCATGGACATGAGTTTGAGCAAGCTCTGAGAGTTGATGATGGACAGACAGGGAGGCCTGGTGTGCTGCAGTCGTGGGGCTGCAAAAAATTGGACATGACGTAGTGACTGAACTGAACTGAAATGAACTCGACATTAGTACAGTGTTTCTTCTCTGTTGTACTCTGTGTTAAGTCACTTCAGTCATGTCCGACTCTTTGCAACCCTGTGGACTATATAGACTGCCAGGCTCCTTTGTCCATGGGATTCTCCAGGCAAGAATAGAGGAATGTGTTGCCGTGCCCTCCTCCAAGGGATCTTTCCCACCCAGGGATCGAGTCTGTTTCTCTTATGTCTCCTGTGTTAGGTGGCTTCTTTACCACTAGCACCAGTTCTCTGTTCATTATGGATGTTCTATTGTTTATTATTGACGAGTGGTCTTCCACTGTAAGTATTTACTATTCATATCTTTCATTCTGAGCATATCGAAATTTTGAGAGTATCCTTTCCTTTAAAATCTCCTTATATGTTTTTAAATAGCTCTACTTTGCCTCTGAGTCATGGCAAAGAAATGAAGAAGACAAATATCTTCCCTTTCCTGGACAACTCTGAACTAGGTGCTCTTTATGACAGTTTATCAAGTTATGTAGTCTAATTATGATTCCTGAATAGGAGCACAATAATTAGACAAATCTCAAGAAATGGAATTTTTTTTCTCTTCTAACAGTTAGATCAAGTACCTAGAATGTAGCAGATGCCGATTCTTATCAGATCAAAGAGTTTTCCGAAAGTTGAAATACTTTTTACATGAATTATTTTTTGCTGGGTATCTGATTAAAAGTGAAAGGCCAGTGAAGGTCATGTAAATTTTTATTTTAAAAAGTAGAATAATTTTTGACTGTATTCACAGAGAGCCTTTCCTGTAGACAAGTTTCAGTATATTTTGATGACTCATTGTAGAAATCAGTTTATCAATTATAGTAGGAGAAAACAGTATCAGCTAACAGCTAAGAAAAGGAGAAAAGGTTAAATCATTCAGTTTCAGGTTCCTAAAGGCCTTTAGTGGGCAGAATATTCATCCAGTTTGAGGACTTATCCACCATCTCTATTCTGAAGGGTCCTGTGATCATTCATTATGTCAAATTTCTTATGTTAAGTTTAGATCTTTAATCTTATTTGTAAAGCAGAACCTTTATAGCACAGTACTTTCTTAGGCTCAATTGAATGATCAAGAGTTACGAAACCAAGAAGTTTTCTTATACTTACTGTACCCTAGACATACTATATGTTTTACTCATCTCATAACCTTATAGGGTAGGTAGTATTATTACCAACATTTAAGTGTTAAGAAAGCTC
The DNA here is from genome assembly GCF_029407905.1 of Bubalus kerabau. Taxonomy (NCBI): domain Eukaryota; kingdom Metazoa; phylum Chordata; class Mammalia; order Artiodactyla; family Bovidae; genus Bubalus; species Bubalus kerabau. Next base: position 2,709,288 of record NC_073636.1, read on the forward strand.
AGGTTGAAATAAGTTAGGTATCTTTCCAAGGTTCATATAGCTCATCAAGAAGAACTGGAACGCAGGGCTGCCTGGTAGCAAAGTCTGTGCTTTTAACCACTGGGCTTTAGCTTTTCTGTTGTGGGTAAGCTATTTCATATATATCTAATTATGTGCGTTTATCATGAAGATGATACCTGCTTGTCTAGAGTACTTGCTTCCATTAATCATTTTGAACAGTGTGAATTATGAGTAAGTAATACACCCTGCATCCTGATGAAATGACTAGTAACCCTGAGCTTCTTCCAAAAAGAGTTGCCCATATGCAAATTTAGTGGAGTTTTCTACAGCACTTGTGCCTGAGAAGTCAGAAGTCACGTTTAATGTCCAGGCTAACCTCATTAGCTGGGGCTTTTAGAGTGTGTGCTTATTGGACTTGTTTTAACCTGATGTATAAAAACCTTAATAACAGAACTTTGTACTAGTGGGGTTACACTATATAATTTGAAAATAATTTGATGAAATTAAATCAGATCAGCGCCTTGTACTTAAAGCATTCTCAGCACTTTAGTAGACATTAAAAATGCTCTGCCAAAGAGGATGCTGATTGGTGATCAGAAATTCAAGATGGAGTGTGACTAATGCCCTACATGCTGGTTATCATCATAAAGTATTTACAAAGGGCTCCAACTTAGATGATCAAGCCGCCTGACCCCCCAGTCACAGGTAAGCCTGGACAAAATTGTTTTAGCATAAGTACTGTACATTTCACTGTGGCAAGTCATATACTTTCTAGGTTCTTCTATGCAAAGCTAATAAGCTACAAGAGAGGCCATTAATCAAATTGTTTTGAAGTGTGTTCCAAGAGTGAGTAGATGTGACTCGTTTCACATTGAGCACACCCTTAAAATAAAAAGATGGTGTAGGTTGATGCCAGACAAGATCAATTTGCTCTCATGTCTACTGAAAAGGTCCTTAGAGTTTGTTCACTGGGAGGAATTGACTTATTAATAGCTTGTGAGCTTCTGATTACAGGAATTAATCTTCTCACTTTGTTTTGCCTCTTGGTACATAGTACAGTATCTGATATACAGCAGGTATATGTGTGTTTGAGTGTAAAAATCTTCAAAGTTCCAAGAGAGGAAATCCCATATAGTTCAGGGGTAACTGAGAACTCTTCAGGGGAATGGAAATCTTTGATTTCTTTGAGTCCTCATTTGGTATATGTTAGTATTTATTTAAGAACTGTGTAATGGAGTGTAATGGTGAACACTCCATTGTATTTAAGAACGGTGTAATGGAGAAGGGCATAGCAACCCACTCCAGTATTGTTCCCTGGAGAATCCCAGGGATGGGGTAGTCTGGAGGCGCTGCAGTCCATGGGGTCACAAAGAGTTGGACTTGAGTGAAGGTACTGAGCATGAAAGAACAATGTAAAGAACATCTGACATAGGTAAGTGTTTTGCAGGAGGGATAATGATATACATAGTTTTATAAAGCGTATAATCAAGGTTGAAAGACCTACACATGGATCCTAGCATGATTCTATGACTACTTTTATTATTATTCCTGCCTAGCATTCATTAAGCAATTTTAATTAGATGTCAGACTCTTTCTCAGCATTTCTGTATTAACTCATTTAATCCTCAAAAGAGTTCTATTGAAGTAGGCACTATGATTGTCTCCATTTTACAAACAAGGCATCTGAGGCTGAGAGATGAGGGAATGCACTGAAGATCACACAGCTATAAAAGGTGTAGTTGGGATTTGAATTTAGGCCATCTGACTCCAGAACATTTACTTGTATGTACTGGAGTCTGCTGGTCTGGGAGACCAGAGGGGAGAAGCAGGGGATCACAAATAAGGTGGATTAGAGAACTCCTCCTGGAATCCTTGACATCCATATTAAGTCATGGATGATGAGCAGGGATCGCCAAGTAAAGAAGTCGGATGCAGATAGTGTAGAGTACTTACTCCTTTTGAATGGTACCTCATATACAGAATTGGTCATTGTGGATTGGGAGTATATGTGTGTGTGCGTGCGTGTGTGTGTGTTTGGGGTGGATGATTAAATAATGATTAAAGTGAAAGTCTCTCAGTCATGTCTGATTCTTTGTGACCCCATGGACTGAATTCTCCAGGCCAGAATACTGGAGTGGGTAGCCTATCCCTTCTCCGGAGGGTCTTCCTGACACAGGAATCAAACCGGGGTCTCCTGCATTGCAGGGGGATTCCTCGCCAACTGAGCTCTCAGGGAATCCATAAAGAATGATTGGAGAGACAGATTATGTAAGTGATTATAAAGCTGTGTTGTTAAATGGAATTTTCATCTTGTTGGCAGTGAGCCCTTGAAGAATTTAATCAGGTGACTTGATAAAACTTGCTTTTTTTATTGACGTATAATTGATTTACAATATTATGTTAGTTTCAGGTATACAACAGAGTGATTCAGTTATTTATAATATATATATATGCATACACATACAGATAAGTGTATGTATACAGATTCTTTTCCATTATAAGTTAGTACAAGATGTTGAATATAGTTTTCTGTGCTACATATTAAGTTCCTGTTGTTTACCTTTTTTATATATACTAGTGTGTATCTGTTAACCCCAAACTCCTAATTTGTCCTTTTCTCCTCTGCTTTCCCCTTTGGTAACTATGCTTATGTTCTACGTCTGTGAGTCTGTTTCTGTTTTGTAAATAGATTCCATGTATTCATATTACCATGTAATAATTGTCTTTGTCTGTCTTACTTGATTTAGTGTGATAATCTCTAGGTGCATCTGTGTTGCTACAAATGGCAATATTTCATTCCTTTTTATAGTTAATATTCCATTGAACATTTTTACCATGTCTTTTTTATCCATTCATCTATTGATGGACACTTATGTTACTTCCATGTCTTGGCTATTGTAAATAGTGCTGCTGTGAACATTGGGGTGCATGTATCTTTGCAAATTAGAGTTTTTGTCTTTTCCAGGTATACGCCCAGGAGTGGGATTGCTGGGTCCTATGGCAACTCTATTTTTAGTTTCTTAAAGAATCTCCATATTGTTTTCTATAGTGGCTGCTCCAGTTTACATTCCCACCAACAGTGTAGGATGGTTCCCTTTCCTCCATACCCTAGCCAGAATTTATTCTTTGTAGAGTTTTGGGTTATGGCCATTGTGACCGGTTTGAGTCATCGTAGTTTTGAGCTGTGTTTCTCTTATAATTAGGGATATTAGCATCTTTGCATGTGCCCGTTGGCCATTTGTATGTCTTCTTTGGAGAAATGTCGATTTAGGTCTTCTGCCCGTTTTTTGAAAAAACTTGCATTTTTAGAAACGTTAGTTGGCTTTCTGTATAGAGAGTAACAGGAAGGGCAGGGGGCAGACTGTGGGCAGAAAGAGTAACCAGGAAACTTTGCAGTGGCCAGGAAGGAGTGTGATGGACACTGGCCTGGGCTGGGGTGAGTAGGGGGAGGATTCGGGAGAGATCCAAGGGTTAGAATCAGCAGGACTTCATGGACAGTAGAGAAGTGTTAGAGGGAAGAGCTGCATTTAGAGTATTTTAAAGAATAAGATGTGAATTTCATGGTCCTTGCTTTAGACCAGCATTGTATTGTTCTCCTAGTTCGTTTTCTTTCTTTTTTTCCTAGTTCGTTTTCTATAGGAAGGACAGGTTAGGTGTTAGGGGAGTGGGTGTGTTTGGTTTTCTATGGACTTTTGGTCCATTTGGTTTTCTCTAAAATGTTCCTTGAATTCATGGTATTTGTAGCAGAGTCTTTCAGTAAACTGTTGATGTGTGCAGGCTCTTATGAACAACACTGCTAATTTGCCATTAGAAGGGGAATGAAATACTAAAGTAAGATGAAAGGAATTATACAAATCTTCTCCACATAATGCTCCTTAGGTGCTAAGATTGGATATGTCTTTTACCTTCAAATAATTATATTCTGACTTTGTTCTGTTTTTATGCATGTAAACATATGCTTGAAATTGCCTTATTCATGAGCCATCATGTATATGGTTGGAAACAACAAATTGATTTCCATCAACCTTGGGTAATGTGTTTTTACAATGGAAAGTTCTGTCCTTAAACATACCACAGCATTAGAAAAGAGCATCGCTTGTCCTGTGAAAACCATGCCTGTGCTTCTCCTCTGCGCTTTGTTTCTGGGGTACCTCCCTGGGCGACAGAGGCCGGGTTTCATTTGAGCATTTCTCTTCTGGCCGATAAGGTTTTATTCATGGCTCAAGAGAGCAAATAAATGTATTGCGTAAATACCCCCTCATTATCTGAAGGTCTTGCTTTTTCTATACAATCCAGGTTTTCAAATGGTAAAATTCTTAGCTTATGCACGTACACCCATGGCTGATTCATGTCAGTGTATGGCAAAACCAATACAATATTGTAAAGTAATTGGCCTCCAATTAAAATAAATAAATTTATATTAAAAAAAATTGGTGGTAATTATTTGGTCCATTTCCTCCTTCTCCCTTTTAGCTTTTGCAATATTAATATTAGTCCATTCAAGTGAAAAAATGATACAACCATGGTTAAGATGCTTGAAAAACTTTTTCCAGCTTGGGATTCTTTGAATGCAATGGAAGCTCTTTAGAATTGTACCATATGCGACACTGACAAGCACAGGAACAATGCTTTATGACATCTCTAGTGAGACGGCATCGCCAGTGCGGGGGAGGAAATGGGCACATTATCAAATGGGACCATATTCATATGAGACTAGACTTCAAAGAAAGCTAAGCTGTTGATGCAGTGTTTAATCTGCCCAGGTAAGGAGCTAACTGCTTTACAGGCACTTTCTCATGTGACTTTCCCTAGAGGAGGGAAATGAGTTTGGGAAGATTAGCTAGGCACACTTTTTAATGTTGTACAAGGGATGGAAATAAATTTGGGCCTAGCTTTTCCGATTTCAGAATTTATTTTTCAATCAATACAGTATCCTTTAAGTTGCATGTGGGGCTGTTTCAGGGGACAACACAGTAGGAATGTTGGGAGAGGGAGGAGGGAAGGAAAAGAGAAATTGCATAGGTAAGCTAGCTGCTGTACCAGAGAGAGCTGCAGATAGATCACGGCTCAGATGTGGCACACGCTTATTTTGGCTTATCTGGCAGTACTGGGCTGTGGAGGGTGGTGGGGCTGCCACTCTATTCAGGTGTTCAGGGATCCAGGCTACTGAGAGCTCGGGCATCATTACCATCCCCAAAGGATGACGTGGTACACCTCAAGGGGGCCAACTGCAGAGAGGAATAAGTGTGTTGGAGAGGATTTCATGGACATGCCTAGTTATGACACACATCACTAACACACTCACAGGCCAGGACTAAGTTACAGAATTCTGCCTGGTGCAGTGGAGGCAGATGGGTGTAGCCAGTGTGGATCCTCAAAGAGGTGGAAGGCACGGATTTGGTGGAACCAATAATAGATTTGTCTGGAACCAATAATAGATCACAGGTTCCTGTTAGAATCAAGTCTTTGTGTACACATTTATATTTTGTGTCCTTAAGCGCTGAAGAATTGATGCTTTTGAACTGTGGTGCTGGAGAAGACTCTTCACAGTCCCTTGGACTGCAAGGAGATCCAGCCAGTCAATCCTAAAGGAAATCAACCCTGAATATTCATTGGAAGGACTGACGCTGACGCTGAAGCTCCAATACTTTGGCAACCTGATGTGAAGAACTGACTCACTGGAAAAGACCCAGATGCTGGGAAAGACCGAAGGCGGGAGGAGAAGGAGATGACAGAGGATGAGATGGTTGGATGGCACCACCGACTCAATAGACATGAGTTTCAGCAAACTCGGGGAGATAGTGAAGGACAGAGAAGCCTGGCGTGCTGCAGTCCAGAGTTGCAAAGAGTCGGACACAACTGAGCGACTGAACAACAACAAATGCTTTGTGAGAGAGGGATCATTTGTCTCATTTTACAGAGCAAGGAATTGAGACCCGGGGAGGAGCCAAGGCCATGTGGCGAGCGTACAGCACAGCTGGCAGCCCTGCCTGACTCCGTGTTCTTTCTTTCTGGATCCTGATCTTTCCTCCCTTCATGCTACCTATGCTATCTCTCATTTCATTCTCTGTCCCAGTCGAGTCCTTTGATAGGAAGCAATTCTAGAGAGCAAGATTCAAATCTCAGTTAATTCTGTGCTTCTCAAAATATGGTCCATGGGCCGGCAGCATCAGGATCACCAGGGAGCTTGTCTAAAAGACTCGATTTCCGTCTCCACTCCAGACCTGCTGAATATCCAGTCATTCCAAGAGGCTTCCCGGCTGATCTGGATGCAAGGAAAAGCCTGGGCTCCTGCAGGTCAACTTCTCCACCCAATTCTGCCATCTGACTGTTCTTTCATCTGCCTCAGAAGAAGTGGGTTTCCTCTGTCACAGGATATAACCAGTTGAGTAAAATTTCAACCTGTATGTTGAGTAAACATGTTTAACCTAGAAAGAATGACACAGCAACATAATATTGGATGATCGCTCAGCTCAATTTTTGAACAGCATGAGCTGTTTCCATAGATAAGCCAAACAGGACTGAACAAAACAGAGGAAAAGAGAACAACCATTTGATTTTCTGAAAAGAGCAGCTTTGCTTTCTTTCCTCAGAGTGTAGGAGTACTGCATCCCTGGTCTCCCTGCTCCTGTTTACAGTTAGGGCCCAAGCAGGTTGAAGTCACAAATTCTCAGACCACCTGACCCCTGATTCCCATTTCCCAGGGTAGTTCAGTCCCTACTGTATCAGCTGTTAAACATGCCCGCTGATTGCTGCATTGTTAATGGTTGATGAGCGTCAGGGAGGTTCTTCCTTGTGGTGAGAGCCTTTCTCTTGTGAGTCTTATGATAATCATTTCCTTATGTTGCCGGTCACCACAGAGGAGGAGGGAAGGGAGATAAGCATGCAAAGGCCCTAAATGCCAGGACGGATGACCAGACACCTTTTCTATATGCAGGGGGAGTGAAGCCCGAAGTACATGGCTAAACCGACATGCAGGCAGGCATTACTGCTTTGAAACAATAAAATAAAACTTTTTTCCAGAAGTTTTTCAGTCTTGATCATTGTACTCTGTGTATGTGATTTTTCCATAAAACAACAAGTCAGGATTCATTTTGATATTTGGCAAAACTAATACAATTATGTAAAGTTTAAAAAAAAAAAAAAAAGACTAGTCCCACTGCTCTAGTCCAACTGCATACAGCCACCACTGCGTGCCTGTTGCCTTAGAGGGGAACTTTAGGCCATTTTTATTCAATTAAATATCAAAGGCCACTCAGAACAAATATTTCCATCTTTCTTAGAGATTTGGACACAGAGAACAGTAACTTGCTTACGGTCAGAGCAAGAAGAACTCTAGCTGCATGGAGTCTCCTGATGACAGCTCTATCGGTTAATTCATGGTGGGCAGGAGAGGTGGCTTGCAGACAGTTAGGCCTTGATACCTGTCAGTGACCTTCTCCTGATAAACTTAGGTGCTCTGTAAATCAAGGAAGGTGTCTGCCATTCTCAGACTAGTATATTTCATTACAGCCAAATTGAAAAAGAATTGGTATTGATGTTCCATTGGCAAGATTTCCAGGCAGGATATGATTTATAGGAACAGCGTTGGGCATAAGAGTGTACATGGCTCACATGGGACATCTGGAAACAGCTGTCTTAAGTTTTCAAGTAGTTTGACTCAAGGGGAGCATAGAAAATTTCTTTATTTATAAACTTCCAAAATTGCATTTCAGGAAAAGTTTGAGCAAATAAATGTGCTTACTAATTCACCCATGGTTACTCCAAAAGGCTCTCTCTTCACATTCATAGCTTGCGTGCTGAGTCCCTTCAGTTGTGTCTGACTCTTTGCCACCCTATGGACTGTAACCTGCCAGGCTCCTCTGTCCATGGGCTTCTCCAGGCAAGAATACTGGAGTGGGTTGCCATGCCCTCCTCCAGAGGATCTTCCTGACCCAGGGATTGAGCCAGCGTCTCCTGTGTCTCCTGCATTGCAGGTGGATTCTCTACCCCTGAGCCACCAGGGAAATCTACTTGTAGCTTACTCTTTGCTCAACTTACATGCCGTACCTATTGCCGGGCACTGAGCTTAGGCCTCGGCATGCATTTATTTAATACCATCCTAATGAGGACTTATCATGTAGATATTACTCTGGGCATTGAGCCTGAGGAAGCTGCCAAGATCTCACAGCTCACAGAAATATGTCATCTAATACAGTAACGGCTGTAGGTTTCCAATGAAAGCTGGCATGCAAACTCACATTGTCTACATGGGCCATGACTACAGCCACTCAGCTCATTCATGAAATGAGTTCTTTCACTCATTCCTTTGTCATCATTTATTTAACAAACGTGTATTGAGAACTTAAACCATGTACAAGGAGGACCCCAAATGAGAGTCACAGGTCCTGCCCTCCTGGAATTCCCCATCTAGTAGTTTATTAAAAGTGGTATTGTATTTTCTGGGGCTTCCCAGGTGGTGCTAGTGGTAAAGAACCCACATGCCACTGCAGGAGACGTAAGAGACGTGGGTCTGGAAGATCCCGTGGAGGAGGGCATGGCAACTCACTCCAGGATGCTTGCCTGGAGAATCCCATGGACAGAGGACCTGGTGGGCTACAGTCCATAGGGTCACAAAGGGTTAGACACAACCGAAGCAACTTAGCACACACATGCACACGTTGTATTTCTTCCTTGGTGGCTGCATTTTAGTAACACAGATATTTTGTAGGCTGAATGACAAGATTAAACAAGATGGTTAATAACCTTATGAGATCGTGCACACCAAAATTTAGGTTGTGGCATTTGGCTGGAGAATGGGAAACTGTCTAAGGACAGATCGCAAAATTAAAGCTTCACTTTCTAATTTATTCTTTTTCCTGTATATTTCATCTGTATTCCTTTATCTGCAAGAATTGATTCATCTGATGTGTAAGATTTTGTATGGAGTCTGCAAAGATAAATTGAATTTTCCATGCATCTAAGGTTTCTTTTAGGCCTGAACCTAAGCTTGAAATACTGATAATGGCAGATGGAAAGGTTCATTGCCTTAGAGAAGTACATGTGAAGTGCTGTGTGGTTCAAGGGAAGAGAGAACTAGAGAAAACTTTGAGGGGGAAGTGACATTTGAGCCAGACTTCACCGGATAGATTGGATTATAAGGTGGGGTGTGGGTTCATTAAGGCAGAGAGAACAATAGAAAGGAAGGTACAGAGAAGAGGGACTAGCAAGAAATAAACCTGAACTTTGAGATATGAGAAGTACTTGAGAGCTGTTAATGATTGACTTACTAAGCACCTTCCAGAGCTCGTCATTATGTTGATAATCTGTTTTGGAGATTGGACTATTTTAAAAATCCAAGTAAGATAAAATCATCTAAAAAATTCTTAAAGTACATAAAATTATGAAAAGAAAAACTCCACAAGAAACCTTCACCTAATTGAGGCCACTGGCTAACATTTGAATATTTTCCTTCAAGTCTTTTGCATTTAGTTTCTGTACGTCTTTGTGAATAGTTGAAATCATGCCTTACCTTCTACCTTTTCATTTTAAATAATACCAGCATTTACTTGTGTTATGAAAAAGCTCTTGGAAACTGTCACATTGAATGGCCTTGTGCTGTTCCATCACTTGGCTTTGTCACAGCTGACTTTACCCCGCCTTACTGTTGGAGGTCTCTGGTGTCCCGTGCTCTCCACTATAAACAGACCGGCTGCTTTGTATTTTGCAGACGTTAAGGCCAAGACACTTCACTGAGGTGGGGTGGGAACTGACCTGTTCAGTTGCCAAGAGCAGAAGGAACCCAGAGACTTGGTACACAAAACTCAGCCCTGTGACTTGAGGTTCTGGGGCTGAAGACTGATTAGCTGTTGAAGTTCGTGTCCTGAGAAGTCTGGCCTGAGTGAGCCGCTGACCTTCTGACTCCCAGGAAGGAGACTCATGGACTGTCAGGCTCAAAGCTGTTTGGTGACTCCTCCCATTTCCCAGGGGAGTTTGTATGTTAGGAAAGGATCAAACCATTGGATTTCCAAGTTGAGAAGAGGAAGCAGGAAGACCAGTGAAAGGACAGAGATGCTCTGCTCACCCTCTTTGACCTGAAATACGGAATAGGCAGGAGGGAAGGTGGAAGTCAGTCCTGAATTCAGTGGGTTCTCATCACCTGTTAGTTGGAGTTAGCCACCAGCAAAGCATTTTCTTTAGGAAGAAACCTGAGGAGGAAGCTCATACCTGCCTTGCTTGGATTGTGACTGTTGTTTCATACCCGTGTTTATGACTGTTTCATTGTTTGCTGTAAGCCTGGCCTGCTTTTCATGGGTCCTTCTTATCTTCGGTCTCATCTTTCCTTTATGACTGTTCACTCTAAACGGAGGTAATTGAATTGGAGGGGGACACAGGTTCTCATGGAGCACACTGCAGTCAATTCAGCTATTAAGTCCATCGTAAATCCCAGTAGACAGCAGTGAAGCAGCAATGTGGTTCCATACACTGAATGTGTGTTCATAGTAACAGCGCCTGGAGGCCTACTCCTGTCATGGTTCAGCAGAGGAAGGAGACAGGAAGGAGACTGTTAGCCTAGAGCAAAGAAACATCTGCTCCATGAGACAAAAGAAAAAAAAAAAGAGTCATACCACATTTTACATAATAAATGCTGTTTTGGAAGTTTCTCTGGAAATAATTTCCTATCTTAAATCATGCTTCAAACTTTCTTAGGAACTTCACTTTTTAGAAGAACCATTTTATTAATTTCTTGAGAGAAAGCAGAATTTCTTTAAAATGTGCTAACTCTGAGATGAGGCTGTCTTTATTCAAATCTTGGCTCCATCATTTAATAGCTTTGTGATTTTGGACCTATCTGCAAAACACACAAAATAATGGCAGCTATGACATAGGGTACTTATATAGATTAGATGTGAGAAAACATTTTCGAATACAGTATGGGAAATAAAATTGAATACTTAAAATAGGACTATAATTTAAATATATGTTAAAATATAAAAATAATGTTAGTTATTATGCAAGTGATACGATGCATATAAAATGAAATTTGGAACACTGTTGTTCTTACTGTGAGCCAGGTCTAGAGGACTAGGCGCATTATTAGTACATTCAAAATAATTCATGGTATATTGGATTAAAAGGATGATATGAAAACACTCCAGACTGGGAGAGTTTCAAAGTAATTCACCTGAACTGTGAGACTAAATAAATACATAAACACAACTGAATTCTAAGGTGCTTTACTCTTATGTTTATCATATGATATTTTATCACCATCTTTGTTCTACAGGTGTAGGTTCTTATATTAAAATCTATCTTTAGTTTGAAATGTGGAGCTGAATGATCTTGTGAAATTAAATTGGGAATGAGTTCAATTTTAGGTTCCCAGAAACTCTGTTTATGGTCAGATGGCAGTACTTCCCTTCCATTTAGTTTCACTGGGGGATAAGTGGGTATTGATGCATTAAACACATTCTAAAATTTCAATCAATATTACATGACTACTTTATCTATATGTAAATTTATAAACAATGTTGGCCATCTGAGTTAAACAGAAAGTAAAATATCCAGGAGTGAAAAATATAGTTGTGTTGTGAAATGGCTGTTGCACAATCCCTGCCATAAAATGTTGTTATGAAATCCAGATGCCCTCACTCAGAGCCTTCCTGATTCATATTTATCACAGAACCTTTGCCGTACTTATTCTTCTGAACAGAATTGGAGCCATAAATAAAAACAATTTTGTAGTAAGCAAAGCCTGACATCAAAAGGAATATGGAACTTTGTTATCACATGGCTAATCACCCAGTCATTTCTTTCCTCCTCCTTTTATTCACTCCTTCTTCAAAGGTTCTCTAATCACCTATGAAAATACCAGTTGCTTTGCTAGGCACTTGCTTTAGAGAAGCAGGTGGGGGAGATTCAAAGCTGAATAAGAAACAGACCTTTCTGTGGCATGTTGCTCACAATCGAGTGGACAAGTTGTGTTCATAATGATTAGTGTCATCCAGAAAAGTAACGTTATAGTTTTAAGTCCTTTTGTTAAATAGTCACAGAGAGTTGACTTTAATGTTGTTGTGCTCATACTCATGCCCTGGATTGCTTTTCTAATTTCTGATTACTGCCTTTATTCTTCCCTGGATATCCTTAGTCCTATTTAATAGCGTCTTTATTGTAACTTAATCAGAATGCCCACTGACCACTAGAGTCATATAGAAAACTTTTATCCTATTCACCTTTGTTTATCAGGTATATCGGTTAGTTTTTGCTGGGTAACAAACCACCCTGAATTTTTATGGGTTTAAAAAACAGTCATTTTATTTCTCATAATTCAATGTGTGTGGTTGGGCAGGTTTCCTCATTTGGGATTTGTGGCCTCAGATGGTTGAGGTGATGGAAGCTTCTTACTTTGTGGTATCTCATCTTTCTTAATCTTTCTAACATGGTGGTCTTAGGGTTCCAAAGAGAAAAAAGAAAGGAAACCCTAATATGCAAGTATTTTCTTGTATCTGACTTGCATTAGAGCAACCCACATGCCCAAACCCATATCCAAGATCTATGTGGATAAATAGTTTTTCCACTTTTTTTTGGCTGTGCTGCACAGCTTGTGGGATCTCAGTTCCCAGACCAGGGGATTGAACCAAGACCACAGCCCAGAATCCTAACCTAGGCCATGAGGGAACTCTCTAATCTTTCCATCTTGATGGAGAAGCTCCAGGGTCACAAGGCAAAGGGGCACAATACAGGCAGGGAAGGACTCTGTGGCTCTTTGTGTAGGTTATCTACAGTGCCTGGAGAAGGTTCAACCCAGAGGGGACAGCCCACCTCTTCAGTGAGAGTGTCTGCTGGAACTGGTTCCCTGGCACCCAGTGAGGGTGCATACAAAGAACGATGGGAAATAAAGCCTTCTGAATGGTTATGTGTCTCAAATGACAGAGTTTTGCTTTATTTGATTTACTCTCAACAAAATTCATTTAGGCCTTTGAGAGTCATATTCAAAGACATGTGAGTTCCATCTTTAGCCTCTCAGTGGTTGGAAGTGGGTCTCCTGATAGCTATGGAATTGACAGAGGCAGGAAGGTTGTGGAGAGTGGTTTATGTTTTCACAAGCAAAATGATGACCTGCTCATTGGTCCCATATAGTCTTCCAACCTTTCAAACATTACGTGTCCCATTTCCAAGTGCTGGGGTCCCCTGGACCCATTACACTTAATAAATATCTTTATACCCTGTTCTCAGTGTTCTCTGCAGTAAGCCTCCCTGCCCTTGTCTCCCCTGGGTATAGGTCATCTCAGTTCAGTTCAGTCGCTTAGTCATGTCCAACTCTTTGCGACCCCATGAACCGCAGCACGCCAGGCCTCCCTGTCCATGACCAACTCCCGGAGTCCACCCTAACCCATGTCCATTGAGTCGGTGATGCCATCCAACCATCTCATCCTCTGTCATCCCCTTCTCCTGCCCTCAATTTTTCCAAGCATCAGAGGCTTTTCAAATGAGTCAGCTCTTTGCATCAGATGGCCAAAGTATTGGAGTTTCAGCTTCAGCATCAGGCCTTCCAATGAACGTCATCTCAGCTGTCTCTGATTTTCTGTAAAATGCTATAGCGCTTGTGTTATCTACCAACCTCTTTTACACTGCAGGATTTAAGTTCCTTAGTGTGCCTTATCAACTGTCAAATCCAAGACAGTGTCTAGTCTACCAGGGACATGATGCTATAACTGATAGATAATCCCTTGGGGAAGAAGAAGAAGATGATATTTGACCCAGTGCCCAAGTGTTTTCCCTTTGTTAATGTTAATGTTCTATTTCATTTTCTCTCAAGTCATCAACATGCCAGACCATGGTCAAGTGTGGATTCCTCTGTCATTTCCTCCATTGCAGAGAAGTCAGAAAGGGAGGCTGACATTCACCCCACACAGTGTATACTGAACATCAAGTTGTAGCACACATGTTTTATATGACAGAGGCACAGCAGAAAACAAAAATACATAAAGCTGCTACTTTGGTGGAGGGACATACAAAACAAACATTAAAAAGTATATAAAATGTTAGATATCAAATATTGATGTGCTTTAGGTTGGGAAATAGAACAGGTGAGGAAAGAAATCTTAGTGATTGTGGTAAGCCATTTTGTGATGAGTAGCCAGGCGGGGCCTCTCAAGTACGGTGACATGTGAACAGCAATTGACAAGTGTTTAGGGAGGAACAGTCTGAACTGAGGGACTGGCATATCCAAAAGCCCTGAGAGAGACAAGGCAATGGCAACCCACCCCAGTATTCTTGCCTGGAAAATCTCATGGACAGAGGAGCCTGGTGGGCTGCAGTCCACGGGGTCGCTAAGAGTCGGACACGACTGAGCGACTTCACTTTCACTTTTCACTTTCATGCATTGGAGTAGGAAATGGCAACCCACTCCAGTGTTCTTGCCTGGAGAATCCCAGGGACAGGGGAGCCTCGTGGGCTGCTGTCTATGGGGTCGCACAGAGTCGGACGCGACTGAAATGACTTAGCAGCATAAACACATATGGACTATGTCTCCACCTATAAGCCTTCACACTTTCTTGTAAACGTTTTGCTGAAGAAGTGTTCTTATTTAGCATATGAGGAGGTCATTATGGCTGCAGTGGAAGAGACTTATTTACGTGTGCAGGCGTGAATGCTCAGTTATGTCCAATTCTTTGTAGCTTCGACTGTGGCCTGCTAGGCTCCTCTGTCTATGGGATTTTCCAGGCAAGAACACTGAAGTGGGTTGCCATTTCCGTCTCCAGGGGATCTTCCCGACCCAGGGTCTGAACTCGGTTCTCCCGCATTGCAGACAGACTCTTTACCATCTGAGCCACCAGGGAATCCCACTATACTACATACTATGCAGAGAACTAGGAATAGATCTTGAGGTATTACATTTAGACCTGCTGAGGTCTAGTTTACAACAACATGCAATATGCAGTGGGAGTCAAAGTCTAAGACCATGTCTAGGATATCATGAGTCACAGCTGCATGGAGAGAGGATCCAAATCAGCTAATAAAATCTCCAGAAAGTTAAGTAAGGAAAAGAGGCCCTGAGGTCCAGTAGGAGGGAATTTTCCTGTACCATCAGCAACTCCATGTAGACTTTTCGTTTCCTGGGATCTCTTTGGTCATCTATTCAGGAGGCCTTTGTGGCATCTTCCTGGGCTCAGGGATGTAAGTCAGGCCGAGTCTTCAATTTCTAGTCCATGAGTCTAAGAATGAGTATGTGGATGTGGTAAGATTGTACATGAGTGCTCTGTAAACTTCAGGACTTGCTTTTCATTCACCAGGGAACATTGTGACTTTCCAACCTATTTGTTATCAATGAAGATTTTATTTTTAAAAAAACATGACAGTCATTTCACGCATTGCCAAATAATGGGCTTCTGCTATTGATAATATCAGATGAACTTTACACCTTTCCTGGAATATGTGAATTTGAAATCTTAAGATAGCAGATTCAGCAGGACACACATACAGAGAGACCAGACGTTTCTCTGTTGAATCATCACTCAACTCATAGATGAAGGTATTAGGAGACAGAAAGGATTGTAAAGCTGAAATTATTATTGGCAGTTGAATTAGAATTTATCTTAAAAATATTGGTTTGCTTCGATGCATGCTACACAGACCTTAACCATGTTTCTTTCTGATCCTTTGTGAAATGAAAATGCCAGTACAGGATGAACTGTTTTGATAAACTGCCTCCCAATTTTAGAGTATATTTAAAGTTAATCCCTAAGAACTAATATGCAGTGATGCCATTTTCCTTTTATTTTTATGAGCCTCTGTTTTATATCCCACTGCTTATCTGATTTGAAAATGGTTGTCATATTTGGAGAAAGTTAATATTGAGTCATGCCAAAACCTTAATAAACTTAGTCTTGAACTAATATTTCAGGCTCATGGGGGATTTCTGTACGCTAAGATAGATTTTAATATTACAGAAATGTAATAGTGACCTTTCCATAAAACCTTAATAAAATTACTGTGTGATATAAACTGAAGGGATGAGAACTTTCTTGAATAAGGGTATGCGTGGTTTATCTGTATTTCATGGTTCGTCTTATATCTCATTTCTTCAGATCACTTGTGTTTTTCTTTCCCTTAAGCCAAACAGCAGTCATTTCCATAATTTAAATAGAGAACAGAGCACAGAATTTTCAAAGACATGTTTTCCCTTTGTACCAGTGTCATTTAACTGCTGCTGAAGTGCCTGTTGTCTTCATAATTCTATTAGTTTCTAGGTCGTTAAAAGAAGTTAGCAAGATAAAAAATTTTACCCATAGGTTTCAGTTATTTAATATCAGAAATACAATTTGGGAGTGGCATGTCACTTTAAGCAGTAAAGCAGTGTACAAGGGCTCCTGACATGTGTTGACTGAGGATACTGTATTCAGTTTATAAAATTAAAATGATGAATATTTGGCCAAATAACTGTAACTTCCTAAAATTAAAGTGTTGACTGATATCCTGAAATTGAAACTCTTTATTTCCTAGAGACTAGCAAAGAGATGACCAAAAATGACCAAAGTCTGAAATTCACAGCTTGACTTCATATTTTTTGCCAGCTCTAGTTTAGGGTAGGAAAAAAAAAAATCTTAATAAGTATAGCCAGTATGAATCATTATTTGGAAAACTGCTTTTTGTGGTCCCCTGGATGGCTTGACGCAAGAATCTCTTTAAAGGCCACAAAACAAAGGCAAAATGATGTCTTCTAAAGAGTAGAAAGTTTTGCCTTTTATTAGCTTCAAAACCATTTGCATTGCAAAATTGGATGGACATTTCCCCAAACAATCAATCACTGTGTATCTGTTTATCAGTTGGATTTTAACCCATAGTCTTGTGCAGGATAAACACCAAAAACCATTTCATTGCAAACTTGCAGTGAATAGACTTCTTTGGGTCAGAGGAATTTGGAGAGTGACTTGACAGTGCCATAGTGATAGGGACTAACCCGACTTTATTTTCTGAAAATAAAATATTAGAGGGACATTTAATCTCATCTCATCCAGTGCAACAATCCCATTATAACCTCCAAGAACAGAGCAACAACTAAATACTTGAGTGACTAGAAGTATCTACTCTGAAACTGCTCAATTCATTGTAAAATAATTCTTATTTTCCTGAGGTTGATTTAAAATCGACATTTCTGAGACCACTGATCTTTGATATAGAGGTTTTCCTCTGAATGAACACAGAATGTTTAAATTGCTCCTTCTTCCACGTGGGTGATTTTCAAAACATGCTCTGAGTCAGAAAGAGGATGCAGTGGGTATTGGATGAGCAGTTCAATCATAATCGGTTCTATCACAGCTCCACCAGTAGGACTCAGTTCACCAGTTCTTGACCTCTGTTTCCACCCAGTTACAGAAAAGCTTTGGAGAAGGAAATGGCAACCCACTCCAGTATTCTTGCTTAGAGAATCCCGTGGACAGAGCAGCCTTGTGGCTGCTGTCCATGGGTCACACAGAGTCGGATGCAGCTGAAGCGACTTTGCATGCATGCATGCATTGGAGAAGGAACTGGCAACCCCCTCCAGTGTATCTTGCCTGGAGAATCCCAAGGATGGAGGAGCTTGGTTGGCTGCCGTGTATGGGGTCACACAGAGTTGGATACGACTGAAGCGACTTAGTAGCAGCAGCAGCACTGCACAGAAAAGCTTAAATTAACTCTGAATTGCCTGGAATTTTCTTTCATCACTTGTTGCTTAAATTGAATGACTTCCTTCACCAGCTCTCTCTGTTGTTGATATACTTCCTAAAATTGTGGTACAGAAATATACAAAATACTCCAAGCATTGGTGGGATCCAGATGAGTTTGCTCAAATGGTTATATCCCTTAATTGAAGTCCTCTCTGAGACTGCATTAAAGTATAAGCAATTACCTCTTCACCATTAGCTCTTTAAGGTTGGAATTTAAAGGAGGTCAGATGCTCTTCATATAAAAAGGCTACTTTTTTTTTTTTTTTTTTAAGAAAAAACAAAAACAACAACAAAA